>NW_020185326.1:3227946-3322623 GCF_003031525.2 Neophocaena asiaeorientalis asiaeorientalis | reverse complement strand
GTACACGGGTCATTTGCAGTCAGTAGGGGGCAAAGAGGACATTTTATAGCCTTATTAGGTACAAATGATTTGGTTTTTTTATACTGGCAGAATCAATATGTGACTACTCCAAAATAACCATGATGAAATGGAAACAACACAATAAAATGGAAATGATTTTGGGGTCAGAAAAACCTAACTTGGAGGATTCCCTTACCTGTTAGTTGTGTGACTTTGGGCAAATCTTTGAACAACTCTGAACTTCCATTTCCTCATCTCCAAAATGAAGATAATCAATCCTATCTCATAGGATGATGAAGGATTTGAAAGCACTTTTTAAATTATAAAACAGTATGTGAATCCAAGTTTTCCTTTTTTATTTACAAGAGAAATTCAAATCCAAATACAGTGTTGAACATCTCTCTGTGCTCAAATATTATTCATCACCAATGCACTCTAACTTCCAGCTGCCCCAGCCTTGGTCACACTCGTGCTGCATCTGTCCTAAGAATGTATATTCAGAGTGCCTTCTGTGGGTGTTTCCCAAGGCTTCAGTTCTGTGATCACAGGCCTGAGAATGTTTGCTGCATCTCTGATTTGAGAAAGCAAGCCCTTCGATTAGTTTTCTAAGCACCATTATACAAAAGGCCACACAGAGACTACATTCAGATGTCTGACGGCCATCTTGAGCTTGACTCTTGATTTCTAACCTCTCCAGCCTGTTCCTTCACTAGCTCCTCGCACCTCAGCAGACAGCAACTCCATTCACTTTTCCCCGTCCATGTCCAATCCATCCCCCAGTCCTGTCACTGCTGTCTTGAAATACATCACTCATACAAGCTCTTCTTGCCTCGTCCCCCAGGGCCACCCTACTCCACCCCCCAAGTACCCTTGGTCTGGAATACTGCCAGGCTTCACTGGTCTTTTCCACCCTTACCCCTTTACAGTCTATTATTCCTGCAGCAACCAGAGTGACCCTTTAAAGATATAAGTTAGGCCAATCACAGAGACCCTTTCCTAGTTCATTAAGAATACGGGCCAAAGTCTTAACCACGGTCTACAAGACCCCAGCTGAGCTGATCTGGCTTCCCACTACCTTTCAACTTCATTTCCTTCCGTCTGCTCAGCTAATCCAGCCACTTTGGTGCTCTAGTCCACCAATACCCTCTTGCTTTGGGAAAAATTTGTGCTTGTCATTCCCCTTGCATGGATTATTTTTATCCCAGATGCTCACGTTTCATTTTTTTTCACTTTACCCAAGATTCTGCAACAAACATCATTTCCTTGGAGAAATAATCTCCTGATCTCTTCTGCTGCTTACTGCTCTTCTTAGCACTGGCTTATATTATATCATGTTTATTATATTATGCCACACCACACTGTATTATATTATTGTTTATTGTTTGTCTCCCTACTGGAATATAAGCCCCACAGGGGCAGGTATTTGGTCTCTTTCATTTGTTGCCATTATCACCAGCATTTAGATTAAATCAGTACATTGTAGATGCTTTCAGAGGCTGTGTGACACATCCTTGAAACCATCAGGAGACCAGGGCTGCCTTTCAATTGTGGGCATACTTAATCCAGCTTGGTCAATGGTATAATCAAGTTTAGAAAGAACCATGTATCAACCAAAAGGTATTCTGCCTGGAGCTGAGGAATAAGGAGTGACTGAAGAGCACGAAAGTCCCAGCTCACAGGAGTTAAGTAACTTGCCCAAACTTACAGATAAAATATAGAAAAATTAATATTTGAATTGAAGGGGCTGAGAACATGCCACCCCAAAATATGCCACTTTGGCATATTGATTATTTTGAGCTGAAGGCACACGCAGGAGGGGTTCTCTGACCTCCCCCTTTTGACCTAAAAACAGGTTATAAAATTTCCTGTAAGCAAGGTGACCTCCCTGCACCAGGAAAAGAACATTCTTATCACCAGGTGAGTTGACACCAAAATGGATCTGTACAAACAAACCTATTAAAATAATCCTTATATTCCATTAGTTTCCCCAATATATTTCCTAGTCACTTTTCCACAACTCACTGCCCCTAGAAGCTTAAATGCCTTTTCCTTTGTTTTGTCACTTTTCCACAAATTTATCATTCCTTGTTTAAAAGGGTATATAAGCTCTTGGTTCTAAGAGCTTCTTAGGGTCTTCATTTTTCTTATGGAGGCTCCTATGTACATGTAAAAATATTAAATAAAATTTGTATGCTTTTCTCCTGTTAACCTGTCTTATGACAGTTTAATTCTCAGGTCCAGCCGCAAAACCTAAGAGGATAAAGGAAAAATTTTTCCTCTCCTATAGAACAATACTGTAGACAATGCTACCTCCCTAATGCATTTAAACTGAATTGAACGTTCCTGCAGTAGCCCCCAGATGTAGGTTGGACCTCTGAGTTAGTTCCTGCAGTCTGAAAAGATACCATAGAATTTCTAGAGCTGATAAGCAGAGACATTGAGCCTGGACAACGATGGCCACTCCAGGGACCTCTGGTGGCTGCTACCTCTGACACCCAGGAAGCTGTGAGAAGTATAGCCTCCTCTCAGGCCCTAGGAGGGTCTCCAAAAAGAAGATTCCAGCCTATTGGTCCAGCCTGAGCAGGGATCATGGAATTCACCCAGAGGAAAGGTGAACTTTAGCTTGATTAATGATTGTGAAATTCTGGCATTTGGTTCCTAGCGACTGCTTCTTTCCTCTAATTCACTTGAAATCTCTCAGCTATGAAAGCTGGTCACCAGGAAAATGTTTGTAAATATCCCTCAAGGGGGCTGTCCTCTGGGCTAGAGACAACATCCTGACTCCAGAGGCTTACCAGGTGCTCTGAAATTGGCAGAGGAGATGGGTCAATGTTTGTCCACATATCTAAGGAAGGAGATGTTTTCATGCAGACACCACTAAACCTTGATAAAGGCACTTCTCGCCTGTCTTGTAAGAGGCTGGGTCCTGTCCCTTCTGTAGCTCCCAAATCCTAGCACACTCTGAAGTGAACTGTCTTCACCAATGGCAGAATAAGTAAAAATCCTCATCAAGACATTTTGATCTCATACAAATATCAGTTCTTATGATCTCCAAAACTCTCTCACTGTGCTTTGCACAGGCATTACCAATAACCAACGATATTGTTCTCTCCCGGGCATGCTGAGAGAAAAAGCTATTTTACTGAAGATCGTTTCTTTGACATTCACGCTCCAACAAGGATAGTCTCTTCTGGGCCTAATTTGACTTCTTTATGTGCCAAGAGGAAACTTTCTATCTGAAGGGCAGGCATACAGATAACTGAAGAGCCTTTAGGAGGTACTTTATAATTTCCTTGAATTTCCTAGAATGTTTGGAGAATAATGTGTATTGATTAGCTGTCTCTTTCAAAATGCTTAAACTTCTCCTATCCTTTTATTTTTTTAAGGGAATTAACAGTGAAGAGAAAAAATAAGAATATACCAACTCACTCATCCATAAATTTCCATGAAATGTAACAGAGTCCATGCAAGGACAGTGGAAGCCAAGCGGCTATTCCTGATGAATTTGGAATTGAGGTCATGGAAATAAGAGACATGGCAGCGACTCCTTGAGACCATGTTATAATCTGAATCTGACACTAGGATGGCCAGCGTGGTGACTGCACGGCAACTTCAGGAGGCAAGAGTTGAGATCAGGGGCACGTAACCTTCTGCTGCCCGGCACAAAGGGAAGGGGAATTCTGAGCATACCACAGACCTAGTCTGTGTCATTTAACATGCAGAGCATGACACTTCTAGGGCAACGTTCTCATAGAAAATTCTGCTTCCAACCAATGAACTGGCACAAAACAAAAAAATTAAAGCTATGACCAACGATGTCACATAATAGCAAAACAAGCAAGTCCGAAGGTTTTTTGTTTTTTTTTTACTATAGTGCCCTATGTGCAGGGCTTCTGAATTTTTTTTTCCTCCAGCCTAGGCCTTACCTGGTCACTCCAGGGGATCGACATTTTAGCATAGCGAAGACTACACATTCATGACACATTAATGAGCCATGGCTGAAGTTTTGCTAGTGGAAAGAGCACTAGATGTAGAGATAGGAGACCTGGGCTGTATTCCTGATTGTGGCTACTAGCTGCATAACTTTGCACAAATCACCTAATTTTCTTAGTCTTGTTGCTACATCTATAGAATGCAAAACCTGGAAAATATAAAGGACTAATCTTATGAAGTAGGCATTATCATCTCCATGTTACAGGTGAGGAAACTGTGGCCACACAGTTAATAAGGAAAAGAACCTTGGCAACGTAAGATTTTTTAGATTACGTTTCTAGTGTCTGTCTACACCATGATTTCCTGAGCTGGCCTTGACCAAGAAGGAGAAGGAGTGATCAGGAGTGGACTTCACAGCGTGAGAAGCCCAGGAAGGGGTGTTAGCAGAGAGGGGAAAGAATGGTAGCGAAGCTACTGCTTATCCACCCAACACTCAAGTCCACTCATGCTCTTACCCCTTGGATACACCCTCTGGCTTCTAAGGTGAGGAAAAGACCAGTCCCTAAATCTCTGAGGACCAATGCAAGTGGACGTGCCTCACAAGTAGAAACAAAGGCCTGGAGTCCATTCAAGGGACTAGAGCCTTTGATTTTACGTTAAATGCATTTTACATTTAATGTACTGTGAGGTGAGTAATTAATTAATGCACAGAGCATTAAAAGTCTCACATTAAACTTCACTGAGCCCAGTTTTGAGTGTGAGGTAGCAAAAAATAACAGCTCCTGAAACCATTTTCTCTTTTTTTCAAGGTGTCCTTTAGGGAAGTTGGAGTTACAACAAAAGAAGTAAAACAGTTTGCTTTGGTCTTCTTTCCAGCTTTCCTGTAACTTCTGGGTCCACCCTCAGTGCCAGCAACAGCCCCATCTCCTTTCCTCTGACAAGTCTCAGTCACAGCCTCATCTCCTAAGGGAAGCCTTCCCTGGCTGCACCCAGAGTCAGGGGACCTATTCCGTGTTCCCACGCAAAGCACCAGGAATCTCTCCTCTACAGCATACTCACGCTTCTACTTGTTCCATTAAATTTTGGTAATTATTGGTTGAGTGTCTGTCTTCCTGAGAGACACTGAACTTCTTGAGGACAGTGACCATATCTGTTTTGTTCACTCCTGAGTCCACAGAGCCAAGGGCAGTGCCTGGCACACAGCAGTAGGTGTTAGCTGAACTGCGCCCTGTTCATTAGTTTCTCCTTCCATCCCAAGGTCTGAGTCACTTACCACCAAGAGCTATTCACAGAGCATGCATGACGTGTGGCATCATGTTGGGTGTCGTGGAGCCCAGGAACTCATCTTCACTCCTGGAGTGAGCTGGCGCTGAGCCAAGAGGCAGCGACCATTGCAGCATCTTGGAAACAACACTGCATTTGTAGTCAGGACACCCTGCTTCAAACTTGTTTCCCCATCTGTAAAACAGGAATACAAACACCTAATACCCCTACTTCACAGAGTTGTTCTGAAGATCACATGAGAAAAATAAATGAGAGAAGTTTCTATATCATGCAGCATCTTACCGTGAATGCCCAATTTTTACAAGTGGCATGAGAGGAAGGTGACTTCTCCTAACCCCCACAGCAGAGCTCTCTTGTGGCTCTCTTTATCACTTCCTCCTCTCCAAGCCCCTCACAGGTGTGTGTTCCCAGAGCTCTCATGGCCTACCCCCTTATTTTACAGATGAGGAAACTGCAACCCAGACAGAGGAAGAAGTGACCTGCCCAAAATCTGACATGGAGTCAGAGGCAGAGCCAGGACTAGACCCTGGGCATCTGTGTCCTTTCCACCTATCCACCTTGGGCTGCCTCCTTCCCATGTCTCCTTGAGTCAATTTCCATACCCCTGGATGGCTCCTTCTGCCCCTTTTGAAACCATTCCTACCCTCACTACACAGACTACAGATACACAAAGGTGCCAGCTCAACTGTTTGTTAAACATGAGTTTAGTTGGGATGTATAGTTGTTAGAGGCCCCAAAATATTTTTGCCTAGGCCAGCTTGATCCTTAATAGCCCTCCCATTTTCAATTCACTGATCATTTTAATGAGGCACCTTACCAGCATCCCCTCTTACTCTCTCCCTGCAAAAATAAACACATTTTTCCTCTATAGAAGAGAATTTTAGATTCACTGTTACCTGATCATTTCATGCCTGGGGAGAGGAGTCTTAGCAGATCAAAGCCCAAGTGTGTGGTGCTGAGGCAGGGACAGGGAGAGGGGGATCACGAAGGAGGAAGGGTAAATAGTGCAACAGCACCAACCGAAGTAATGGCACCCATTCATTGCACTTTCTATAGCAGTGCTGTGCTAAGCCCTTAGCCTGTGCTATTTTTGTTCTAAAAACAGACAGTAACGGGGTGTACTATGTTGAATACTGCCCCCCTTAAATTCATGTCCACTTGGAACCTCGGAATGTGACCTTATTTGGAAATAGGGTCCTTAGAGATGTAATTAGCTAAGATGAGATCATACTGTAAAAGAAGAGAAAACAGAGACACAGACACACAGGAAGAACAGCATATGACTACAGAGGCAGAGATTGGAGCGATCCATCTACAAGCCAAGGAATGCCAAAGATTTCTGGCACCTACCAGAAGCTAGGAAGAAGCAAGGGAGAACAGTTCTCAAGAGCCTTTGGAGAGAGTAAGGGCCTGCTGACACCTTGATTTTGTATTGCTAGCCTCCCAAACTGAGAGAGAATAAACTGCCGTTGTTTTAAAGCATCTACTTGGTGGTAGCTTGTTACAGAAGCAATAGAAAATGAACAGAGGAAGTATTAAAACTCCCACAACCTAGATAAAGTTAGAAAGTGTTTCAAATCCAGCATCTCTGAACTTGATAACAACAATAGAAGGAAGGTGGGGGATTCCTGTGATTAGTCTCCATTTTATGGATTAGGCAACTGAGGCCAGAGATGTAAGACAAAATGCCACGGTCACATAAGAGTGAGCATTACAGCTGAGACATCCATTTCAAGTCAGGCCCAGAGAGATGCTGCCCCAAAACACAAATACCCTTCCCATTGCCCATCCTTTGCTCCCTCCTCCGAACACAGGGGGAAGACCATATCTCTTTCCCAGCATCATCTGGGGCAGGGCACACCTCACAAAAGCATGAGCTCTCAGGCTCCTCCAGCCCCTCAGCCAGGCCTGTTTCTGGGTGGCAGGCCAACCCTTCTTAGATCTAACTTCCTAATTCTGACTTGCAGGGACCAAAAGAGAATCCAAAAAACACAGATCTTTGGTAAACTAGGAACATAGACTTGATCTAATAAGACAAAATTGGACTACATTTGAAAAAAGTAGAGCGCAGTCAGCTTGTTATTTGGCCTTGAATGTGAAAACACTTCAACAAAAGTGGTTTCTCCTTATCATTAATTCTCTTAAAGAGAAATTTACCTAAAAGTCATCTCCCTTAAAGTGTTTTGAAAATTAGATGAGATTAAAACGAGGATGTTAAAATGAAATTAAGCCATTGTTTTAGGAGGCAAGATTTTAGCTAACTGACCTGGAGCCTTGAATGTCAAGCTGAAGATTTCTAACTATTCTAGAAGCTACAGGAGAGATCATCAAAGAGCTGTGAGTCAGGAGTGATGTGCGCTCTGGAAAGGCTAACTTGGCAGCCATGAGAAGGATGGATTAGAGGAGAGACTGGAAGACAATTTGAGGAGGCTGTGGTAAAGGTCCAAAGGAGAGAGCTGAAGCCAGGGTTGAAGTGGGAGGGGATGAATGAAAGGGGAGATCAAAGACACATGGCTGGGCTTCCCTGGTGGCACAGTGGTTGAGAGTCTGCCTGCCAGTGCAGGGGACATGGGTTCGTGCCCCGGTCCGGGAAGATCCCACATGCCGCGCAGCAGCTGCGCCCGTGAGCCATGGCCGCTGAGCCTGTGCGTTCGGAGCCTGTGCTCCGCAACGGGAGAGGCCACAACGTACCGCAAAAAAAAAAAAAAAGAAAAAAAGACACGTGGCAGATGTACAATGGCATTTACTCATGGCTGATTGTGGGGAATCAAATGGGATAAAGCCTGGATTTTAACAGTCAATGAAAGTGAAAGGAGGAGAAGGAGCAAAGGTAGGCAGGAGGATGAGTCTGGTTTTGTCAACAAGGAGGCTGATGTGACCATGGGAACCCTGGCCAGTTATTTGAATTGTGGTCTTCTCATTTCTGGACTTTGTTTTAGTGACAGAAATATAAACTCCCATCTTATTTAAGTCATTGATATTTTGGGGTTTCTGTCTCTTGCAGTCAAATATAAGCCTAATATCAATATTGGGGTTCTTTGCCCACAACTACAATCTCCTTTGAAAAGATAACACTTCATCCCCAGAATGTTCATAGTTTTAAAAGAAGCTTCTTCTCCCTCTCAGAGTTCTCATATTCAACCTATCTTCAAAGCTTACAATTTCTCCTTTGAAGATAACTTTTAGATTTGCCTTTCTAGTCTAGCATTCTTGATGATGCTCTTGTCTATGTGACCACTCACCTGGTACAGCATCCTCCTCTCCATCCCACCAATGCAGACACTGCTAATGGCCTGTCGTACACTGCCCTGATTGACAGCCCTACAACCTGCCCCAACAATTCCAAATGCCCCACCTGACTTTCAAGATCCTGCCAAATCTGGCTTTGACTGATCTGACATTATTTCCCACCTTTTACCAACATGAATTTTAGTTCTAATCAGGCCAGTCTTCCTTCCAAAATACTATACCCATTCTGAGCTCCACAATTCACTCTACTTATTCTACATGGAATAGCTTCTCACACTTCACTTGGCTACAGTGTGTATTTAGCTATCTCCATCTTTCAAGGACTTGAACAAATTAGCCACCAGTTAGGAGCAGGTATGACTTGAACAAGGACAAAAATCCAGTAAGGCTACAGGCAAGCTCCCAGCCAGATATCATAAGCAACTAGAAAGCAGAGATCCCATCCAGTACCTCCTCAACATCAACACCTTCCTGTAGTTCTGAGAAAAGTGGTCAATACTGAATCTGGAGAGATTCTCCAAATGTGGGAAGAAAAATAATGCAAAATGAAAGTGCATTATTAGAGATTTAGAGACAAATAACTAAAACTAAAACTATGTGATAGCCTCCCCCACATAAATATAATTGGATTTAAAAACTAGAATCTACCACCTCATACCCTTTAGGATGGTTACCGTCAAAAAATAGAAAATTACAAGTGTTGATGAGGGTGTGGAGAAATTGGAGCCCTTGGACACTGTTGGGAATGTAAAATGGTGCAGCCGCTGTGGAAAACAATGTGGCAGTTCCTCAAACAATTAAACATAGAATTACCATATGATCCAGCAATTCCACTTCTGGGTATGTATTCAAAAGAATTGAAATCAGGGTTTTGAACAGATATTTATACACCCGTGTTCGTAGTAGCATTTGTTCACAATAGCCAAAAGTTGGAAATGTCCATTGATGGATGAATAGCTAAACAAAATGTGGAATATACATACAATGGAGTATTATCCAGTCTTAAAAAGGAAGTTCTGACACATGATACAACACGGATGAACCTTGAGGACATTAGGCTAAGTGAAATAAATCAGTCACAAAAAGACAAATAGTGTAATCCACTTATATCAAGTACCTAGAATGGGTAAATTAATAGAGACAGAAAATAGAATGGTGGTTGCTAGGGGCTAGGCGGGGGAACGAGCAATTATCGTTTAGCGGGTTCGGAGCTTCTGTTTGGGAAGATGAAAAGAGTTCTGGAGATTAGCTGCATAACAATGTGAATGTACTTAACACGACTAAACTGTACACTTAAAAATGGTTAAGATGGTAAATTTTATGTTGTGTACTTTACATCAATTAGAAATAAATGTGTTTTTTAAAAATTAGAATTTATAGTATTTGGTGTTCAATTCTGGAAACACATTTGAATCACCTGGGGAATTGTTAAAACAAGACATTGATTTTTCCCTCCCCTCCCTTTCTCCTCCCCTAGAGATAGTTATCTAATCAGTTTGAAGGAGAGTTGTGGATGATTCTAATGTGTACCTACAGGAATCACTATAGCACAGGAATTAGGAAAAAAATGTCAGTGATCTCACACATACTTTATAGACATGCAGTCTTAGAAGAAATGTGTGAGAGCACCAAGAAAGAGCTTAGACTTCGGTTTAACATACGTGAGGTTGATTCCCACCCTACTACTTCCTAGCTTTGTGACACTGGGCACCTTATGCTTCAGTGCCTGGCAAAGTACTCAGTGTCTAGCCTGATGCCTGGCACACAGGAAGCTATCAATAAATATTAGATTAAAAAATAACACATCTCTCTGGGAGCGTGATGACTATATTGTTACATTAGTCTGAGAATTAGCTACTAGAAACAATAAAGGTAAAGTCCCGGGCTTCCCTGGTGGCGCAGTGGTTGAGAGTCCGCCTGCCAAGGCAGGGGACACCGGTTTGTGCCCCGGTCCGGGAAGATCCCACACGCCGCGGAGCAGCTGGGCCCATGAGCCGTGGCCGCTGAGCCTGCGCGTCCGGAGCCTGTGCTCCGCAATGGGAGAGGCCACAACAGTGAGAGGCCCGCGTACAGGAAAAAAAAAAAAAAAAAGAAAAGTCCCAAAATAGCACATGGCACACAGTAGGCATGCAATAAATGACAAATATTATTACAAATATTATGGAAAGACCTTCAGAGATCATTTAATTCAACCTCATCTAGCAGATGAAAACAATGGGGACCAGTTAAGAGAAAGGATTCTTTACCCATGGTTCATTTTATTATATAATAGCCTTCCACGATTTAAACTTCTGTTCTCTGATGTTGCCTACACTAAGACTTCCAAAAATCAACATTGCTGTTCAAACCATCACTTATGACAAGAATTGGGATGTGTTCAGATAAGCCTGTAGGTGCCGTGCTCAACAATGTTACATGGGCAGAATGTATCTCTTTATGACAATCTGTGGAACATCAAATCTGAGACTTGAGACTCCACAGGTCTGAGTCACTATGTATCGAAGGCAATTTCCCTGGGGAATAAATCACATAAATCAATCCTTGCTGGTTTTCAAGGGTTTTCTCTAAAATGAGGCTTCAAAGCTTCCAAACTGTGAAGACTTCAGTGACCTACCAACCAACCGTGGTGCTCCATGGCTCTCAGTTATTCACTGACAGCTCCTACAGAGTGTGGTCAGAGGGAGGTACTCAGACCACCTCTGGGGCCCATTAAAAATGAAGATTCCAAGACCTGAGGGTGCAATCCTGCAGCCTCCATTTTGCCAGACTCCCAGGTTACTCTTATGCATGTTAAAGTTGAGAATCAACTGTCATTCCAGGAACCATCTGGCAGTTCATTCATTCCAGTGTTCAATATTTTACTGAGCAGGTACTCCATGCAGGCCCTGTCTTTGGCACTATAGACAAAGTAAAAGAAGACATTGTTCCTATCCTCAAAGAACTCAGAATCTGCTAGAGGACAGACAAACTACAGGTGATATAGTACAGTGTGGTCATTCAATCATTTCATTTCATCATTCACCAAATAAATATCAAGAGCCCACCATATTCTAGGCATAGATTCACATATAGAAAGGCTGTACGGTATAGTGGTTAAGCCATGGACATGGCACCTGCACTGCCTAGCTCTTATACTATCAGCATGACCTTGGGCAAGTGTCTTAAACTTTGTACGTCTCAGTTTCCTCATCTGTAAAATGGATACAATAATGACACTTCTCTCACAGGATGACTGTGATGATCCAATGAGTTAATAGATGTAAAGCCTGGAATAGTCTCCTGGCACATAGTAAGTGCTGAGTAGATTTCTATAGGAATCTAAGCTTCATGAAGGCCAGGATCTTTGTCCCTTTTATCCCTAACACGTAGAGTGGTACCCGCCACAGAGCAGGCAATTACTAAATAATTGTTGAATGGATAAATGAATTTCTGTGGGAGACTGCCATCAACATGGCAAACTGAGCTGTAATTAACTGATTCTTCTCCTCACTTTCAACACATATATGTTGAGAAAGATAAATAAACATTTAAAAATACATATATGGTCTCAAAATAAAGATAAATCCTCAGATACTGAAAAATCAAGGAAAGAAATCACAAGTATAAGTATAAGCAGAAGCTGGCACATTAGGAGTCTCAAAAATTGCCAATTCTAATGACGGTGGTGGTGATGATGGTGATAATGTTGATGCAGCTGCCTGAAGATGACGGCTGGATGCAGATAAGTCTTGAGAAGAATCACGGGGCACAATCTTCCTAGACCAACTACATGGGAAGTCATTCTCCCTGCTTTTGTCTGTGATAAATATCACCCACATATGTACCAAATAGATTTCAACATCCATGAATGTGGAGCTACCTAGCTCATCTCTAGCTCAGCTGTTCATCACATGATCACTGGATTTCATACATTAAACTAGTCTGAGAAATTTCCCTGAGGCACTTTTTCCTGGTCCTGGGTCATCCATATACTAAGTTGTAAACGCACAGACTCTAATGTTTAGAAGAGACATAACATGTCAAGAAGTTCAAACTCTCAGCCAGTGTTTCACTTCACTGCTCACCACAGCTGCTAAGGTGGCTCAGCCTACTGATCATATCTAAGGAAAGGATTCAAACTTTCATGAGTTTGTTAGAAGAGATTAACATTGAGACTTCTTACAGCCTGCTATAACCTGTTCTAGCTCTAGCTGCTTGGGATACCAATCTAGAAGGGATGATAAAACATTAGAAAAATAGTAATATGGCACCTGAAAACTCAGGTTTCTACATGAATCCTTTAAATAACTGGCAAAATGTAAGTTGGACCCGCTGAAAACAACGTTAACACATTGGAATAGAAATTTAAAAAGTGTTCTCAACTGGCGTTAACCAATCCAAGGTGAGTATTTTCATTTTTTGCATGTGCAAAGCATACGGTGAAACTACTGGATACACCACCAACTCTGAGACCAGCCAGTTAAAACCAAATAGTTCACAGTGCAGTGCCGTTCACTGGGAATGAGTGATTCATTTTATTATTTAAAATGTAAACACTTGGCCTTTCTCACCTTCTGAGATGGCCCACACTCTGTCTGTGGAGTGTGTTTCTCTTTAAATAAATCCACTTCTTACCTATTACTTTGCCTCTCACTGAATTCTTTCTGCGATGAGACATCAAGAACCTGAGCTTCATTAAGTCCTGAAACCAGGTGTGTGATCTCAGTTGGAAGACTGTGGGTTTTGGCTGGGTTTGAGTCCTGGCAGCATGGGTTCTCAAGTCCCAATCTGGGTTTTGGCTGGGTTCGAGTCCCAACAGCGTGGGTTCGAGTCCCAGTCTGGGTTTTGGTCGGGTTCGAGTCCCAGCAGTGTGGGTTTGAATCCCAGTCTGGGTTTTGGCCGGGTTTGAGTCCCGGCCGTGTGGGTTCAAGTCTCAATCTGAGGTGCACGGTTTCAGCTGGTGACCACGAAGGGACAGTGATAAGGTAAGAAAATGTTTGAGAGTTAGGTCTTGGTCCTACGGAGGCCCATGGGATGCCACAAACCAGGCACACTGGGGAGGATGCTCTGCTGCTGTCTGCTCATTTTTGACTGGCGGGTCAACCCCGTATACTTAACGCACATCCAACAGCAGGTCCAGGACAGAATTGTTAATCTCTATACTCTTCTCCTTGACTCTGAGGTTTTTCTCCTACATTCTTGTGTTCTTATTCATTCCTGCTCTATTTCTTTCTTTCTTCTGTTAACCCCAGAAGACCTGTGTGACCACCAAGGTGTACTCTTTATTGCTTTTACTCCTCTCCCTCTGACCCTTACAAATGCTGACCCTTTATTCCCAACTTATAGCTAGACCAACTCCTGCTCATCGTCAACACTGTTGGGGATGTCTTCTGTGACATTTTTTTTGCGACTTTTTGGGAACTAACACTGGCTGGGAGACTACCTTGGAAGGGATAGCGTCTAAAATCATAAGTGCAAATCTTTTGACCAAATTGCGCAGTGGATTTTGACTTAAGAGTAGAATTTTGGATAGCCTGGGAGTTAGAGACGTCACCTCAGGTTTGTATGAAGTGGGTCAGGCTGCATCAATCCCAACCAATACCCCTCTGGGCCATATACTCTGGGATTGGGAAAGATGTAGACAACAGGAATTAAAAGGAAAAAACTTATTAGGTTATGTAATCAGGTTTGGCCACAATATGAGTTAGGAAATTTAAAATGGAGTGAAGTACCGTATATTCAAATTTTCATGGCCTTGTATCTAGGCAATGAAATCCAAAAGGAATTTAAGGTGTGTATAGCTCAGAGGGATAACTCTAGGAAGGACACAGAGGACATTTTAACTGACCCACCCTACAGGGCCATGGATCCTGAACAAACGTGGATCCCTCCTCCTGCTAGGTACAGGTCCTTTTGACTATGCATTTCATAGTTCAGTCTGCCCCAGACATCAGGAGTGAAATTCAGAAAGCAACTGCTGGTCCTCAGACTCTGGAGATTGTTTTGTCCCAATTGGCTTATTTGGTTTTCAGTAATAGGGATATGACCAAAAAGACTGAACGCACCCAGAGAATTATGAAAAAGGCCCAAATGATTGCAGTGCCTTTGTCCACTCAGAGACCACTAAAGGAGAAGCCGGTTTTTCTGGACCAATCTGGCCCTGGCAGACCACAAGGCCCATGGGTACCCATACAAGGCCAGCATACCCTGTGTGGACAAAAAGGGCACTGGAGTGAGGATTGTGATCGATGTGCCCTTTGCATATAGCCAGGGCACTGGAAGAGGGAATGCCCCAGATGCCAGAGAGGGAAGGGGGCCCCTCGGCTATTGATGGTTTTGCAATCAGAAGACTGAAGGGGCCCAAAGCCGAAAGTGGCTCTGCCTAGAGATACCAACTACATAACTAAGGTCAAGCCTTGGGTGGTCATTGATGTGGCGGGCCACTTGATAGAATTTCTTATAGACACTGGTGCAACCTTCTTGGTCTTAACCCAAAGGACTGGAAACTCTGGCAATCATAAGGAATATGTAATTGGGTTGTCAGGGAAGAGACACAGGCACACTTCCCTGGAACTCCTTTTGTGCAAGATCAACGGCCAGCTGTTTTTACATTCCTTCCTGTTCGTGCCTGACTGTCCCATCCCTTTAGTGGGAAGTGATTTATTAACTATGTTAGGGGCCACTCTGTTTCTAGAGGGGCAAGGGAACCACCCTCATCACCAAATGGTTCTAACAAAAAACTAAAAAGAACAGATAAAATCTGAAGCTAAAATAGAAGCCATAGTAGACCCTGGAATGTGGAATATCGAGGTTCTGGGCTTAGCCAAAGATATCCAGCTGGTGATTATTAAGTAAAAAGGGTTACACAGTGTCTAAATATAAGGTACAAATTTCTTAAACCTAGGGAAGATCCTCAAAAATGTTTGTAAGTAGATGATCAAAATAGGAGGCCACTGGTCTGACTAAACTGACCATAGCTGATATTCAGAGCCTGATAGGAATTTTGGAAGAGGCCTTCTCCCCTAAGCTAAATGAGGAAAAGTAAAACTTTCCAACATAGGTGAATGGGTATGTCAGTCCTTCAGTATCATTGAGGTAACCACCCAATTCTTTTGACAAAGAAAACAAAACTGTCCTTGTCTTACAAATGTAGTCTTTATAGGGCCAGAGGTGTGGCTCCAAAAAATAATCCAAAACCCAGGAATCCTTTTACCACTCCTCAAACCTCCCCTATTTATCTTAAGAGGCTTGTAAATATTAAACAAAGGGGAAACAAAGTCATCTTAGGAGGAACTTGCCTGTACCTTTGAGATGCAAATGTCCTATCTGGTCTTCTCAGGAACTCTTCTCTCTGCCATCTTTTTAAACTGCAAATTTTAAGAAGAGGGTAAAGTAATTTAGAACTTGACTTGTCAAGGATAAATAGAAATCTTAAGTGTCTTGTCTGTAAACACTAGTTCCATCTGCTAGATTGATTTGTTCCATCTGCTAGAAGCCCAATTTGAATCCAACCCCTTGTAACTGATGGCTTTTATGTCGTACCTGACTTAGGGCTGAAATTTTGGAATGGGAAATATGAGGCCTCTGTGTTTGTTTGTGCGTTCATATGTATCTATATGTGCGTTGTAGGTATATGGTATTGCCAAAAATTAATTTGTAAAAGAGCTCTACTTAATTGTTTTTTAAAAACTAAGCCCTTATGTAAATACTCAGAAATAGAAAATCTGGCCAGAATAAATTTCAGGTTCATGTCATCTGGAAAATATTTAATACTAAACTGATATCTGGTATTGAAGGTGGCTTAAACTTGTTGGTTTGATTAATATAGGCGTGTTAGAGTCATCAATGCTAACTATATTACTTCTGTTGTACCTAGGTTTATTAGAGGTCAAATAAGACCTTATTCTATCTGTTACAAACTTGTCAACAAGAAAAATAACTCAATGTGAAAAAAACTTTTAAGAAAAGTAAGATATGTGTTTTTAGTAAGAGAAGGTGTGAAGAATGAAAAATACTGAAAAGAGTTACGCATGATCAGGATTTTCTAAGATTGGATTGAATTTAGTTGGGTAAATGGATTTTGTTAGGAATGGGCCAGCACAAGACTGGATTTGGTTTCTTCCTCCAAAGTATCCTTGAAATGCTGCTTTTGACAACAGACTGTGTGAGTTTCTTTGCCTTTAAGTGACTTGTATTTGCTTTTGAGATCTTTTGTAACTTTGGTTAAGGAATAAGTATTGTCTCACAGTGACCTATGATCTTATTTGACCAAGTGTTTTAAAACTTTTTGACAAACTTCCCAAATATCAAATTTTAATTAAGTTTCTTTTGATTTCCAGCTAACTTTAGGGTACTTTATAGGTCCCCTGAGGTATCTTAAAGAGAAATATATAACTAGGGTTATTTGGTATGTTAAGTTAAATGTAATCATTCGTAATTCTGGTTATTGTGACCGAGTTTCTTTATCGATTACACTGTAATCAGATGTTTAACCATGCCTTTTAAGTCTTTTGTCATTTATAGATATTTTTGTACTTTGATGCTGTTACAAAAAGTGCTTCATCATCAAAGAGATTCACAGAAAGGCTATGGAAACAATTACAACAGTTCCACACCAAGATGATGATTATGTGAGGATTCCAGCCCATACTGACTTAAAACAAGGAGCTGCCCTGCCCTGGCGCCCCTAGATCAGGCATCCGGAGATTTTTACTCCCTGACAGACAAGGCTGATGCCCCTACTCAGCCTTGAAGCAGTTACCGAAGACAGACCATCACCCTTCTGCTTCCCATAAGAACATGGGAGTAAACTCTCTGAGGGGGAAATAAAACAGGAGGGAAGGAGGCAGGGCACAACCTTTGAAAGAATGACATAGCTCAAGGACATGACATAAACTGATCAGAACCAAATGGGTCCAAGATGGCAGACAAGTCAACTTGCACTAGACCCTGAGCCTCAGTATGCACTCACATCAACAAGCTAAATGACACACCCACAGGTGCCATGACAGTTCCAAGACCAACCATAAGGATCAAAAAGTGGGCGGTGGCCCAATTCCTGGAATTCCCTGCCCCTTCCTAAAATAGCTGGAATACTCCTCCAGCAATTTTAGCCTATGAAAATAGCACTCACTAGCCTATGAAATTACCCAGTTCTATAAAAACTGACAACCCCATACCCTGGTGCCTTTCTCACTTTCTGAGATGGCCCACACTCTGTCTGTGGAGTGTGTTTCTCTCTAAATAAATCCACTTCTTACCTATCAAAAAAAAAAAATGAACACTTTAATATACCTCTTCCCCCAAAGCTGATCTGATTCTGAACAATCGTAATTCCTAGACAATTCTAAATAAATAAAATTGTTAGGATACATTGAGTGGTCTCATTTTTAACATAAAGAGGCACACCATTTTTACTACCAGAAAATCAGTTTCTCCCTGAACCTTCTAAAATATTAAATATTTAGAGATTCTCCTCTTCAAAAGCACCCACTTGTCTCTGTCTAGCCCTTGTTCTGTCATTGCAAACACCCTCTCATTACCTGCCTCCAGCCCCCCAAACATCCATACCCATGCTTGGTCGGCCTCTGAAAACCAACTTTGCTTCTAGACAGTCAAGGATTCCTGGAGGAAAGGTAACTATTGGGTGACCTCAGTTCCCCTGCCCACTGGCAGGGGCAGCACAGTACACTTATTAAGCCCCAGGGTCAGGCTACCTGGGTTTACTTGCTGGTTGGAGAATGCACGTGACCCCTCAATAACCATCTGACCCTGAGCAAGTTACTCAACATCTCTGAGTCTTTTACCTCCTCTGTGCCACAGAGATGACAGTCATAATACCTTACTTATCGTGCAGTTATGAGCTAAAATGAGGGAACACGTGGAAAGCATATAGAGCAGTGTTTGGCACAAAGTAAATGCCCAATACGTACTAGCTATTTTTTACTGTTGTCACTGTGCCCTCTTTGATCCTAGATGACTCTTTCCTCTCCACTCTATCTCAGGTTTGTGTCACCTCATAACCAAATCTCTGCCGTGATTTGAGGCTAGGACTATGGAAATACAGTAGACATTACGGAAGATTTCAAGAAGGCAATAACATTAACGTTGGACAATAAAAAATTTCTTTCCCTCTATTTGAGTGCTTATCAGAAAATTGGAAAAGGAAGAAATTAAAGAATTGCATAATCCCCTTAAAATTCTCTATAGACCAATCCCAGTCCCTTCAACTTCCATCTATATATTATCAGATGGGTATATTTGGTACTCTCTCTCCCCACCCCAATATGTCACATCTTCCCAACCTTGTTTATTTGTCAGAGCTTTCCCCCTAACTTTATCTTTTCTAAACTTTCTCAGCCCAAAGGTATGCCATGTGCCAGCTACAGTAACATCAGGGCTTAGCGGAGAGGAGTTACACATCCAAATTTTCCTGAGCCCTCTATTCCTAAGAATACGAGTAACTTTGAAGAAACCACACACTAGACTAGGTAAAAGTAAATACCTATAAATACTAGTTAGGTAAAAATAAAATAAAATAGCTTATTGGACTCAAATTGCTTTTTATTTGTGCCATTTCTGTCAGTGTCACACATAAATTTTAATTACACTAAAAGAAGAATTAAGGAACAACTGTCAGGAAGACAGACCGAAAGTGACAGGGCTGCTGTAGGTTATGAATGCTGTTCACTGAACAAAGGCAACCAGCTGAGGGGTTAGTGGGGCCTGAAATCCAGCTTCTCACTCAAAAAGCCATGCATCCTGGGATACGTGGAATTTACTCAGAAGAGACATATTTTTCTACTTCATACAAAGACACCATATGGGCTAGGAGTGGTTACATACAGGGTTATTTAGTAAATAAGCAAATATATTGAGGATAACGGGACCCAGATTTCTCACTGTCAGAGAAAAGAGTTTCAAATATGGAAAGGGTGTTGGGTTGATGGATGTATCAATGTGAACTCATGACATTTCATACAGATCGATATAATTTATGTGAGTCTGTGAAGGTGTGTACATGAATACATTTCCTAGCTACTTCCACGAAGTGGGTCTAGAATCCATGATATACCAGTAGCAATAATCATATTAATATTCTCTGATAAAAGGAATCAGAGCCCATTGGAAAGACAGAGGAATCCAGGGCTAGGACAACGAAAATACAAGATGAGCCAGGAACATCTTGTGGTTCTAGAAAGTAAGAAAGTGCTCAAAAATCTTGGGAACGTGTCAAAATTACAGAAGGCTAGCTTGAAAGGGTTCCCTCCTTCCACCTGTCTCTAGTCTCCCAAACACCCATACCCGTGCTTGCCAAAATCAGGGAAAATATGAGCATCAAAATAAGTACTGACAATCATAGATTATAACTCATTAAATAAAATTATAATCTAGTAATTCATACTGACACAAACGAATGAATAAAAAATAAATGGGAGGGAAAAACTGTACCTTAGAATACCAACTAATAAATACAGAATAATAAAAGTTAGAAATTGTCATTTGGTAACTATCAGAGTAATAATTCAGGCAAAATGATCAATGGATGCTTACATTAATGGGTAAAAATTTAACGGGGAACAGGATATTTCATCCCAAGGTATAACCCCATAAAATATTTATCAATTAGTGAATACAAAATACTTATTCATTAATGACAAAATCACTATTTATTAATCTTTTTTTAAACATCTTTATTGGAGTATAATTGCTTTACAATGGTGGGTTACTTTCTGCTTTATAACAAAGTGAATCACCTATACATATACATATATCCCCATATCTCCTGCCTCCTGCGTCTCCATGCTATCCTCCCAATCCGACCACCCTAGGTGGTCACAAAGCACCGAGCTGATCTTCCTGTGCTATGCAACTGCTTCTCACTAGCTGTTTTACATTTGGTGGTGTATATATATCGATGCGACTCTCTCACTTCGTCCAAGCTTACACTTCCCCGTCCCCCCGTCCTCAAGTCCACTCTCTACGTCTGCATCTTTATTCCTGTCCTGCCCTTAGGTTCTTCAGAACTTTTTTTTTTTTTAGATTCCACATATATGTGTTAGCATATAGTATTTGTTTTTCTCTTCCTAACTTACTTCACTCTGTATGACAGACTCCAAGTCCATCCACCTCACTACAAATAACTCAATTTCGTTTCTTTTTATGGCTGAGTAATATTCCATTGTATATATGTGCCACATTTTCTTTATCCATTCATCTGTCGATGGACACTTAGGTTGCTTCCATGTCCTGACTATTGTAAATAGAGCTGCAATGAACATTGTGATACATGACTCTTTTTGAATTATGGTTTTCTCAGGGTTTATGCCCAGTAGTGGGATTTGCTGGGTCGTACAGTAGTTCTATTTTTAGTTTTTTAAGGAATCTCCATACTGTTCTCCATAGTGGCTGTATCAATTTACATTCCCACAAACAGTGCAAGTCAGTTTCTTTTTCTCCACACCCTCTCCAGCATTTACTGTTTGTAGATTTTCTGATGATGGCCATTCTGACTGGTGTGAGGTGATACCTCATTGTAGTTTTGATTTGCATTTCTCTAATGATTAGTGATTTTGAGCATCCTTTCATGTGTTTGTTGGCAATCTGTATATCTTCTTTGGAGAAATGTCTATTTAGGTCTTCTGCCCCTTTTTGAATTGGGTTGTTTGTGTTGTTGATACTGAGCTGCATGAACTTCTTGTAAATTTTGGAGATTAATCCTTTGTCAGTTGCTTCATTTGCAAATATATTCTCCCACTCTGAGAGTTGCCTTTTCATCTTCTTTATGGTTTCCTTTGCTGTGCAAAAGCTTTTAAGTTTCATTAGGTCCCATTTATTTACTTTTGTTTGTATTTCCATTTCTCTAGGCGGTGCGTCAAAAAGGATCTTGCTGTGATATATGTCATAGAGTGTTCTGCCTATGTTTGCCTCTAAGAGGTTTACAGTGTCTGGCCTTACATTAAGGTCTTTAATCCATTTTGAGTTTATTTTTGTGTTTGTGTTAGGGAGTGTTCTAATTTCAATATTTTACAGGTAGTTGTTCAGTTTTCCCAGCACCACTTATTGAAGAGGCTGTCTTTTCCCCATTGTATATTTTTACCTCCTTTATCAAAGATAAGGTGACCATATGTGCGTGGGTTTATCTCTGAGCTTTCTACCCTGTTCCACTGATCTATATTTCTGTTTTTGTGCCAGTTCTTTTACCTCTGTTTTGGTTTCTCAAGATTGCTTTGGCTATTCTGGGTCTTTTGTGTTTCCATACAAATTGAGAAATTTTTTTGTTCTAGTTCTGTGAAAAATGCCATTGGTAGTTTGACAGGGATTGCATTGAATCTGTAGATTGCTTTGGGTAGTATAGTCATTTTCACAACATTCCTTCTTCATCGTTTCTTGTATTTTCTCCACTGTATTTCCAAGATTTTGGATCACCTTTACTATCATTACTCTGAATTCTTTTGCAGGCAGACTGCCTATTTCCTCTTCATTTGTTTGGTCTGTTGGGTTTTTACCTTGCTCCCTCATCTGCTGCGCCATTTCTCTGTCTTCTCATTTTGCTTATCTTACTGTGTTTGGGGTCTCCTTTTCGCAGGCTGCAGGTTCGTAGCTCCCATTGTTTTTGGTGTCTGCCCCCAGTGGTTAAGGTTGGCTCAGTTGGTTGTGTAGCGTTCCTGGTGGAGGGGACTGGTGCCTGTGCTCTGGTGGATGAGGCTGGATCTTGTCTTTCTGGTGGGCAAGACTGCATTTGGTGGTGTGTTTTGAGGTGTCTGTGAACTTATTATGATTTTAGTCAACCTCCCTGCTAATGGATGGGGTTGTGTTCCTGTCTTGCTAGTTGTTTGGCATGAGGTATCCAGCACTGTAGCTTGCTGGTCATTGAGTGGAGCTGGGTCATAGCGTTGAGATGGAGATCTCTGGGAGACCTTTTACTGTTTGATATTACATGGGGCTGGGAGGTCTCTGGTGGATAAATGTCCTGAAATTGGCTCTCCCACCTCAGAGGCTCAGGATTGACACCCAGCTGGAGCACCAAGACCCTGTCAGCCACACGGCTCAGAAGAAGTGAGAAACAGAAAGAAAGAAAAAATAAAATAAAATTATAAAATAAGGAATTTTTTAAAATATTAAAAATAAAAAAGTTATTTAAAAAAGGAAAGAAAGAAGAGAGCAACCAAACGAAAAAACAAATCCACCAATGGTAACAAGCGCTGAAAACTGTATCCCTAAAAACCCCAAGAAAACAGACAGAACCCTAGGACAAATGGTAAAAGCAAAGCTATACAGACAAAACCATACAAAGAAGCATACACATACATACTCAGAAAAAAAGGAAAAAAAATATATATATAAAATAAAAAGGAAGAGAGCAATAGTATATGTATTAAAAAAAAGGAAGAGAGCAACCAAATCAATAAACAAATCTACCAATGATAATAAGCTCTAAATGCTAGACTAAGATAAACATAAAACCAGAAAAAATTTAGATTCAGAAAGCAAACCCCAAGTCTATAGTTGCTCCCAAAGTCCACCACCTCAATTTTGGATGATTCCTTGTCTCTTCAGGTATTCCATAGGTGCAGGGTACATCAAGTTGATTGTCAAGATTTAATCTGCTGCTCCTGAGGCTGCTGGGAGAAGTTTCCCTTTCTCTTCTTTGTTTGCACAGCTCCTGGGGTTCAGCTTTGGATTTTGCCCCTCCTCTGCATGTAGGTTGCCTGAGGGTGTCTGTTCCCCCGCCCAGACAGGACGGGGTTAAAGTAGCAGCTGATTAGGGGTCTCTGGCTCACTCAGGCTGGGGGGAGGGAGGGGCGAGCCTGCAGTGGCAGAAGCCAGCATGATGTTGCACCAGCCTGAGGCACACAGTGTGTTCTCCCGGGGAAGCTGTCCCTGGATCACGGACCCTGGCAGTGGCGGGGTGCACAGGCTCCCGGGAGGGGAGGCGTGGATAGTGACCTGTGCTCGCACACAGGCTTCTTGGTGGCTGCAGTAGCAGCCTTAGCGTTTCATGCCGGTCTCAGATGTCCACGCTGATAGCCGCGGCTCACACCTGTCTCTGGAGCTCTTTTAGGCGGTGCTCTGAATCCCCTCTCCTCGCGCATCCCAAAACAATGGTTCTTGCCTCTTAGGCAGCTCCAGAACTTTTCTTGTACTCCCTTCCAGCTAGCTTTGGTGCAGTAGCCCTCTTCAGGCTGTGTTCATGCAGCCAACTCCAGTCCTCTCCCTGGGATCTGACCTCTGAAGCCCAAGCCTCAGCTCCTAGCCCCCACCCACCCTGGCTGCCGAGCAGACCAGCCTCTCCAGCTAGTGAGTGCTGGTCGGCACCGGTCCTCTGTGCGGGATTCTCTCCACTTTGCGCTCTGCACCCCTGTTGCTGTGCTCTCCTCCGTGGCTCTGAAGCTTCCCCCCGCACCCACCCATCCCCCGTCTCTGCCAGTGAAGGGGCTTCCTAGTGTGTGGAAACTTTTCCTCCTTCACAGCTCTCTCCCAGAGGTGCACGTCCCGTCCCTATCCTGTTGTCTCTGTTTTTTCTTTTTTCTTTTGCCCTACCCAGGTACATGGGGAGTTTCTTGCCTTTTGGGAAGTCTGAGGTCTTCTGCCAGTGTTCAGTAGGTGTTCTGTAGGAGTTGTTCCACATATAGATGTATTTCTGATGTATTTGTGGGGAGGTAGGTGATCTCCACGTCTTCCTCCTCCACCATCTTGAAGGTCCCTCACTATTAATCAATCTTAGGGTGGATAACCTTGCAGACACCATCTTAACCAAGTGACAAAACCAAACATCACCAGTAATGGAACAAATCAACATTACATGCCACCTGATGTGTGATGCATGGAACAGAACAAACATGTTCTGTTCAGAACAAACAAACATGTCAACGCTTTTATGATTTTCCTGACAAACAAATCTAATCATTAGAAGAATTAGAGAAATCCAAATCCAAATTGGGAAACATTCTACAAAATTATGGGACTAAACTCTTCAAAAATGTCAATGTCACGAAAGATAAGGGAAGAGTAAAGAACTATTCCAGACTAAAGTGACAAGATGACTAAATGCAACACAAGACCTTGATTGTATCCTGGATCTGTAAAAGACATTATTAAGACAATTAGAAAATTTCTAAAGGAGCCTATGGATTTTGATGTTTGTTTTGAGGGTATGTAGAAGAGTATCCTACATACAAGCTAATAGAGAGTGAAAATGTAACAGTAACAATAAAAGAAGTTTGCTAATCCAAAAGTGGGGAAAAAGAAAAAAACAAACATAAAACAGGGAGAATAGAAAAAAATTTTAATTATAGGCATAAATTAAAATATATATAAATATATAATTTACATAAATATAAATACTAAATACTTTTATTAGAAGACAAAGATTAGAAACAATAAAAACAAAATATAAAACCTATTCATAGGTGCTTATAAGAGTTTTAAATATAGGTACAGAGAAAGATTAAAGGTAAAAGGATAGAGAAGATATATCATACAAACACTAACCAAAAGGTAGTTGATACAGCTATGTAAATATCAGACAAAGTAAATTTTTAGAAAAAAATCATTGCCAGAAATAACAGATACTTTTGATAATAATAAAAGTTTGTTATACCAGGAAGATATAACAATTTCTAAATTTGTATGCACCCAATAATATAGTTTCAAAATAAGGCAAAATTTTACAGAATGAAAATAAATAGCTAAATGTGCATCATTATGGAAAACTTAATATACTTCTCAGAATAACAAATAGCAGGAAAAAATCAGTAAAAACAAAGAAGACCTAACTAATGCAATTAACAAATTTAACCTAACTGAAATATATAGAACACTGCAGACAAAGATGGAATATAAGCTCTTTTGAAGTGCATGAGGAGCACTTACTAAAATTGACATATGCTAAACCATAAGCTTTAACAAATTTCAAATAATTGAAATAAAGCATGTTTTCTGACCACAGTGGAATTGAGTTAGATATCAGTTATGAAAAGATGACTCAAAAATTCCCCTGTATTTGGAAATTAAGCAATATAATTCTTATAACACTCATGGGTCAAAGAAGTAATGATAATGGAAATTAAAATGTATGTTTAACTGAATGATAAAAATTATACGGCATATGAAAACTTAGGAGAGGTTAAGTTAAAACTACTGAAAAAGAAAAAAAAACTGTACTGAGAGGAAAATAAATCTAAAAGCTTATGTTAGAAAATAATAAGAACTAAAAATCAATGACCTGAACTTACAATAAAGAACAGCAAAGTAACATATGAAACTTGGGATATGAAAACTTGGGAGAGGTTAAGTTAAAACTACTGAAAAAGAAAAAAAACTGTACTGAGAGGAAAATAAATCTAAAAGCTTATGTTAGAAAATAATAAGAACTAAAAATCAATGACCTATCTGAAGAACTTACAATAAAGAACAGCAAAGTAACATATATGAAACTTGGGATATGAAAACTTGGGAGAGGTTAAGTTAAAACTACTGAAAAAGAAAAAAAAACTGTACTGAGAGGAAAATAAATCTAAAAGCTTATGTTAGAAAATAATAAGAACTAAAAATCAATGACCTATGTATCTATCTGAAGAACTTACAATAAAGAACAGCAAAGCAAACTCTAAAAAGAAGGAAGAAAACAATAAAGAGGAGAAATTAATGAAATAGAAAACAAATATACAAAAAACAGAATGAACAAAACCAAAGTATGTTTCCTTGAAAAGACTGATAAAATTGATAAACTCCTGGCAAGATTCATTAAGTAAAAAGAAATATGAACAAATTTGCTGTATCAGGAACGAAAGAGAGTACATCACTACTGAACCTACAGGAATAAAAATGATAGGAACAAGGTATTATGAAAAATTTTGTGCCAATAAATCTGAAAACTTTGATGAAATAGATAAATTCCTAGAGCACAGCTTTCTAAAACAGAAACAAAATGAATTTTAGAAATGTGAAAATTCTATTTCTATTAAATAAATTGAATATGCTATTAAAAAATATTCCACAAAGAAAACTCCATGCCCAGATATAAATTATCCTAAACATTTAAGAAAGAAATGACACCAATTTTATATAATTTCTTCTGGTATGTAGAAAAAGAGATAACACTTTCTAAATCATTTTGATAAGGGCAGTGCATCCTTGGTACCTTCTTACTCTGGAAGTCTATGAAATAACTGTAAGATAAATGATAGTTAATAATTTATTAAGAACTCTCCATGATATGCCAGGAACCACTCAGTGCCACTTCAGGAAGTCCCTCCAAGTTTTTTGCTACCCTAATTGTGAGGACTTTTTTTTTTATTATTGAATAAAATCTTCCTTTGTGTAGCTTCCTTCCATCATTCCTATTTCTACCCTAAATGTGTGACATTTGGATGAAGCAGTTTAAATTGGGCACAGTTTAATGTAGTTTAAAAAAAAAAACAAATTTCCTGCCCTTTTTGGAGAGGAGGGTCAAGTAATGTGCAAAACAGACCATAGATGTCCTTACTCAATCCCTGATCTTTACACCATCACCAATCCCTGACTCTTACAGTGTCAGCTTTTAAGGTATGGAAAAAGCTCATGGTGTCTGTTTTACATATTACTTGAGAAAGATGCAGCACAACTAAAGAAAGTAAGGAAAGAGCTTCCCAAGTAATGATGGCAACTCTTGGCTGCACTGAACTTTACACTTCACAAAACATTTTTCATTTGTTATTTATAAGAATCCTGGGAGGGAAGCAGGGCACTTATTATTCCCACTTTACATGGAAGAAAGTTGAACTCAGAAAGGATTAAATATTGGCCCAAGTCACACAGGTAATGAGTGATAAGGTGGGTTTTGAACTTAATGCCTTTGATCCCTAATTTTATGTACTTTCCACAATACCACACAACCCTCAAATGGCTAAGTAATGAAAGTGATGCATATGGGAATGCTTTAACTATCCAGGGTTATACAAACTGGAAAGATGAACGCTAAAGAGGGAAAGACTGAGAGAAGCCAAAGCAAAATTATTATCTCTTGCTGACAGAATGGCTAATAGCCACCTTCTGCATGTGTCCTTCATATAGGCAAGACCCAGATTAACTTACACTTCAAAAAGTAAGCATATAAGAACCTCAGCCTCCAAGATATCTTTCCCACCAGCCTGAAATTTGCTTCCTTATTATGATAGCACTGGAAGCATGGTCTTCCCTGCTGCCCAATATTCTTCCTATAGTTCTGCCTTCGTGGCTCACCATCTGCTGTTACAGAAACTACATCAGATTATCTTCAACCACTTCCTCTCTCTTGCCCTCTACAGCAAACATTAAACAACTGTCAATTCTAATTAATTCATTCTTTCAATAAGGGTTTAAAAGCCAGCCATGTGCCAAGCCTACCTGATATACTTCTCGATATACCAGACTACATAATGATTCGTATTTTACTTGAGCATCTCTCTCAGCAGACTCAGAGAAACTCCTGGGCAGGCCCATATCTTATGTATCTCTGCATTCCTAGAACCTAGCACAACCCACAGCAAATTAAGTGATCAGTAAATATTTGAAAGAAAAGAAGGAGAGAACTCATCTCCCTTCTCCATGCTAGAGCTATTTACTGATTTCTCCCTGGACCTCTGCCCCTAGCTCCAGGGTTTCCCCTTCTGCCCATCTTACTTATTGCCTGCATTAGAAGAATGTCTGTAAAACACAGATATGAATTCTGTGAATATGTCTGACCTCTACTGAAAAAAATCTTTAAAGTCCTTAGTGTTGTCCCAATTCAGGCCAGCTGCAGGCAGGAGCATAAGCACCCTCTAAAAGAGAATTGGCTCTAACATCAGACCCAACCTCCTGGCCACCTTCTCCAATGCTGCCACTCCTCTTCGTTATGCCAAAGTCAGGTCTGGTCCTTTGACCCTCTAAATGGTGGACCTTCTCATGCTGTAACTCTGGGCTTGGGCCTGCCTTACTTCCTGGAAGTACTCTGTGGGCCCTCTCCGCCCCATATCTGGGGGTAGGTCCTCACGCAGCTCTGACATCCAGATCCCCACACCAGGCCCAGGCTCTCGGTGCCCACTTTCCCACGAGGAGAATGCGGGTAAGAACAGCATATTAGACTCATAATAATCTGGCTACAGGTCAGCCTCCTGCCTCATCCTTCATAAAATCTATATTTCAGTCACCTCAGAATATTTACCACTCCCTCAATGCGCTATGTTCTTAAACATATGCTCTTCCTGCTGCCTTAAATGGTTCATCTCATCCTTCCCACACAACCACCTTTTACCTGCCTCATCTCCCTATAAAACTCCTACTCATCCATCAAGGCCCAGCTCAAACTTCATCTTCTCTCTCCCTGAGTCCCAGTCTTAATTAAATATGGTTTTGGTGATTATGCTTCTACTCTAACACCAATCTCATTTTACTCTGACACCAGTATATGTCTGTCTCTGCCTGCAGACCAGGAGCTCCAGGAAGATGGAGACTTTGTCCTGTTCAGTGTTATATACCTAAAGATTATCTCCATGAATTAAAAGCAGGAAATGTGTCATTGTTGAATAAATGAAGCTGGTAAGCATTAACAAACTGTCTTTTAATAAATGAATAAATGTTTTACAGGTAGCTTCTATTACACACTTGAACCCCAATACCCACTATCTCTACCATCATCAACATGAGGGTGTACATTGATAGACTGATTCATTCATTCATTTGCTGAATCCCTCATATTGCAACGTAACAGGTTAGATGCTGGGGTCATGGAGGTAAATAAAGCATAGACCCTGTCTTTGGGGAGCTCAGATTCTTCTAGAATCAATTATAAAACAATGTGAAAATGCATTAATAGACATATGCTTAGGGTTAATATATTTCAAAAAAACATATTATTCTTTTAAAACAAAATGGAGTTCACATGCTTGTGACAAATGTTATTTAGTGGCTGATAACAGTGCAGAAATTTTGAAGTGGTTTCATCACCAGCCATTTCATTCTCTGGGTGACTTCGGTTGAAACCAAGATCAAGAAAGCTTTTAAATAATACTTCTTTCAAGCTGAAAATGTGAATGAGTTTCCACCTGAAAGAAATGATGAATCCTTTTCCTAAAACAGAGGTAATTGTTAGCAATTTCAGAAGGTGAACTAGTAAAGGATTCATTCTCACATCATTCTCATCTGTCTGATGGGGATGGAAGGTTTATATAGGCTTGACTAGTCCCCATGGCAACAGCCTTTCTCCTGGGTTACCATAGGAATTGTGAAGGCCTTTATAAACCTCCATTAGCACAGCCTAGGCCGGCAGCAGTCAGAAACATCAGCTGAGGAAGACACTGCAAAGTGTCACTGAGGGCATCTGGGAATTACTTTTACCCTAGAGTAGCTGAGCAGGTCTGTTTAGCCCCCACCTCTAAAGCTACAAATACAAGGTAACACCAGAATCAGTCCGATGCCTTGAACACTTCACACGAAGGGGTTTTCAAAATACAGACACAGACAGATTTGACCATGTTTCAAAAGATTTTGAGAGACTAGGAAGGAGTCTATTCTGACAAAGCCTCACACAGAAGAGGTAAATTCACGCTTTTTTTTTTTTCAGAAGAGGGCATTAAAACCATATTAACAATTAGTATAGGGATGATAGTGATGGTTATATAATAATGTGAATGTTCTTAATACCACTGAACTGTACACTTAAAAACTGTTAAGTGTAAATTGTTATGTGTATTTTACCACAACTAAAAATTTAAAAACTGATACAGTAATTATGATACCACCAATGTTGAGCATCTGCTATATCACAGGCACTAATGCTAGGCACTCAGATGTTCTACATCACATCATCCCACAAGCCTGTGAGTAATTATCCCTACACTGAAGATTATTATCATCCTTACATCAAAGATGAGGACACTGAGCATAAGAGAAATAAAGTAAGTTGCTCCAGGGTACACAGCTAGTAAGTGGTAGAGACTTCAGTCAAGTCCACATTTCTCTGACTCTGGAATCTTGGTCCTCAACCACACAACTTCAAAAACAATGTCACATTCTACAGCAGCTCATGGATATGGTAAACACATTCTGTTGAACTGATACAAAAAAGCTCTTGTTAAACTCTCTTTAAATATTTGTTGCTTTCGTTTTTTATTTTTTTTTTGCGGTACACGGGCCTCTCACTGTTGTGGCCTCTCCCGTTGCAGAGCACAGGCTCCGGAGAGCGGCATGTGGGATCTTCCCAGACCGGGGCACGAACCCGTGTCCCCTGCATCGGCAGGCAGACTCTCAACCACTGCGCTACCAGGGAAGCCCCGCTGCTTTCGTTTTTAAGGCATAAAGGATAATCTCTGAGAGTATGATTGCAGTAGGACTTTTATTTGGATTCTAACCTCTGAATTTTTTTACATCATATATTTTCAGAGAATATAAAACTATTTCCACTTTAAAAAGCTGCAGTGTGTATGTAAAGATCAATAACTCCTAGCACTTTCAAAGAGCAATCTATATTTTAAAAAAACAACCACTGGGACTTCCCTGCTGGTCCAGTGGGTAAGACTCCTTGCTCCCAATGCAGGGGGCCCGGGTTCTATCCCTGATCAGGGAACTAGATCCTGCATGCATGCCACAGCTAAGAGTTTGCATACTGCAACTAAGAGTCCACATGCCGTAATTAAGATCCCACATGCCGCAACTAAGACCCAGAGCAACCAAAATAAATAAATAAATATTTTAAAATAATTTTTAAAAAAATACCGAAATTTACAGGAGAATTGTACATACGGAGAAATTGTTTAGTAGATAAACTGGAGAACTGCAAATAACTTTTAGGAACTGGAGAGTCCTTTCTCATCAGGGCAAATATACTGACCATGTATCATGCTTGAAAATGTGGAATGCATGTGATAGCAATCTCCTCTATGGGCTTTGGTCAAGCCGTATGGAAGAAATATGAAAAAAAAAAGAGTGTGAATAAGAAAGAATATGAAAAAATCCTTTTCTGGGAAGAAAGAATTCTAAAACCCTAGGGAATTTCTTCAGTAGCAAGAAGGAAGACATTAGGAATCAGTTCTTTAAAAATAAGCCTTTGGGGCATGCCACCAGAGAAGAGACACGTCCTCCTCTGAGGTTTCTTCCACGTGCCAGTCATAGCTGTGAAGGACACTAAGTGGGATCCTTCTACCAAGAGTCAAAATTCTGGGTCCCAGCCCCTGAAGCTCTCAATGCTCAAATATGTAAATGGGAGAAGGAATTACATTTTTTCTCTTCAAAGACTTAAGTGGAAAAGAGGATACTAATTAGCAAGCAATGAAAATATGCCAAATTGCATCTACTTTATTTTTTGCTTTTGAAGTACAGTTTCTTAAATATCTGGTGGTGTTTCTCTTTAGCTGCTTTGATAATTTTTTGTTTTAAAAAGTAAAACTGAGAGGAAATGAGTTGTTTAATGGGTATAGAATTTCAGTTTTGAAAGATCAAAAGGATTTGGAGATCTGCTGGACAACAATGTGAATGAACTTACTACTGAACTGTACACTTAAAAATGGTTCAGATGGTAAATTTTATGTTATGTGATTTTTATCACATTTTTTTTTAAAGGTAAAATTGATGACATCTGTCTTAACTCAGGTTGCTATAACAAAATACTATTGACTAAGTGGGTTACACAACAGACATTTCTCTCTCACAGTGCTGGAGGCTAAGGGGTTCCAAGATCAAGGTGCTGGCAGATTCCATTCCTGGTAAGATCCCTTTTCTTGGCTTGCAGATGTCTGCCTTCACACTCTCTCAGACAGACAGAGTGAACTCTGGTCTCTTCCTCTTCCTGTAAATATACTAATCCCGTCATGGAGGCCCCACCCTCAAGAACGCATCTAAATGTAATTACTTCTTGTAGCCAGCATCCAGGAAGAGAGCGCTCTGGGTACCCTTGCCCTCTTAACAGACAAAATCCAGAACTCTCTTGCCTTGCCCTCATGTTAACCTCACTTCTAGTCCTACTTCTGCATTAATTCATCCTCTGACCTCTTGCTCTACCTTTGTCCATCACAATTATGATGGACATTTCTTTGACCTTGACCCTTAACTCTTCTCATGGGTCCTCATGTTGAACTTGTCCTCAGGTTAGATCTACTTCTGACCATTCTATAATCTGGGCCCTCACATGAGGGCTCACCCTGGCCCACCTCAAAAGTGGGATGCATTGGACATGAAGACAAAGGCATTATCAACACACTGGACAAAAAATTATGAAATGACAAGCTGAATTTTATCAAGAATAAATTTAAACTCTGCTCTTTGATTCACTATATTGATTGTTTCAATCTAAGAGTCAAGAAGATGTGGCTTATAAAAAGAAACAAAACTGAGTTATTTGTAGTGAGGTGGATGGACCTAGAATCTGTAATACATAGTGAGATAAGTAAGAGAAAAACAAATACCGTATGCTAACACATATATATGGAATCTAAAAAAAAGAAAAAATAATGGTCATGAAGAACCTAGGGTCAAGACGGGAATAAAGACACACAGACCTACTAGAGAATGGACTTGAGGAAACAGGGAGGGGGAAGGGTAAGCTGGGACAAAGTGAGAGAGTGGCATGGACATACCTACACTACCAAATGTAAAACAGATAGCAGTGGGAAGCAGCCGCATAGCACAGGGAGATCAGCTCTGTGCTTTGTGACCACTTAGAGGGGTGGGATAGGGAGAGTGAGAGGGAGGGAGAAGCAAGAGGGAAGAGATATGGGGATATATGTGTATGTATACCTGATTCACTTTGTTATAAAGCAGAAACTAACACACCATTGTAAAGCAATTATACTCTAATAAAGATGTTAAAAAAAAAAGGAGATGTGGCTTGATAGCAGTTCATATGACATAGACTTTGGGCTTTTATTGACCATTACTGACAAATCCAATGTTAATCAACATTATTCAACAGTGTAAAAGGTCACTAAGATTACTAATATGATGTTAGCTACATCAGAAAGTCAGCAAAGTTTTTTAGTGAAGGGACAGTAAGTGTATTAGATTTTGCTGGTATAGACAATCTTACAAAGCAGAAATAGAGACACAGAGGTAGAGAACAAACGTATGGATACCAAGGGGGGAAGAGGGGATGGAACAAATTGGGAGATTGGAATTGACATATATACACTATTAATACTATGTATAAAATAGATAACTGATGAGAATCTACTGTATAGCACAGGGAACTCTACTCAATGCTCTGTGGTGACCTAAATGGGAAGGAAATCCAGGAAAGAGGGGATATATGTATACGTATAGCTGATCCACTTGCTGTACAGTAGAAACTAACACAATGTTGTAAAGCAGCTATACTCTAATAAAAATTTTTAAAATTAAAAAAAAAGGTCACTAATATCACTAATATGATGTTAGCTACATCAGAAACTCAGCGAAGTTTTTTAGTGAAGGGACAGATAGTAAGTATATTAGATTTTGCTAACCATCCAGTCTCTGTCACAATTACTCATCTGTTGTTGTCTATCAAAAGCAGCCAGAAAAAGTGTGTAAAATAATGGGTGTGGCTGTGTTCCAATAAAACTTTAATTACAAAAGGCAGAATTTCATTCTTTTTTATGGTTAGGGGTAGGATATTAAGAGATACAAAATACTATGTATAAAATAAATAAGCAACACGAATATATTGTACAGCACAGGGAAATACAGCCATTATTTTGTGATAACTTTAATGGTATATAATCTATAAAAATATTGAATAACTATGTTGTATACCTGAAACCAATACAATATTTTAAGTCAGCTATACTTCAATTAACAAAAACCAGTATTTATACAAACCCAGTCAGTTTGCTGACCCCTGGGCTACAAAATACTGAGCCACGATCAAGTAGTTGATATTCTCACAGTACCCTGCAGGCATCAAGCTATAAGCCAATTCTTGAGTTTATTTCTGGGCTCTAAAATTTAATTGGTCAAAGACAAGAGAATAGAGGTTGGGACTGACAATATATACATTAATATGTATAAAATAGATAATAAGAACCTGCTGTATAAAAAAATAAATTATGATCACTTCCTCCAAAGAGAGAGGGAAAAAAAAAAAAAAAGACAAGAGAATAGAGCTGTTCCTATTGGTCAGTACTGGCTTATTAGTCCATTAACCTTGAGCATAATTTTTCAAGTCAGCTAAGAATCTACCTAGAAGTACTGACATTCCATTTGAACTGCCCCATCTGGTTCCCAAGGAGAATATGGCTCTCCTTGTCAGAGCCTTGCTGAAATCAGAGCACCCAAGGATACCACAGCCCTCTGCCAATCTAAGAAGTGAGAGAGGTTAGCATGTGGCATGTTAGTCCTAGTAAACCCATGCAGCTTCTGAAGACCATCAGTTCCTTTAACATGTTTACCAGGTGATCTTTTAATAGACTATCCTAGCTTCTTAGCTGCAAGACGGCACATCTATGGGCAAAGGTCACAAACTGGTAGCCTGTTGGCCCTATCTGTCTGCAGATATCTTTAATTTAGCCCATGAGATACATTTTTTACATTTAAATAGCTATTCCCATTTGAAAAATAACAAAAGTTAACATAAAAATGTTGAAGATCTAGCACTTCTGGGCATGGCAACAGCCAGCTGATGCTCAGTAACAGCTGCCCTTTCAAGAGGGAGCCTGCCCTTTCCCGCTCCCTAGAGTCTCCAACTGCCCTACTTGACTCTTTTTAGTTATTTTCTGGTCTCCATAAACATTTAAGTTTACAATCTCTCTACATAACCCACTTTTTCCCCTTTTAGAGAATCATGACTGTGCTTAGCTGATTCCAGTCTCCTGACACACATCCCCCATTTTTCACTCCATTTTTCATTCATTTCACTCCATTTTTCAGCTTCTCCAGGATAACCGAAAATGGCCCAGTAATCTCATTTGCAAGGTCTCGCAGTTCCCTAAAATACGATGTTCCTGGGCAGGAGGTTTGAATCAGCTTTGGGCTCATTAACAGTCTCTTCACCAGTTTGGCCTTCATTGATCTTTTTAATGCTCCTGTTTGTTCTACCCTGTCCATTCATAAGGCCATTGTCCTTGACAGAGCGAACGAAGGCCAAGAGTTTTTAAACGGCTTTGAAAGCATTTACCCAAGGCATCTGCTTTTGCCTTTTTTTTTTTTTTAACTCTTCAGTTTGCTCCAAACAGAATTTTGTGCCTTTTATGACGTACTGACCATTGTCCACAAGTCACAGTTTATCCTGAGCTTTTGCTTTTCTGACATCATTTGCACAAATCTTCATCAACCTCTGTGCTCATTCTTTGGTTTCTAGTCATGTCCTTTGAATATCTGAGCTCACATAGAGAGTTGCTGTGAAGCCAGAGGATTCTTTCTATTCAGGGACCACTCTGTTTCTTCTTCATCAGGATTGTATGCAATTTCATAGACAAAATGTCCACACAGGGACCTTCCCAACTCTTGTGAGACATCTATCACTTTATAATTTCAAGCTAGCCAAATCTTTTCTCCAGATTTCTTTTTTCCCCTTGGTTAACACAAGCTCTTTCTCTCAATTTTCTCTCCTTTCTGATCACAATTAAATACAGAAGAGGGTCTCATCCCTTTATCTTCTCTTCTTCAAAAGAAGAGAAGCCTTGCATGACTTGTCAGACTCAGTGATGGAGCCTGAGGGTCTGTGAGGAGAGAGGTTCCAAGTACCAAGATGGGGAGTTTTTACTTCAATCCACTCTGACCCCTCTATCCAGGCAGACATGTGTGGTCTGGAAAGAAGGGAACACTGAGTCAACTCAAAGAGCTTTCTGCAAAAATGGGTTGTGGGCTCCTCTAAGAGACTGAGACATGGAGAAAGGAAAGGATCAGCCAGCTGGGGTAGCAGTGGGCATCAAGTGATGATATATATATAAGAAGGGACAATCAAGATACAATAGACCTGCAATCTGGGTCAGGGATTCATTTCTTCCATCTGGCTGGAAGATCTACAGGATGCCCCGTGTCAATAATAACTTCTTTTCTTTTATACCCCTGCCTTTCTCAAGATTTGACTCAGAGCTCAATGCATCTCTGTTCAATGATTTGTCTTGTGATACGTGGCACTACCATGACTCTTCTGAAAATCTTCTTCAACAAAGTGAACACCTCCATTGCCATATTCAGGTATTAGGATCCTCCCATCAAGTCTCTGAGACCCCAAAGCTATATCCCTTCTGGTATTAAAATATCAAAATTATTCTATTTCATAGTACTAAAAAGTCTTTCCAACCCCTTGCCCAGTCTTCACCTTTCATTCCCTGAGATTCCTCCCTTCAGTCTTACGCTTCTGGATAAGTAATAAACAGCTCTACAATTTTATCTGAATAGTCATAGGGACATCATGAGCTTACCAGTCCTCATGTGATAATAGTTACTACCAATGATGATGACAGGTACCACTTACTAGGTAGCTACTATGTGCTGTTTACATGTATTCTCTCATATATGTATTTTCATCCTCACTTTATAGATGAAAAAACTGACACTCAGGAGCCTAAATAACTTTCTCAAAGTTCCAGAGCTATTAAGGAGCTGGGGTGGTATAACAGGGCCCAGATGACATCCTCAAAAGAGATGATTAAAGAAAGTTTAATGAAGGAACAATTTTAAGGTGTGAGCAGAGTTACAGAAAATCTGCAAGGGGCGACAAAGCAAACCATGGACAGAAATAGCAGAAAGCTTTCACTATCCTTGGGCATGAAGGGAAAGAAGGGTCAGTGGTTACTAGAACCTGAAGCGAAAGCTGTAGGAGAGGGACACCTGTCAGGAGCAGCCACAGCCAAACAGCAACCCAGCAGAGGGGGTGCTGGGATAATAAATATCCTGACCTCACTTCTCACCCTCAAATTACCTGTCAGAACCTCCCACTGGCTAAACCCAACAAGAAGCAAAAGAATAAACTTTGGGTCAGCCTCTCAGCACACAGAGCAAGGTGAAGGGTAGAAAGTGGGTCTGAAGGCAAATGGAGAACATCCATCAGAAGTGAGATTTGAACCCTGGTTTGTCTAACTCCAAAGCCCTTGATCTTTTCAAAATGCCATGACAACTGTATCTCAAACTAAGAGCTCATGATTTCTAATAGTAGATCTCCAAATCCAAATTCCATTCTCAGACATGTCTTAGGCAGTCATTCACCTCCCAGGTAACCCTACTTCTTCCAAGTTATTTTTGCAAATAATGACCTGAAGAAGCAGAGGAGAGAGCTGTGCCAGCACCCATAAGTTCTGCAGTGTCCTATTCAGCACAGAAGAATCCCTGGAGATACTTATGATAACATTTGCCCACACAAATGATTCATTAAGAGTGGGATATCTGATCAGACTCTGCCACAGCCCAGACACATGCTTCAAGAAGTCAGTCCTCTTCTGATTGGAGGACTGGCACAACCCACAGTCCCTTAAAACCCTTTACTCTTTGATTTTCTCTTTGGTCTTTATTCTCCTACCCTGTCTACCTCTTTCTTAAGGAGGTACACCAACAGGCATTTCCCAAGCTCTTTCACATTCTCCTCAGTCAGGGAAATCAGTGACTGCTGGTTACTGAGTCATTGTGTAATCAACATGCCCTCATCCATGGATATCTTCTATGACTTTCCCAAAGATGAGGAAATAGTAATTATTGCTCAGTTCCTAAGACAAGAATTGGGCCACTTTTTCAAGCAGGCAATATCATTGCTTTAAAAAACGCCATGTGAAATACAACATAATTATGTATGCAGAAAATCCTAGGAAATCTATAAAAAAATCTTCTAGAACTAATAAACAAATCTAGCAAGGTCATGGTTATAAGGAAAATATATAAAATCAATTGTAATTTTATAGACTATCAGTGAAAAATTAGAAAACAAAAAGAAACAGTATCACTTACAGTTGAAAACATGAATAGGAATGTATTTAATACATATATGCAAGACCTGTACATTGAAAACTACAAAATGTTGCTATGATAAATTGAGAATACCTAAATTGAGAGATATATATATGTTCATGAATTGCAAGTCTCAATATTGTTAAGGTATCAGTTTTCTCCAGATTGATTGTGGATTCAGTGTTATCCCTGTCAAAACCCCAGCAGTCTTTTTTTGCAGAAATTGACACACTGATTCTAAAATGTATATGGAATTGCAAATGATCTAGAATATTCAAAACAATTTTGAAAAAGAAGTACAAAGTTGGAAGACTTACCCTACCTGAGTTCAAGACTTCCTGTAAAACTATAGTAATCAAGACTGTGTGATACTGATGTAAGGATAGGAAAATGGATCAACGGACCAGATTAGACAGCTCACACATATATATTTTCAAAAAGGTGACAAGGTAATTCAATGAGGAAAGGGCAATCTTCAACAAATGTTGCAGGAATTACTGAATATCTATACAGGAAAAAAATGAACCTCAACCCTTATCTCATATCATAGCAAAAATTAACTAGAAATAGATCACAGAACAAAACATAAGACTAAAACTATAAAACTCCTAGAAGAAAACATAAGAAAAAACCTTTGAGGGCTTCTCTGGTGGTGCAGTGATTGAGAGTCTGCCTGCCAATGCAGGGGACACGGGTTCAAGCCCTGGTCCGGGAAGATCCCACATGCCGTGGAGCAACTAGGCCCGTGCGCCAGGGCTGCTGAGCCTGCACTCTAGAGCCTATGAGCCACAACTACTGAGCCCACGTGCTGCAACTACTGAAGCCCATGCGCCTAGAGCCCGTGTTCCACAGTGGGAGAGGCCACGACAATGAGAAGCCCACGCACCTCAACGAAGAGTGACCCCAGCTTGCCGCAACTGGAGGGGGCCTGCACGCAGCGGCGAGGACCTAACACAGCCAAAAATAAATAAATAAATAAATAATGGTGTTATTCCAGAGGTTCCAAATTCAGATGCTCTAAAAAAACCAAAACAACAACAACAACAAAAAAAAAACCTTTGAGACCTTGAAGTAGGCAATGATTTTTTTTCAAGACAAAGGCTTGAAACATAGAATTAAAAAACTAATAAATTTAACAGCAAGAGTCCTGAGGCTACTTCCCAGGTGGTTTAGCTTGGCACCTAGATAAGTCCCTCTGCTTATTTTTGCCCTGTGTTAACATGCATGTTGAATTGACCCTTGGCTGAAACTCCTGAGCTCTATATGGCTTGAGGAAAAGTGCTCCAGCCCAGCCTGCCAAAGCTCTCTGTGCCGGATTGGGTCTCAATCCCATCTAACAGTAAAATGTAAGTTTGCCTTTGTTCTTTATAAATGTATATCTTTGTAAATACATAAGAAAAAGAAGAGGCTGAGCTAAGACAAAATTTATGCTTTCCTGGGTCCTAGGCCAAAATAACATCTAACATCGTCAATGGTCCATGCTTAGTACACACTTCAGGTACTGTTGCCAGGCTTTGTCTCATCTGGTTTAAGAGCCAGTGTCTTAAGTTAAATTAGAATCCTTAAACTTAATTAATTGGCTGCCACCTTTTTTTACCCTGTCCTGGAGAAGGATAACTCTTTCCAAGAAGATGTGCCTTGCATAACCCTCACTGTCACCTTTGGAATACAGTATATCAGGATTGCTGTGGATATTGTCCCCATTACTGAACCTCAAGCCCCACTAAAGAACCCAGCCTGGGCTTATGAGGGCATGGACATTGATAAAGATATGTCTCTACTTAGAGGACTCAGAGATGTTTTAGCTGCTTTAAACTCCCATAAGGTCTCTGAATCCCTGTCCTCAGGGTCAGGACAATGAGATGGGTCATAAAAATCTAAAGATAAAAGCAGTTGAGGCTAAAGACATCCTTTGGAGGAAGAGCACACATCGGTGGTCTCACAGCTATGAATCCCTTGACCCTACCTCTGGCTTTGTCCCTCATTAGCCCTGGACCTGTGGACTTGAGTCTTCATTCTTCTTCATGAACTCAGCAATTTCTGAATTTCTGATCATGCTGAAACCTCCTCTCAGAACCTCAGGGCTCTAGAAATGTCTTTAGCATCAGAGGTGTTACTGTGGATGTAGTCCCAGGTGACCTGCTTTACCCAAACATTGGTTGCTATTCTGTTCTTTAATAAGAGCACAGAACTGAGGAAAGCTTTTGAGATTTTTGCAGCATCTCTGTCTCAAACTTTTCAGTTCAGCCCTTTTATGGCCCTGAGAGACACAAAATGTTCCTTAACTTCCAGATAATTACCCTCTGGTTAGGGAGAAACTGGAACAAGTCTCATAATTTTTTGAGCTAAGACCTGCCCTGTTGACAAGGTGGGTATGAGGATCAAAAAAGAAAGCGTAAACTACATGTTCAATAAATTCACACACATTCTGCACACAAGGAATATTACACAAAATGTGTCTTCCATTAGAGGATGCATTAATGAGATCCTCAGTCTGAAAACAAAGTACAAAAACTTAATTAGCAGAAACCTTACTTGAGTTCTAGATTTAAACTAAAAACAATTACTTAAGCAGTGCACTGTCTTGATCTCCTTTATATATCATTAAAGATCGTATTTCAGCTACTTTTTTATGTGTTTGCCCTGTTTTCACTTACGCAAAATGTCCCTTTCGACCAGAACTCTGGACTACTCTTCTAGCCTAAGAGGACACTCTACACTTAATAGGTCTCAGAGATGGCATTGAAATGGGCCCTCTGCCTGTCCCTAGAGCCTTCTTGGACTTTACCATCAGCCTTTCTCTATAAGTACCCTATCTTCAATATAAAATTTAAGTCTTGTAGCTGATACATTGCAGATTTAACTCATGCTTAGCTTTCCACCCTCCTCCTCCTCATGCTACCCCTACCCAGCCTCACTTGTCTCATTTGTGTACATGTCAATCTGGATCTTAACATCATTGCAAAACCAGAAACTATATGTTTCCTTCATCTTGAGGAGGCCTCCAGCATTGTCTAGTTCAATGCTGTGCACACAATAAATCCAAATACACGTTTTAAAATAAATTGATTAATACACTAAGCTTCTCTCTCAAAAAAATATATATACATATTTCAATATATATATATCCTTGGGAGCTGGACATGACCAGCAAGGACAGTGGGACTCTGGGGTTTGGATGGATATGAAGTGTGAAATGGTCAACAGAGAAATGGGGTTACAAGAGACACTTTTGCCAAAAATTGGAAAGTTGTTAATATGGGCCCAATCTCTCCCAGAGGCACCGCTGGGAACCTGGGGATTACAGACCATTAAGCCTCACCTCGGTATCAGGAAAACAGATGAAGAGTTTAGAGAAAGACAGAATAGTACAACACAGATAAGGTGGATGTGACACTAGGTCTCAGCATGGCTTTCCCTGGGGAGCCTGAGCCTCTATAACCAGGCTGAGTTCTTTGATAAGGAGAACGAAGGAACAGACTGTTCAACAAGGTTGTACGAGGATCAGATTTGCTCATGTTTTCAGCCAGTTTGGGTGGGGAGTAGAACACAGACACTCTAGGAAGAAGAGACAGAAGAGTTTGCATGGGATCCTGCCTGGATTCAAACATCTTTTTAGCAGCAAACAAATGTGATTAACCTGGGTGGCACAGCAGTGAGCTGGAAAGTCCTAAGCAGTCACTTCCAGCCAGGTTTTCTACAGTGGGTGTTTCTGTTCGTGAATCCTACATTCCTACTGATTGTACTTAAAAAAAATCAGATATGGATTCTTTTGAAATAGGAACAAATAGTCCAATGAAGTATACTTAACTATTGATCACAGGGTGCTAGAGAGTTATTATACCCAAATGCCTATTAGCTCTTTCTTCCTTGATAGATTTATCAGCACCTACAACACCTAAGAACAATGCTAAATTACAGACCCTCCCGAACCCACTCCCCTGCCTATGTTTCCTGTGTCCTCCCAGTCACAAAGGTGTGAAACATGGGAGCCATCTTTAACAACTCTCTTTTGCCAGTTCTATCCCAGTAACATCCTTCTTCTCCATCCCCATTACCACTGCCCTAGGTCAGACTTCATCAGGTCTCACTGGATTAAAATGATAGCTTCCTAGCTGGTTCTTCTGCCTCCTGATATTTCCCTTTAATCTCCCTCTATACACTTCTTCCAGATCAATCTTCAAAAAGCACATCTGTCATTGTGTCACAACACACTCCTTCTCAAAACCTTCAAAGTCTCCCCATTGTCTTAACAAAATCTAACCTTTGTAACCTGGAATTCGAGAGTGGCATAATCTGGGCCTAACATATCTATTTAATATTTTGTTATTCCCCTGTATTTTCACTTTCCCTCAAATAAATTTAACTTTAATTAAAATAATATCTACTATTTATTGAATATAGGCATGGTTTTCTCCCTCCCTCTCTCTCTGTCTTTCAACCACTCTATGAGATGCCTTATGATTGATCCCCATGGGACATATGAGGAAACTGAAGTCCGAACAGATAAAATAACCTGCTAAAGACTGTCTGATTGGTAGGTGGCAGAGCCAGGTCACTACCTCCAAAGCCCAGGTTTGGGGTTCTGCCTGTCCCCCATAGAACTTACCCCTTTTCTGGGAGCACCTGCACTGCCCGCTCTTCCTCATGAAGGTGAAATGTTTATATTCCTCTTGGCTGATGCTTTTACTTCCTTGAAGTTTTTTGTTGCACAACCTGGAAATAGGAGTTTTTCAGCTCCAATTTTCTATAAAGGATTTGACCCATTAGAACAGATCACTCCTAATGATTGCTTTGTCATTTATTTTTAATTCCATTTATCTGAATTGGGAGTTGTTCTTGCAGAGTGGAACAGTTTTTCCTTCTCTTTTGCTAAGCAATAAAGAAAGAATTGGATAAACGACATGTATTCACTTAAGGTAAGTCAGGTTGGTGTGTGAAATCTCATCTGAATCGTCCCTTCTCCACGGCCTGATTTTCACAGAGAATTGAGAAGCATGTAAAGAGTTGGAAGAGTTGGGCAGAAGGCACAGTCTGAAGGCACAGAGGAAAGAAGATGTGATGCTGTTAAGTTCTTAAGATTGTCAGGAGATTCATGACCTGCTAATGTTGAAGCTAAATTAGTGCTCTTGTCAAGCTTAAGTAATATTAGCTGATTATTTTCGTAAGTCCAATTGTAGCACCTCTAGGCACATTGAACAGGTTTTTAAAGAGATAATCCCCTCACTGTTCTTTGCAGACTACCACACTGACATAAAAATGCTTATGTAGATTTTTGAATGAATATGAAATCTTGTTAACATTTGTACAGGATCCATAATGTTGTGTTAGATCTTTTCTTCACTATGTATTTCTGCAAATTATATGTATCAATAATAAAACATTTTCATAGTACTTTGTAGTTTACAAAGAAGATTTATGTTACCTCATTTGATTTTTAATTTTTCCTTGAAAGGTAAGTAGAATAATTATAGATAAGGAAGCGTGACAGGCAGGGAAGGAGACTTATCTATGCAATAGGGATAATGCATGGAAAAGAAAGGATTTGATCCCTGGTTCTTAATTCCAAATTCAAAGCTCTTCCCAAGCACCTTCTAGACACCTGGCACTTGACTGGTCAAGAGGGACAGAAGGCTGAATGAGACCTCAAGAAGCTTACAATACAGTGGACGGATGGGCAGAGAAGCCAGTGTAAAGCAATCTGAGAAGATATAATACATAGGGTGTTATGGAAGCTCTGAGGAAAGGCTCATGTATCAGTCAACTGGCTTGTGGAAGACTTGTGAGCTGAGTCTTAAAGAATGAGTGGGATTCAGCCAAGCAAAGGATAGGCAAAAAATGATAGGAATTCCAGGCAAGGGAAGAACACAAGCAAAGGCACCGAGGCCTGCATGGTTGGGGTGGTGTCAGGTGTGGACTCTGTGCAGTTAATTGCTGCAGAAGCAAAAACCATCAGGCAGGGAGGCCCGATCAGTGAGGCCAAAGACATCTGCAGATACTAGATCATGGGAGCTCTTGTACGGGAAGAGCCTGGACATGTTTCTATAGATACCAGGGAATTTTTAAAATGTTTTAAGCATGGGCTTGGCCTAGTCAGATTTATATTTCATTAGATTGTGTTGACTATGGAATGAGTATATACAGGAAGTAAACAGAAATGAAAGCAGGGAGCCTTGTACGAAGGCCATTGCAGCAGTCCAGGAGAAGAGAGATGAAGCCTGACTTAATTGGGCAGGATTTGACCAATGATACCATGTGGCTGGCAAAGGAGAAAGAGAAGTTGAGGGAGACTTATAGGTATCAATAGAAGTAATGCAGGTAGAAGAGCTCACCTTGGGAGAGTGTGAAACATTGGGCAACTCTCGTGACTTCCAATATGTGAAAGGAAGAGAAACCTACAAAGAAGCAGGGACAGAACTGCCATATACTAGGAAAACCAGAAGGACGATGCAAGGGAATTCAGAGTTTCAAGAAAGAAAAAAATGATTAATAATATCAAATAGTAGAAAGAGATTCAGTGAGGTAAAAACTAAAAAACATCTATTGGATTTGGCAATTAGGAAGTTATTATTGATTTCAGGGACAGCTGTTTCAGGGGAGCAACAGGGCAAGAAGCCAGACGGCAGCAGGTTAAGGAGTGAGTGAGAGGTAGGAAACTGGAGGCAGTGAGTGCAGGCAAGCTTTTTGAGATATTTGGATAAGATGCTACCCAGTTAGAGGTGAACATGGGGTAAAGGCATTTATGTTTTGGTGAGGTTTTTTGTTCTGTTTAGTTTGTTTCTTTTTTAGGATTGGAAAAACTTGACCATTTTCATATTCTGAGGAAAAAGATTTCATGGAAAGGAATAAGAGGTGGTGACTAGTAAAAACTGTATAAGAGGAGAAAGTGGCATCAAGAATACACATCCTTTGAGGCTGAGGAAGGAAGAGGCAATAAATGGTAAGCTACTGAAAGTTGAGAGAGATCATACCTGAGGGATCACTTTCTCAGTGGAGTAAGAGACATGATATTCTGCTAGAAATGTAGGGTGCGGGGCATCGTGTATACAACTCAAGGAGAGTGGTAAATGTTCAGAGAGTTACTGAGAAGAAAAGGGTGAGTAATCATGGACTCCCGAGAAGAAGAAAGCAGAAATAAATGTTGGGAGAGAGCCAACTGATGGGGAAAAAAATGGAGGGATCAAGAGCCTAGAGGAGGCAAAGGCATGGCATGAGGCTATCAGAAGGGAGTTGAAGACTTCAGAGGGGAAGCCCCCTTCTTGGTGCTGGTCCTTGAGTGACTGAAGTTGAGGCAAGGTGATGGTCTCCGGAAATGGGAGTTCCAGAATTATCAGACTAGGATGTTGAATAGTGCAATTCTTGTCACTGAAATCTCCTAGGATGGTGACGGCAATTGTTGAGATGGAGAGAAAGATCATGAATCTGGTGCCAAAGTCTTCAATAAATGAACAACAGTGACTGGGAGGCTAGTAGAGGACAGTGATACAGAAGAGATAGTGTCACTGGCAAAGCTCCTTAACAATTCCTGGGAAATAAAAATAGAACCTGGGTAATAAAATAAAGTCTAGGGGGTGGAGTCAAGATGGCGGGGTGGGGGGAGACGCAGAGTTTGCATCTCCCCACAACTAGGGCACCTGCCGGATACTGGTGGGGGACCTCGACACCCAAGGAGACGGGAAGAACCCCCAAGCAAACCGGTAGGACGTGGGGGGACTGAAGGGGTAGGAGAAGTGGAAGCTGGACAGGACTGGCGGCCGTGAGGAGTGGCTGAGAGGGAGGAGGGGTTCCCTCGCCTGGAGGGACCCTCAGGGGCTTGGATCACGGTGAAGCGCACCCAGTGTTTTCCCTGACCAATTAGGCAGGGAAGTCTGACCAGCCCTCGGGCCAGGTCCTACGCCCTCAGAGGTCCCCTCCGGGCTGGGCTGGTCGAGGGGGTGTAGGAGGGAGGTCCAAGAGAGAACAGGATAGGCAGGCCGGAGGGGCCCTCCTGGACTGCAGGAGTGTGAGACGAGGGCATTTGCCCCACCCACTCAAGCACAGGAAGCCTGCTGGGCTCCCAGGTGGGGTCCCCCACCCTCTGATACCAGAGGTGGGAGGTATGCCTGGGCTCCTTCTGTTCTGTTTAGTCTAAGGCCCACCCCTCACACTCCACAGGGTCTTTTCCAGCCCTGTGGGTCCTAAGCATAGGCCCCGCCCACCATTCAAACCTCACCCCTGCTTAACCCCCACCCTCCACAGCCAAGGCCTTTTCCACCTTTTTTTTTTTTTTTCCTCTCCTCTTTTTCACTGTTGTGGTTCTGTTTTACCTTCCAGTTGTTGTTTCATCTATATTTTTATTTTTACATTTTTTCTAACATATCTGTTAGCTTCCTAGTCTAATTTTATTTTTTACTTTGTTGTTCTCCTTTTTTTCTCTTTCTTTTCTTTTTTTTGCCGCTCCACACGGCTTGCAGGATCTTGGTTCATGAGCCAGGGGTTGGGCTGAAGCTCTTGCGGTGGGAGCTCCAACTCCAAACCACTGGAATAACAGAGAACCTCAGATCCCAGGGAATATTCATCAGAGGTCTCCCAGAGGTCCTCATCTCAGCGCCAAGACCCAGCTCTACCCAACAGCCTACAAACTCCAGTATTGGAAGCCTCAGGCCAAACGACCAGTAAGATAGGAACACAATCCCACTCATTAAAAAAAAAGGAAAAAAATCAATGAGATGGCAAAAAAATATGTCACGGATGAAGCAGCAAGGTAAAAACCTACAAGACCAAATAAATGAAAAGGAAAGAGACAATCTACCTGAAAAAGAATTTGGAGTAATTATAGTAAAGATGATCCAGAATCTCAGAAACAGAATGGAGGCATGGATTGAGAAAATACAAGAAATGTCCAACAAAGATCTAGAAGAACTAAAGAACAAAAAAACAGAGATGAACAACACAATAACTGAAATGAAAAATACACTAGAAGGAATCAATAACAGAATAACTGAGGCAGAAGAACGAATAAGTGAGCTGGAAGACAAACTGGTGGAAATAACTGCCGAGGAGCAGAATAAAGAAAAAAGAATGAAAAGAATTGAGGACAATCTCAGAGACCTCTGGGACAACACTAAATGCACAAACATTCGAATTATAGGGGTCCCAGAAGAAGAAGAGAAAAAGAAAGGGTCTGAGAAAATATTTGAAGAGATTATAGCTGAAAACTTCCCTAACATGGGAAAGGATATAGTCACCCAAGTCCAGGAGGCACGGAGAATCCCATACAGGATAAACCCTGGGAGAAACACACCAAGACACATATTAACCAAACTAACAAAAATTAAATTCAAAGAAAAAGCATTACAAGCAGCAAGGGAAAAACAAAAAATAACATAAAAGGAATCCCCATAAGGTGATCAGCTGATTTTTCAGCAGAAACTCTGCAGGCCAGAAGGGAGTAGCAGGATATACTTAAAGTGATGAAAGAGAAAAACGTACAAGCAAGATTACTCTACCCAGCAAGGATCTCATTCAGATTCAACAGAGAAATCAAAAGCTTTTCAGACAAGCAAAAGCTAAGAGAATTCAGCACCACCAAAATCAGCTTTACAACAACTGCAAAAGAAACTTCTCTAGGTGGGAAATACAAGAGAAGAAAAAGACTCAGAAAAACAAACCCAAAACAATTAAGAAAATGGTAATAGGAACATACATATTGATAATAATCTTGAATATAAATGTATTAAATGCCCCAACCAAAAGACACAGTCTGGCTGAATGGATACAAAAACAAGACCCATATATATGCTGTCTACAAGAGACCCACTGCAGACCTAGGGACACATACAGACTGAAAGTGAAGGGATGGAAAAAGATATTCCATGCAAATGGAAATCAAAAGAAAGCTGGAGTAGCAATACTCGTATCAGATAAAATAGACTTTAAAATAAAGACTGTTACAAGAGATACAGATGGACACTACATAATGATCAAGGGATCAATCCAAGAAGAAGAAATAACAATTATAAATGTTTATGCACCCAAGATAGGAACACCTCAATACATATGGCAAATGCTAACAACCGTGAAAGGGGAAATCGACAGTAACACAATAATAGTAGGGGACTTTAACACCCCACTTATTGACCACCCCACACCAACTTACTGATCATCCAAACAGAAAATAAATAAGGAAACACAGCTTTAAATGACACAATAGACCAGATAGATTTAATTGATATTTATAGAACATTCTACCCGAAAGTGGCAGAATACACTTTCTTCTCAAGCGCACATGGAACATTCTCCAGGATAGATCACATCTTGAGTCACAAAGCAAGCCTCAGGAAATTTAAGAAAATTGAAATCATATCAAGCATCTTTTCTGACCACAACGCTATGAGATTGGAAATTAATTACAGGAAAAAAACTGTAAAAACCATAAATACATGAAGGCTAAACAGTGCACTACTAAATAAACAAGAGATCACTGAAGAAATCAAAGAAGAAATTAAAAAAATACATTGAAACAAGTGACAATGAAAACACAAAGACCCAAAAACTATGGGATGCAGCAAAAACAGTTCTAAGAGGGAAGTTTATAGCAATTCAATCTCAGCTCAGGATGTCCACTCTTGCCGCACTTATTCAACATAGTTTTGGAAGTCCCAGTCATGGCAGTCAGAGAAGTAAAAGAAATAAAAGGAATATAAATTGGAAAAGAAGAAGTAAAACTGTCACTGTCTGCAAAGGACATGATACTATACATAGAAAATCCTAAAGATGCCACCAGAAAACTACTAGAACTAATCAATGAATTTGGTAAGGTTGCAGGGTACAAAATTAATTCACAGAAATCTCTGATATTCCTATACACAAAAAAGAAAAATCAGAAAGAGAAATTAAAGAAACAATCCCATTTACCATTGCAACAAAAAGAATAAAATGCCTAGGAATAAACCTACATAAGGAGGCCAAAGACTTGTACTCAGAAAACTATAGAACACTGATGAAAGAAATTAAAGATGACATAAACACATGGAGAAATATACCATGTTCTTGGATTGGAAGAATCAATATTGTGAAAATGACTATACTACCCAACCAATCTACAGATTCAATGCAATCCCTATCAAACTACCAATGGCATTCTTCACAGAATTATAACAAAAAATTTTACAATTTGTATGGAAACACAAAATACCCAGAATAACCAAAGCAATCTTGAGAAAGAAAAATGGAGCTGGAGGAATCAGGCTCCCTGACTTCAAACTATGCTACAAACCTGCAGTAATCAAGACAGTATGGTACTGGCACAAAAACAGAAAGATAGATCAGTGGTACAGGATAGAAATCCCAGAGATAAACCCATGCACATACGGTCACTTAATTTATGACAAAGGAGGCAAGAAGATACAATGGAGAAAAGACAGCCTCTTCAATAAGTGGTGCTGGGAAAACTGGACAGCTACATGTAAAAGAATGAAATTAGAACACTTCCTAACACCATACAGAAAAGTAAACTCCAAATGGATTAAAGACCTAAATGTAAGGCCAGACACTATAAAATTCTTAGAGGAAAACATAGGAAAAACACTCTTTGACATAAACCACAGCAAGATCTTTTTTCACCTACCTCCTAGAGAAATGGAAATAAAAACAAAAATAAACAAATGGGACCTAATGAAACTTAAAAGCTTTTGCACAGCAAAGGAAACTGTAAACAAGATGAATAGACAACCCTCAGAATGGGAGAAAATTTTTGCAAATGAAACAACAGACAAAGGATTAGTCTCTAAAATATACAAACAGCTCATGCAGCCCAATATCAAAAAACCAAACAATTCAATTTAAAAATGGGTGGAAAACCTAAACAGACATTTCACCAAAGAAGACATACAGATGGCCAAGAGGCACATGAAAAGATGCTCAACATCACTAATCATTAGAGAAATGCAAATCAAACCTACAATGAAGGATCACTTCACACCAGTCAGAAGGGCCATTATCAAAAAATTTAGAAACCATAAGGTGAGGGAGGGAGACACAAGAGGGAAGAGATATGGGGATATATGCATGCTTATGGCTGACTCACTTTGTTGTACAACAGAAACTAACACAATATTGTGAAGCAATTATACTTCAGTAAAGATTTAAAAAAAATAATAAAAACGTTTAAAGTAATAATAATAAAGTCTAACATTTTTTTACCTTTGTGCTTAGTCCACTTCCACTTGCTCACAGGGTCCTCGGTGCAGAGGCCTTGCACCAGGCACTTCCCACCAGAGTTAGTAGTGTGAGACGGCTGTGCGGTCACCTCAGCTCCGGCTGCGAGCAGAGACGCTGCAGAGGAAGCTCAATTCAAGATGGCGGCGGCGGGCCGTGTGCAGAGACGCTGCACCCGGCACTGCGATCTGGAGTCTAAGCAGCACAGCTGCGCCTGCCCCAGTGGACTCCGCCCCCTCCCCGCTGTCAAGAACCCTATAAAGCCGACCTGCTGACTGCCTGTCAGGGGGAGTTTGTACTCTAGAGCGTGAGCTTGCAACTCTCTATTCTTTCATCAAAGAATTAAACGTTCGTTTGCTTCTGAACCGAAGTCCGTTTCCTTCTATTGGTTTGAACGACACCAGGCAGGAGGACTCTTGTTGGGGCCCAACTGGAAAGGGCCAGTAACAATAGTGGGTTATATAGCCAAATAGAATGAAACAAAATAAATTGCAGTTTTCGCTAGGGTGAAAGTGTAATGTCTATAAATGTAAGAAAAAATCCGGGAGTGTGTCAACCCCCTTCCCAGTTTCATAGGGCATGAAAAATGGAAGAATGAGTAGCTTCCCCTGGGGAAATCCGCAGAGGGCAATCCAGATCTCAGCAAATGAGGGGGGTGGATGGGGAGCAGTCCACCGGGAAGCAGGGACCCAGGGCACAGAGGAGAGAAGTGGGACGTCAACAGTGAGAGGAAGATTGGATCATTCAAGTAATTAGAGGGACACCAACAGGAGAAAAGGAGAGTCAGGTGTGGCCTTTCATCCTGTGATAGAGAATTGCAGAGATGAGAAGCCTGCTTAGAAGATATTCCCCCACCCCACCCCCCATCAAATATTCTAACTGTGGCCCAGACTGGGTGAGCATCTCAGGTAGTGTCTGCCTAGTCTCAGGGAGCCCATGAGGACTGCTAAAGGTTTGCAAACAGATTTCCAGAGCCTTCCTCTTGTCTCCTAATACTTGGAGGAAAAAAAAAAAAAGTATTCTTAACTCATCCCACATTCATGTTTTATCCAGAATAAATTTTGCAATTAAAAAAATCAACTCTCAATCTTTTTAAATATGTTCAGTTAAAATGTGCAAAACAACTATTATCTTCTTCTTTTAAAGAGAAACAGAGAAGCCTTTACACCTGCTTTTTCATATTTCACAGGAGGAAAAAAAATGGAGCAAATGATGTGATTGAAGCCAAGGTTGTCTATAAAGTGTGAAAGCACTTCCTTTCCTTCCCAGGAGCTAGGGCTAACTCTAGGAGGGAGAGGAAATTAGCATGAAAGTTTTACTTAAATTACAAGATGGGTGGAGACCTTGCCCAAAGACACTATCTCCCTGTCTCCTGTGACAGACAATGAATGGCTTTCAAGACCAAGGGCATTCTCTTTATTATGTAAATAGTTTCCAAGAAGCTCATAATCTGTTCTATTGGAATAAGTGTGATGGTGCTGAAAGCATGCTGACCCAGGAGTTTAGGGGGTCTGCTGGGTCTGTCTTCACTCCACTACCTACGCATTGTGTAACTTTCAGTTAGACCCTGTTTCCTCATTTTCAAAAAAAAAAAAAAAAAAAATCAGAACCTATGCCACAGAGTTGCTATGAGGATTAAATAAGATGATGATAGGAAAATTGCTTTGTAAGATGGAAAGCACCAGATGCATATTTGTCTATACTAGGGTGGGCTGGAACTAATGCTTCTGCATCTACTGTCTAACTCTTGGCCAAAGGAGTGAGCAGAATGCAGTGGGGTAGAAACTTTGGGCAGGCAGGATCCTGAATGCTTTTTGAATCACACCGACGGGAACCATTCCTTTATCTGCCTATAACTGCCCTGATTCATCCATTTGAAAAATTTTCAGAGTAAAAGTAAGAAAATACACAGTTGTTACAATTTTCTTCACAATCTAGTCAAGAAACAATAGAGCTTTTTTTCTTAATCACATTAAAGGTTCATATACATAATTCAAAGGTCATCAAAGCTGTTTCTGCCAGAAACACATACCAATATTACATATATGTATTTATACATACACATATAAGTATATATACACAGATACATATGTAAATATACACATATGTATACATATACAATCATATGATTATATATTATAATTCCTTATATTTAATTCCTGCTGTACATCTCCATCTGGATGCCCACCAGTTCCTTAAATTCAAAGCCCAAAGTGGAGAATGAAACTTAGTGGTTTAAGACAATGTATTGTTTCTCACAGCTCTGTGGCTTGTCTGGATGGCTCTTCCTGCCTGGGATTATTCATGTGGCCACGCTCAGCTGGCAGATCTGCTGCGGGCTGGGCTCAGCAGTTGCTGTTGACTGGAGGCCTCCCTTTCCCTCCACAGGGCCTTGGGCTTTCTGATGTGTCTCAAGACACAAGAAGAAGAAGCATTGCAAGGGTGTGAAAATGGAAGCCACAAGGACTTCTGAAAGCCTAGACTCTGAAGCCATACAGTGTCACTTCAGCTGCATTCTACAGGTCAAAGCAAGTCACAGGGCCAGCCCAGGTCCAAGAGAGAGAGGAAACAGGCTCCACCTGATGAGAGAAGCAGCAAGTCTCACTGCAAAAGGCACACAAGATGGGAGATGTTGCAGCCATCTTTGGAAATAATTTGCCACATCTGATTCCAGACTTCTTCCTTCTTTCCATCCTTCCTGTTCATTAAACTTATAATTACTAAGCACCTGCTATGAGCCAATCCCTCTTCTAGGTGCCAGGGATGCACTCATGAATGAGACACATGAGACCCCTACCCAGGCAGAACTTAAATTCTAGTGGAACTAAGCTAATAGATGAAGGAGCTCATTTTAGCTTGGGATAAAGGGTGAGGTGAATAAGGACTGAGGTGGGAGATGAGCAGGGCAGAGGGACTGCCTTAGATTGGCCATCAAAGAAGCCCCTTGAAAGAGAGGACATTTGAGCTAAACTTGGGCACAGAGACCCACAAGTGCAAAAGCCCTGAGGCAGGAGCAGATTTGGGCATGGCTGCAGCATAGTGAGCTGGGGGACAATGGCAAAGCGTGTTTTCTTTATTAGCCACAGACAAAACTGGGCATCAAACTTGCAAGCTAGAAATGTCAATGTCATCCTCAATTCCTCTCTCTCTCTTATCCCCAGATTCACTGGGGCCGAAATCCAGGTGATTCTTCTAAAACCTCTCAGGTGGGTCTCTTCCTTTCCATCTCTATTATCACTCTTCTTGGTCTCTTTCACCCGGATCTGGGATTCACTCTCTTGCCTGCCTCTGTTCTCTTCCCACTTTAATCCAGTCTTCAAACAGCTGCCTGAATGATCACTTGAAGATATAGCTCAGATACAGCTCAAAAACCCTCAGTGGCTCCCCACTGCCACTGGATGAAGTCCAAACCTCTTCACTTCTCTTTGGAAGTCTACATAATATGGCCCCCTGTTTACTTTTTGAGCATGTCTCCCCACTCTGTGTCTAGACTCTGTTGTGAGAGGGCCGTTCTTTTGAGGTTGAAGTATTGCTCCTCTCCCAAAATGCAAGTGAAATGAGAACTGAAGCCATAATCTGCCATTAATCTTTCAGCATGCGTTAGGAAAGCAGATGTTTCTAAAGCCAGCTCCTCTAGACAGCAGAAAATTGGACTAGAAAGGAATCAAAGTGAAGAGGGAGGAGGGAAGAGATAGGCTCAGTGCTAGCAGTAAGGATCAAGTTTAAGTCTGAACCTGAAGTGAGTAGCTCTTGGGGACAAGTACATGAATAGTGGGGGTGAAGGAAAGATCTAGAGTCATTGACAGAAAGTGGAATGGTAATTCACATATCATTCATCATTCACGGAAGGCCAGAGCTGAAAATGACCTTGGAGGTCCTCAAGTCCCACCCCTTACCACACAGAGGAGGGTAACCAACCCAGAAAGGGAAAGTGCATTGCGCTTGGTCCCACAGGTAGTCCGTAGGAGATCCAGCCTGGCCCTCAGCCCCCAGACTCCCAGGCTGTGCTGCCTCATCTCACTTCCCTCTAATCCATCCTCCCACCCTTCCTAGGGTGGAATGACCTCATGGGGTCAGGCCCAGCAACAGGGAGCCTGATGTTGCTGTAGAATGTAACAAAAAGCCAAGGGGAGGAGGGTTTTCTCCAGCCATCGGGGTTATACTTTCCCTGGCTTACAATGGAAGCACCCAGGTCCAAAGCGTCTGGGTCAGAGACAGAGGCTCCTTATCTTTGGCTGTGCTGATGTGACACATCAAGAAGCTGACAGGAAAACAACCAAGTCCATTTATTTGACTGCCATGATAAGTGAACTGGATCAGCTGCACAGCCGGGCCAAGGAATTGCTTGGAAAGATGTCATTAGAGTGACCAAGAGAAAAAAATCACCCCTGGCAGTCAACCTAGTGGCCTCTTACAGCTAAAAATAGCCATAGCATCATAATCTTTCTAAAGTGGTTTCACATCCATTATATCAAATTCACCACCCAACACGTCTGTGGGTAGGTACTATTTTCACTATTTAAGGATGAGGAAATGAGAAACAGAGGGCACACTCAAGGTCACATGAGCTCGTAAATAGAAGAGTTGGAATTTGGGCACAGGTCTTATGATTTCAAATCCACGTGACTAATAATATTTAACCTTAAAAAGGAATGAAATTCTGACACAGGTTACAACATGGATGAACCTTGAAGACATTATACTAAGGGAAATAAGCCAGACACAAAAGGACAAAAATACTGTAGGATCCCACTTATAGGAGTTACCTTGAGCAGTCAAATTCATAGAGACAGAAAGTAATGTCGTGGCTGCCAGGGGTTGGGAGGAGGAGGGGAATAACTATTGTTTAAGGGGTACAGAGTTTCAGTTGGGAATATGAAGAAGTCCCAGGGATGGATAGTGGTTAAAATGGTAAATTTTATGTGTATACTTTACCACAGTAAAAGATAAAATTAAAAAATATTTTTTCAAAATCCACATAAATGCAGTATTATCTGTCTTCTAACAATTCTATTTCTAAATCATAGTTGGTAGAATGCTGGAACTGAAAGGAGCTCTTAGTTTACGGAAGAGGAAACTGAGGCCCAAAGAGGGCCACTGATGAATGTGGGTCAGTCAGGAGGTTAGGAGCAGAGCATGTCCTCCTAGCTCACCCAGTGCTTTCTGGCCTAAGTCACCTCTGCCTGTTCTCAAACCTCCATGGCTAGTGTCTCAGTCAGTCACTTGGGCTGCCGTAACACAATGCCACAGACTGGGGGGTTTAAACAACAGAAATATATTTTCTCACAGTTCTGGAGGCTGGAAGTCCAAGATCAACGTGCCAGCCAATTCAGCTCCTGGTGAGAACCCTCTTCCTGGCTTGCTGATGGCCACCTCCTAGCTGTGTCCTCACATGGCAGAAAGAGAGAGATATCTCTCTCTCTTCCTCCTCTTATAAGTCCACCAATCCTATCAGTTCAGGGCCCCACTCCTATGACTTCATTTAACCTTAATCACCTCCTGAAAGCCCTATCTACAAATGCAGTCACTTGGGGGAAGGGTGGTTAGGGCTTCAACACATGGATTTTGAGGGAAACAATTCAGACCATAGCAGCTAACACTAGGCACTTACCACATGCCAGGCCTTGTGCTTTTGCCGGAGCCTCCTCTCGTCTTTCCAATCTTTCACTGGTGGAGTGCCCCTGGACTCAATCTTGGCTCTCTTCTTTGCCTATATCCACTACCTGAAGTGACTGAGGTCAGTTCCACAGCCTTCTCACAGTTATGTCTCCAGTCCTGATCTCTCCAATGAACTCAACATTTCCTTACGTGAAGATGCTAATGCATCTCAGATTTATATCTAAAACTAAACTCTTGATTGTTCTCCCCCAAACTTGTCCCTCGTTCATTTTTCCCCATTTTAGCAACCCTATTCCACTTGCTCGAAGTCAGCCTTTGACATTTCTCTTTCCATTCCAGGAAATCCATTTGCAAATCCTGTGAGCTCTGCATTAAAATGAGTATTTCTCAATTCTAATTCTGGGTATTTTTCTGAAGAAAATAGAAACATTAATTTAAAATATATATATACACCCCTATGTTCATCACAGCTTTATTTGCAATTGCCACAATATAGAAGCAACCTAAGTGTCCATTGATAGATGAATGGAAAAAAAACATATTCCTCAGCCATAAAAAAGAATGAATCTTGCCATTTGCAACAACATGGATGGACCTTCATGGTATTATGCAAAGTGAAATAAGGCAAACAGAGAAAGACAAATACTGTGTAATTTCCTTTATACGTGGACTCTAAAAAACCAAACAAATGAACAAACAAAACAAAACAGAAACAGACTCATAGATACAGAGGACAAACTGGTAGTTACCACAGGGGAGGGGGTGGGGGGACAGGCTAAATAGGTGACGGGGATTAAGAGGTACAAACTTCCGGGCTTCCCTGGTGGCACAGTGGTTGAGGCTCCGCCTGCCAATGCAGAGGACACGGGTTCGAGCCCTGGCCCAGGAAGATCTGACATGTCACAGAGCAACTAAGCCTGCGCCTCACAACTACTGAGCCTGCGCTCTAGAGCCCGGGAGCCACAACTACTGAGCCCATGTGCCACAACTACTGAGCCCATGCACCACAACTACTGAAGCCCGCGTGCCTAGAGCCAATGCTCCACAACAAGAAAAGCCATGGCAATGAGAAGCCCGTGCACCACAGCGAAGGGTAGCCCCCGCTCGCCGCAACTAGAGAAAGCCCGCGTGTAGCAACGAAGACCCAACGCAGTCAAAAATAAAAATAAGTAAATAAAAAAAAAAAGAGGTACAAACTTCTAGTTATAAAATAAATAAATCACAGGGAATATAAGGTACTGCATAGGGAATATAGTCAATAATATTGTAACAACTTTGTATGTTAGCATTGTAACTAGACTTATCATCTTGATCATTTTGTAATGTATAAAAATATTGTAGCACAACTGAAACTAATATAATATTGTATGTCAATTATAATTCAATAAGCAAAAGATTATTTCTCACCTTCCCTCCTTGAATTCTCCCCATACAAATTATCATCACTTCTTGGCCAGCCTATTGTAACAGGCCCCTGTCATGGATTCTGTGATGCACTAATCAGGTCCCCCTTCAGGACTGAGGCACTTGTTCCCCCAGCTGCTGGGGGTTCTGGCTGCTGAAGTCTCAGAGTTGCATCCCTCTTTGGGAATGGCCCTCAGAAAGGAGCTGCTTCACCCAAGGTTGCTTTTCTCCCCAGATACCCACCTGGGTCAAGCCCTCATTTAATCCAGATGTCTGTTCAAATGCTATCTCATTACGATGACCCTCTGACCACTCGTATGCAAAATAATATCCCCTTTATTCTCTGGCTCCCTGACTCTGCTTTAACTTTTCTTCATAGCATGTCTCAGCCTCTGACCCATATTTATTTGTCTATTTATTTATTGTTCTAGAATTTAAGCTCCAAATACTGGGGGTACGTGTGTCTGTGTGCACTGGCGACTGCTTAGCCCCAGCACCAAGAACAGAGTCTGGTAGCACATGGCAGACGTTTGTATCAGTTTCCTCTTGTGGCTGTAATAAAGTACCACAGACCTAGTGGCTTAAACAACACAAATTTGTTATTGTGCAGCTCTGGAGGTCAGAAGTTTGAAATGGATTTCCTTGCTTTTTCCAGTTTCTAGAGGCCTCCTGTATTCCTCGGTTTGTGGCCCTGTTTCTCCATCTTCAAAGTCAGCAGCAAAGCATCTTCAAATCTGTCTCTGACTCATTCCTGCCCGCCCCCCACCCTGCCTCCTGCCTCCTTCTTCCACTTCTAAGGACTTTTGTGACTACACTTGGCCCATCTCATTAATCCAGGATAATCTTCCTATTTTAAGGCCAGCTGATTAGCAACTTTAATTCCGTCTGCAACCTCACTTCCCTTTTGCCACACAACCTAACATATTCACATATTCACAGGGGATAAGGACATGGATACCTCCAGGGGTGCCAATATTCAGCCAACCTCAACACTCAATAAATATTTTATAAATAAATGGATGATTAATTATCTAATTTCACTCATTCAGCAATCCCTTAAAATCAGTGCTACTATTCTCCCTTTTTACAGATGAAGGAAATAAAGCCTGAAATGTTAAGTCACTTGCACTTAGCTAGTTCACCTAGCTAATAAATAACGAAACAGAATTTCAAGTATAGACAGGCTGACTTGAATCAGTCTCTGACTGCCCCCACTTGCTTCATTTTCCTGTAATTGTCAACTCGATCTCCCGCACTAGACTCAGAGATGCTAGAGGGCAGAGACCATGGCTTTGCATATTCGCAACCCCAAAGCTCAGCCCAGGACCTGGCAAACAGCAACAAGAGCAACAACGGTAATAACAGTGGGAATGTACTGAGCACTTGACATGTGCCAAGCACTGTTATAAACATTTTATCTGCAACCCAAAATATTTGTTGAGTGCATGTTGTATGGATAAAACCATCTTTTCTCACTAAATCTCATTTTTAGCCCTATCTAATACTCAAGCTCTATACTAAATGTGCAAATTAAGTCATATTGAATTGGAGAGGCTCTAAAATATCATCAAGAGTAGGATTATTTCTGTCTTCTGGTCTGAATCCAGAATCCCAACTCATCATCAATCAGTCTGTCTAATGAATGAACATTCACTGTGAATAGATTTATCCATTCTAGATTAAGACTTCGATTTGACAAACAAGAAAATAATGACTAAGATACACAGAGGTCTTCCCAGTTCCCTAAGCACACTCACATATATATTTAACTCTCAGAATGGCATTGTACGTAGGGGAAGAACACATTATTACTCCCACTTCATGATATGAAAGCTTAGACTCAGAAAACCTACATAGCGAGCCCAAGGTCATCCAAGTAGTGAGGACCGCAGTCCAGATTTCCTCCTTCTAACTCCACACTTTTCTGCTGTATTGTGCTGCCAAGTAGAACATCATATGCCTTTTAGAACGGGGACTGCCCATACAGACTGGCAAAGCTCAGCGTCCATGCGGATTCGCGGGGTCTGTGCCAGCTCCTCGAATCTGGTTTACCCACTCAGATCACCCAGCCCTCCCGATCACGAGGTTTACAATTTCTCAGTCTGCACAATGAAAGAGAGGCCCTATGAATTCAAATCACTCCATAAAATCTACCAAAAAAACAAGTCGGGGAGCGGGGAAGAAGGAACAATTGCCATTGGGAGGGTTTTTATTTGCCCTGAAAAATAATATTTTTACTGAATATAAATTCTGCAAGAGATTCAGGGGAAGAATTTAACAGGTTTAGGAGATTTCTATTCTGTTTTCTTTTTATCCACTTTTCTAAGCATCCTTTCTATTTCCACTGTGCTTTGAAAAGAGTGCAAGAGGACTCAGGCTCTGGGATAAAGAGAGAAAGAAGAATCCTAGAGTTACGGAGCCTGGCTAACCCCTTTTCTGTGAAGCTCTGTGTGCTCCTTTGTGCAGTAATGAAGAGATGGGAAGAAAAGAATTGTCCCCACATTATCCACCACTAGGCCAGCCAAAAGGACCTCTGACTCAAGGAGTGAACCATACCCACTACAGGCTCATTCCCCTTGCATCTTCGCTGCCAGATGACACTCTCAAAGAACTCTGTCCCCACAGCAATTCTCCATGGTTTGGGGTCAGGAGCTGCCACGGGAAAAGTATCTAATTCCACTTTCACACACTTGTGGTGTCAGCAACCCAAATATGGAGGTCTATTTTAATCGCATTTTCACTACTCAAAGGCAACAGTGCAGGGAAAGAAGCCCACTTGTCAGAATCAATGAAGAAATCTTCCAATTCATTTCTAGGCTATAATCATACTGAATTCACCTCACCCAACATCCTACAAGGTTTGGTGTTCCAAGCGACTCGGGGGTTTCTAAGTCCAATCCACACTGCATAATCTAGCCAGAGAGAATTTTCTAAAGCACAGATTTCTCCCCGTCAAGTCTGTTCTCCGAATTGTCTCCAGAGTGATTTTTCTAAAACGTACACTCATTTATTCCACAAGTATATATTCAGTTGCTATTAGGTGCCAGGCACTTACCTAGGTAAAGTGAGTGATCAAGGCAGGCAAGTACCTGTGTTTGTCTAGAGAAAGGAGACAATGCTAATCAAGTAAACAGATAAACAAGATTAATCAGATAACTCAGTAACAGAAAGAAATCAACATAAGTCTTGGGATAGAAAGTGACATGGGTGGAGTGATACTTTGGGGGTAAGTCACATTTGAACCAAGGGCTTAGAGACAAGAAGGAAATTATGCCGAGATCTAAGAGAATAGCATTCCAGACAAAGGAAGGAGGAAATCCAAAAGGTAGAAATGAACATGGTTGTTTGCAGAACACAAAGAAGGGCCAGGAGGCTGGAAGATACAAGTAAAGGGAAAGTAGTGGGAGTTGAGGCAAGAGAAGAGAGGCTGGGACAGTAGTGGTAGAAAAGCAAATACATAGGTAGGCTCAAGACATAGCTTGGAGGTAGACCTCATAGCACTTTCTGATTGATTTGACATGGGACATAGGAAAAACATAATCAACGATGACTCTGTGTTTTGGGGTTTGAGCAGCTGAGTGGATGGGGTGACATTTTGAGTGGGGACAAGAAGGGAACAAAGTTGGGAGGAAAACAAGTGTTTTGCTTTGTCTGTGTTACGTGTAAAATGTCCACTAGACATTCACGTGAAAGTATCAAGTCAATAGCTGGATACACAAATCCAGAGGTAAACAGTCTGGGGGAAACATAAATGTAAGTGTCATTGGCATAGATCCTTGTTACTTGCAGCAGTGAAATTCCTGGGGAGAAAGGATAAAAAGAGGGAAGAGCAGAGCCCTAGGGCACTCCAATATCCAGAGGTCTAGCAGTGGAGGAGGACCAGCAAAGGACAGTAAGAGAGGGTGGCCAGTGAGGTGGGAGGGAAACAAGGGCAATGCCACACAAAGAGCCAGGAAAAGAAAGTGATCAAGGAGGGAGCAATTAACTGTGTCAAGTGTTGCTAAGCAGTTTAGTTTAAAAAAAAATAAAGGAAGAGAAGTGATCAGTGGCTTTAGCAAAATGGAAATCCCTGGTGACCTTGAGAGGAGAGGTTTCAGTGGGATGACTCACTCCTGCCTGGCACGGCACTCACAGCCCAGACTGGGGCTGGCAGATGCCTTCCAGGCTAGTGAGTACATGCTACAGGGTCCTGGATGAAAGGACACATGACAGTACCTCCTGGAGGAGAAGGCTTTATGCACAAGGGATGTCTGAGCTCTTACTTTAAGGTGCAAATGCGTTTACAGAGTGAGGAAAGCATGGGGGTGGCAGACAGGTGGGAGGATGGTGAAGGACATCAAAAGTAGAGGGAAGAAAACCTATGTGAAGAAACAATTGTGAAAGGACTTATATGCCTTGGGATGGTGCAGTGGGTGAACGGTGGCCCCCAAATAATATGTCTATATCCTAACACCTGGAACCTGTGAATGTGATCTCATTTGGAAAAGGGGTCTTTGCTGATGTAATTAAGGATCTTGAAATGACTTCATCCTGGATTACCCTGGATTATTATGATAAGTATCCTTGTGAGAGAAAGGCAGAGGGAGATTGGAGACAGGAGAGAGGGGAAAGACCCACAAAGGCGAGGTGAGGATGGAGGCAGAGATGGGAGGGATGCCACCACTGCAGAGCCATGGAAGCTAGAAGAGGCAGGGACGGATTCTCTCCTAGAGCCTTCAAAGGAAGCACAGGCCTTTCAACCTTGACTTCAGACTTCTAGCTTCTAAAAGTATGAAAGAGTATATTTCTGTTCTTTTAAGCCACCAAGTTTGTGATAATTTGCCTCAGCAGCCCTAGGAACCTAATACAGATAGACAGAAGTTCATTGTGACAGGCGTTCAGGATGTTTTTCTGGGTGCCCAGCGACCCTTCTGTTACACTTTTCTATCAGATGTGGATCTGAGCCATGCTCTCCTTCCTGGGTAGCAAAGAAAGCAGCCACTTACAGCTAGCCTGGCTTCTTTACAAGGAAAGCCAAGGCCTGTTAGTCAAAACCAGACATAACAGTGAGGACACCTAGGTTTCTAAAAGAGGCAAGGCCAAAATATGCTAATGGAAGGGAAAATCCTTTCCTCTATAGGACTTCGAATGGGGTAGACTCATTTTAAAAACAGACCAAAAACCCACTACTGCCTGGGTGAGGCATATCTGCCTGGTAGGTAAGCATAAAGAAATCAGCCACCGCTCTCAGCAAAGATGATCTGAACTGGAACTGTGGACTCGCAATCACCCAGGGGACCAGAGCCACCCTTACCTCTCACTCTGGGACCTGCTGAAACCTGAGGTGTCACTCAAATTTGTGAGATCAGAGAGAGGTGGAGCAGGTTGTTGGGCAGAGGTGTGCAGTGAGGGCACCAGGCCACAGAGGAGAGCATGTGGGGAAAGGGGACTCCACAGAGACAGGAACCCATCAGTGGAAAGTAGACATCGTCCAGGAGGACTTTAAGGCCCCCTGTGTGGTGTAAAAGAACAAGGAATCAGTATCCAGATTTTGTGGCTTGATACTGTATGTCCCTTCTTAGATCTGGGAAAGAACCTCATAGAATGGCACCATTGTCCACTGTCCGGCTGACGGGTCTGGTGAAGGCTGGTGGGGCAGGCTGGGGAGGGGAACCCGGGGTCTGGTGAAGGTCTTAGGTGCCTCTATTCTCTGGGATGGGAGGGGCGCTGTGTCTTGCACCACCCCACCTTCCCCACCTCCTCGCCTGAGTTCCTACGTGAGAGAAGTCACCTTGGGCGATGACAGCAGCAAAGAAACCCCTCCCCAACTAAGCTGGGAGTAAAACCAAGGTACTGAGGTTTTCCAGCCATGATTAGATTTGCTTTATATAGCAATTACTCTAAGAGCAGTGTGGAAAATGGAGTGCATGGGAAGAAACTGGTAACAGAAAGATCACATTCCAGAATGTTTAAATAACAGTCCAAGAGAAGGATGAAGACGACCAGATGAAGGCAGTGGCAGTGTGGGCAGAAGCGCTCACTGAAGAGGGGGCCCTAACTTGGGAGACTGAGCTGAGAGCTGTTCTGTTAACCAAGATGTGGACAGAGGCGAGTGGCAGGATTCTCCACCTGATCCCTATTCCCAGAAAACCAGGCTGTTGGAACACCAGGGCTCCTCAGGGGTCAAGAGAAATCCTGGGCACTTCTGTGTTTGAGGCTTTTGGTGCTTTAAATAAAAAGAAATGCAAAAACAAGGCCAAATAAACCATGGTACCTCTGAAATATTTCCTTTTTAAAAATTATGGCTTGGGGCTTCCCTGGTGGTGCAGTGGTTGAGAGTCCGCCTGCCGAGGCAGGGGACACGGGTTCGTGCCTTGGTCCGGGAAGATCCCACATGCCGCAGAGCGGCTGGGCCCGTGAGCCATGGCCGCTGAGTCTGCGCGTCCGGACCCTGTGCTCCGCAATGGGAGAGGCCACAAGAGTGAGAGGCCCGCGTACCGCAAAAAAAAAAAAATATGGCTTTTAAACTGCATGCACGATGCAATGCATGTTTGTTTACTCTTCAAAGGCAATCATTGAAATGATCAGTTTATTTATTATACCATCAGGGCTTTGGTCTCATAAAGAGATGCAATTTTCAGTTGTACAATGAGAGTCTTCTCTCAGTCTTGGCAGTGTCTTGCTGAGACTGTGTGCATAACCCCAATTAGAGATGAGGTTAAAAATAGACATGGGGGGCTCGACATGAATGTGAGACCTAGGCATGCAGTCCTCTGGATAGACGCGGGGGCCTGCATGTGGATGTCGAATCCTGAAAAACCGCCCAAAGAAATAATTAATCCAAAGGTGCTGGCTGGAAAGACCTAGAAGCCAGAGAGACCAGGCTGAGAGTAAAAGCAAGAAGCCAAGGGGGTAGAGCCCAGAAGCACCCCAAGACCCACCAGCTGGCAGCCACATGGGTGGCTATATGCTCTGAGACTTTAAGGAGACAGCCTGGAGCTGAATCACTTAGTCCCTCCAGCCAACTGGGCAAGAATAAAAGCACATTTCATAGGAACGCAAAGCTTCTGATCAGGTGGGAATTTGTCTCCCCCTCCCATAGTACTCTTTTGAGACTTAAGTCCACTAGAGTGGCCTTTCTTGATTAGGATTCTGATCTATATTTGCTTATTCTCTTATCTTCTATCTCTAACTCCCGGCACATGTACGATGGGGCAGTAGAGAGCGGTGAGAAAAGCACTGGCTTCGAGGTCACACAGATCTAGCTTCAAATTCTTGGGCACAGCAGTGCATTATTCTGAGCCTTGGTTTCTCTACTTGTAAAATGGGGATGATAGTAGTAACCGCATAGGATTTGTTGCGAAGATAAACAGATAATGGTTGTGAAGGTGCCTTGTGATCGCAAAGCATCACAGGCACTAGCCCGAAGTGAGGTCATGCTTATTGTAATTGGTGTGGGGAACTCCCCCGGCCCAAGACGGGGAGTCAGGGGCTATAGCCACAGCAGCATAACTTGCAGCCTAAGGCTTCAAGCAGCCATAGCTCCCTCCCCGTGACTCAGTGCCATGAGACGCCTTTCACCCCAACTTCTCTTTCTCTGAGGCCCGTAACTACCTGTTTCACTCCAACTGGCTCTTGCATGGCCTAATTTGGATCTGTTTTTCCATATATATGACTTGAGCACCATCCTGAGCCCAGGTCCCCTTTCACCACCATAGCTGTCCTACAAGGGCCCTCGCTTGGGCACTGACTGTGAACATACCTGGTCTCTATTGGTGGGAGGAGCAGAATGAGGAGGGGAAACGTGATCACAATGACCCTTCACCAAGTATGCCCCCATGGACAAGGCTTCATGCTTCATCCTGGTTGTTCTTCAAAGCCCAGCTAGCATATAACCTCCTCCAGAAAGCTCCTTGATGTTCCAGATGTTCTGAATTCTGAGTCTCATCTGCTTCCTCTAATGGTCCTGAGAACTCTGGGCCTTAAATGATAATGATGTGAATTCATATAGATATTTCTCTTGCCATACCATGCACTCCTTAATTTATCTATGATTTACAAAGGTATCCTTCACAGTGCTGGACATATAGTGGATGCTCAGTAAAGTTTATTGAGATAATAACAAATCCCCTCATTAAGGTTTTCTATTTACCAAAGGTATCTTTTCCCTGCCACAATGTCAGTGCTTTACAGCAGAGGTCAAGAAACAAGAAACCAAGACCCACCACCTGCTTTTGTAAATAAAGTTTTATTGGGACACAGCCATGTTTGTTTATTCAGTGTCTATTTCTGTTTTCATGCTACAGTGGCAGAGCTGAGAATCATGACAGAGACCTCACAGACTGCAAAGCCTAAAATATTTACTATCTGGCCCTTTACAGTAATTTTGGTCACCCCTGTTTTACAGCAAGGAAGTCCAAATTTTCTCATCTACAACACAGGAATAATAGCAACAAGAACAACAACCGGGCTTCCCTGGTGGCGCAGTGGTTGGGAGTCCGCCTGCCGATGCAGGGGACACGGGTTCGTGCCCCGGTCCGGGAAGATCCCACATGCCGCGGAGCGGCTGGGCTCGTGAGCCATGGCCGCTGAGCCTGTGTGTCCGGAGCCTGTGCTCCGCAATGGGAGAGGACACAAGAGTGAGAGGCCCGCGTACCGCAAAAAAAAAAAAAAAGAACAACAACCAACATCACAGAGCTGTGTGAAGATCGAAAGGGATAGTGGAGGTAAAATTGTTCTGTAGAGGGCATCCACACTGCCCACCACACGGGGTCAAGATGAGGCTGGAAATCTCAAGAGATGATGCGAGAAGTGTGAAGATTCACTTAAGGGACGGCCCGTCCCATCTAAGCTGACCCCTGGTAAACATACAGTGCTACACAAACACAGAGCTCAAATATCTGCCCATAAGGAGTCCAACTCCGCCCCGCCCTCCAGGGCAGATTCTCTGCATACGACATTAATTCAGATGGGGCTGTGTCTGCGGGAGAGAACGCTCCTGTTCCTCATTTATGATAAATGCTCTGAGAAGTAAGGAAGTCCTTTAATTAATGCCATTGGCAGATTTGCATCACTGCTGGTTGTAGTAAATAAGAATGATTTTTTACTGGATTTGATAGAGCTAACATGAAAACTCCAAAATATTTTCAATTAGCCTCCTAGCTAGTTATCAACATGGATCTCACACATCCTAAGGTGGGCCTCCAAGTCTTGAGGCAGTGGCATGTTTTAAGACCCAGGGGAAGTGTGGGTGATGGGGTAGGCTGGTGGGGACAGAGCCCTGAGTTTATAAGGAAGAAGGAGACATTTTGTTGTGACTGAGCTGGAAGAGGTGTTCAGCACAAGGGCAGAGCTGGGGCTGGGATTTGAAGGCCATGCTGTTTCCGGCATCAGGCTGTCTATGGGCTGGGATGGTAGGATAGGAGCTATTCTCTTAACAGTGGGCATGGAGCACAGCTGACTTCATCAGGCTGAGTTGTGTCATCCACCTTACTGAGATATGAAGTCTTCCCCAGAAAGGGGAAGCTGTGTAGGCACAAGCTTGAGCCCCAGGCTCCTGACACCCACGTGGCTATCGTCTCCCCACCCCATGCTGTGTCGGTACCTTCCTGTCCATCAGACACCTTCACTGCCATCATCCCACTGAAGCTGGGAAGGAGACGGGGATCTGAACGCTCTGATTGTGCAGAGGAGGAAACCGAGGTCCGGAAAGGAAACACTGCATGCGAGCTCCCACCAGTGGCACACACATATGGGAACGTGGCTCCGGGCCCTGCGGTCTTTTTCTTCACCACGCTGCCCGCTGTAGTAATGGCCTCCTGGCTCTCCAACCCTGACTACAAAACTCTAGGCTGTTCCTTCTGATCCCAGTGCCAGCAGTGAGGCTGGACCTCTGCTAGGACCAGACTTTCTGTCTGAGATCCCCCTACTGGGTACCCCCAAATTCTGCTCCCTGTGTCATGACACAAGAGTCCTACCAGAGCTGGGGCTAGGGCAAGGAGGGAGAGGCAGCAGGGCACAAACTTAAGGAGGTGCTCACTTTCAGGGTCACGCAATTACCTTGTTATGAGGATTAAATGAAATGAAGTGCTTAGAGACAGAACCTGGCACACAGACAGTGCTATAAAACCATTCACTATCGTTAATAGTAGTAGTAGCACTAGTAGGAGTAGTGCTGAGAGAATCTCCGTTTCTTCCTGTGTTAACTGGAGATGAAATTAATTTTTGTCAGTGAATAGACTGTGACTGTTCTGAAGCTATATGAATGGGAGCTATTATTGTTCCAGAAGGCCTTATACTACTTTGGGGTCTCAACTGTCCCTGAATGAGGGACAGTTATCTTTGTCCTATTCATGGCCACAAGTAACCCCTGACCCTGCCCTGCCCATCTTACATGCCAAGAGGCTTGGACTCCATGCTGGAGCTAACAGGAGCCACTGAGGATTTCAAGCTGAAAGTGATATGGCAAATCCATGCTTGATGAAGACCTCTCTGGCGGTGTGATCTTAGGCCAGAAAGGGCCAGACTTGAGGCAGGGAGGCCAGTTAGAGACAAGTGAACAGTCCTGGCAAGAGACAATGAGGTCTGAAGTAGGGCAGTGGCAGTGAGGCCAAGAAAGGACCACGCAAGAGAGTGTAGATGGGGAAGTGAAATATGTTCATCACTCCTGGAAAAACAACTGTGAATCAGTGATACCATCTTTATCCCCCAAAGCAAACAGATCCTTCATTAGTGCTAGCAATTGGGAGCTGTGTGAGGTTTGGTACCCACTAGCTGCTAAACGTGCATATAAAAGGAAGCACACCATATGCTGTGATGAGTTTATGCCAATTGGCCCCACTCAGATATATACAGCTTTAATTTTAACACTTTATTTGAACAAAAGTCTACTTCTAATGAAGCTTAGGATTCCCAGAGTTGCTTCCTGCTGGCCAATTTGACTTGATTTCTTTCCTCAGTGATGAAATGTCTCTTTCAATAAGTATGTCTAGGATTCAGATGTCAACTCAGTAGAACAGGAAACTTCATGGACAGATGGAATGAGAGGTCTTTGAAGGTAACGAGCTCCCTGTCACTGGAAGCATTCAAGAAAAAGCTGGATGGCCACTTGATGGAGTAGTTGCAGAGAAGATTCAAACATCAGAAGGTGAGTGGGATGGGGATGTTAGACCTGATGACCTTTAAGGTCTTTAAAAACCATGACATTCTAAGAGGTTGAATCACAAATGTAGTTCTTGGCTGATTAGGGGAAGCCCATAATCACAGCAGAGTCAGAATGAGGATCTAAGATTTTTCAAGCAAATTCATAAGTTATAACCACCTTAGGGAAGAAATCTGGCCAACCCATGGGCCAAGATAGCCCTAGGGCATAAGAATGGAAACGTCAGCGTTCAGTGTCATTCCTAAAGAGCCTGGAACAAACGAGAAATTTCTTTTAGGGATAAGAACTAGGAAAACACTGGTTTTCTCTATGTAACTAACCAGGTGTGTCTTTTCACTTTTGCCATTAGGAAGCTCAGAACTTAATTTGCACATGAAAATAACAACAGTGCAGACCCTTGTATTAGTCTGTCATCAGTGCTCTCTCCTATCCTACCTTACCACCATGCTGGCCTCTTATTTTAATGTATACCTTTCCTAGACCTAATACTGTTTGTTTGTTTTTTAATATTTATTTATTTATTTATTTTGGCTCTGCCGGGTCTTAGTTGTGGCATGCGGGATCTTTGTTGCAGCGTGTGAGATCTTCAGTTGTGGCATGTGAACTCCTAGTTGCAACATGCGTGTGGGATCTAGTTCCCTGACCAGGGATTGAACCTGTGCCCCCTGCGTTGGGAGCACAGAGTCTTAGCCACTGGACCACCAGGGAAGTCGCCCTAATATTGTTTTTAATCCATGGTTTACATTCTGTTGCTTCCTATAAACTACCTCAACTGCTCTGAGAAACAAGGAAGGAAATAAATAATAAAATACATAATAAACCACCATCTGGGATGCCAGTTATTGTATTCCACTGATAAATTGTGAGGAAACAGCACAGGGAGCATTAATCTGGGAGCCACTTGAGTTATCAACATTCCTGTGCTGTAGTGGGAGTGAAGTTAAGGTGTTTCCTAAACTCAGTCTCACTTTCTGTAAAATGGGCTGAAGCACCGGCTGGGATTGGGCTTTGGTTCCCAAGATCTCCTTCTCCTAGTGCCCTGCCCAGGTTCCCAAGTGCATATCCAAATGCTGTCTCTCTGCCAAGTTCAGGCCTTCCCTGGACTTAGAGGTTTCCTGCCCATAAACAACATCCTAGGCTTCTTATTTATTTTTTTAAACAATACATGTATATAGTATTCATTATGTTTCTTGCACTATTTTGAATACTGTAATATAGTGATTAATGTAAATTTCATAATGATTTTATGACAGAGGTACTCTTTATGCCCATTATAAAGAGAGAAAAACCGAGGCCTTTACAGACAAAAAGTCACTCGTAATTGACAGAGCCAGATTCAAAACCCAGGAAACTAAGCTCTGAGTTCATGCTCTTAACTATATGCTCCTTCAAATCCAGTCATGACTTTGGCTCAGCTCCCTGACCTTATTAAAATCCCTAACCTGGATTATTAGCTCTCCTGGATTATTGCCCTCCTGCCACCCAATTAAGCAAAGATTTTTCTGAGTACCTACTCTTGGTCATGCTCTATGCTGCACTGGGGACAGGAGTCAAACATATACCTCACTCACCAGAATCCAAAGAGGAATTAAATAAATGCTATGTGGAAGTTCTGGCAATAGGCTATGTCAATGGCACTTCCCTTGGTGGAGATGGTGATGGAAGGGGGTGGAGAAGAGCATTGCAGGTGGAGGGAAAAGCATGAACAAGGCTGCTCTGGGCATGAAAGTACATGGTATGTGTCCCAGGGTCTGGCTCTTGGCTTTCTCTCCAGTCTGGTCTTGTATCACTCTTCCCGTTCAACTGTTTTTAATACATATTTATTGAGTGCCAACTATTAGTCAGGTTTTGTTCTAGGTGTTGAGGATACAGCAATCAAGAAGACAGCTTCATTCATGACCCCTACAAGGTAATGGAAAGATAGAGTTCATTAACAAGTAAAAATTATATGCCACATGGTGGTAAGTGTGATGAAGAACATGCAGAGTAATGGAACCGAGAGTGGTGGAGGGTCACTGTTATAGGAAGAGTGATCAGAGAAGGCCACTTTGATAGGATAACATTTAGCAGAAACTCACATGGAATGAAGGAGTGAGCTGTGAAAATATCTGGTATGATGGTGTCATAGGTAGGAGGGAGAAAAAATGCAGGTGCCCAGAAAATGAACTATGTTTACCATTTTGAAGAATAGCAAAATGAGGTTGGCAGGAGAGGGGAAGAGTGAGGAAATGAGATCTGAGCTGTAGTAGGGCTCTGGACCATGTAGCGTCTTGTTCACTAGAATAAGGACTTGGGATTTTGCTCTCGTAAAAGGAAGCATTACAAGCTGTTGTGGGCCAAGCCATTACAGTCACTTGAACCTTTCTAAATCTCCGTGCAAAGCCAAAAGGTCCTACCTCAGGACCTTTACCCATGCTCTGCCCCCTGCCAGGAATATCCTCTCCTATCTCTTTGCTGAGCCATTTCCTATTCCCCTAAATTCAGTCCCTCAGGGAAGCTGGTCCTGACCCTCCCAAATAGATTAGATTCCCCTGCTGAACAACCTCACCATTCTATACTTCCCTTTTGTGGCACTTAGCAAAACTACCATTACATAATATAAACCATTACATAATATAACTTTCATTTATTACTGTTTCTTCCACTAGATAGTCAGCTCCATGAAGAGAAACTGTGTGTCTTTCCTCTTCACCCCTGTATCTTCGGCACCCAGCACAGGGTCTGATTCTTAAGAAGTACTCAATAAATATTTGTTGAATGCATGTAAGAATAAATAAGTGAAAGATAAGGATGAGAAGGCAGGTTGGAGCTTCTAACCCTGGGCTGGGGAGCAATTTAGGCCTTAAACCACAAAAAGGCCACATGGAAAGCATATGAGGGGTGTGGTTCAAGGTACAACTAGGCCAAGCTCTTGATGGCTATGAGCAGGAGAGATGGAAAGGTATTGAGACTGAAGGTAAAACGAATACAAATCCATTTTTAAAACTGTTTGGTGGACTTCCTGCCCTGTGTAAAATTCTCATATTAAGAAAAAAATATATGTTATAGATGATTTCATGAATCTGAGGACTCACAAAGGCCTCAAGGTATATCCCATGGGATTCCTCTGTGGATGCTGACAATAATCAGCTAGTAATGTACCAAACAACAAAAACAAGTACCAAGTAGCAGAAATTATACTTTATGGCAGTCAGGAGAACTGGGTTTATTCATTCATTCATTCATTGTTGCAATAAATACTGATTATTGACCACAAATTAGGGGCTAGGCCTTGGACGGGCATTGGATTTAGGCTTTGTTTGTTACCTACAAAATATACAAACTTGGACAAGTCATTTAACCTCTCCATATAAGAAGGAAAACAGCCCTCGTTTTTAAGGGAATGGTCATCCCTATTAAAGGGAAGTAAAAAGCCCTCCGGTACTTGAGCTGGGTCTCTATATGGACAGAGATGATATAATAAAAGCCGTTAATTCTGTCCCTTGAGTTTCCTTTCCCTCTTGGAGTTCTCACTTCATTCTGGCTGGCACACCCAAAAAGTCTAGAATTGTTGTCAGCATTTGTTCTGTGGCCTAGCAAAATCCCTACTTATTCCTCAAGGCCCACATCAAATGTCAGAGCTCTTGACACCTTCCCTGGCTCCCTACTCCATAAATCCCTGCCATCCTGCCCTGCTTTGAACACTCAGTGCATTGGGTGTTATACAGCTGACCACTCCTTGTGACTTATAGTTGGGTTCATCTGAGAGCGGTGCTTTCTCCCCTACTTCCCCAGCCTTTGGCTAAGTGTCTGACCCAGAGCAACATTCTCTATAGCTCCATGGGTAAAAAACCACCAGGCCAGCAGAATAGCTGACAAACCATGCTGGGATAGGAAGAAGTTCAAACAGACTTACTATAACCAGAAAGAGACTTCTCAACTAAACCAGCCAAGAATATCATTTAGCCTCTCCGTATAAGGAGGAAAAGATGACAGCAGCTTACTTAGCCATCTGTGTGGGGATGTGCCAGGTCTCCAGATGGGAGTTTGAGCCTGAGGTGACACACCCTTGATGCCTTTCAGGCCTTGGGCATCTCTGGCTTAGGGTTGCTAATACCTTTTCTAATGTTACTAATTAAGGGACAAATACAAGACACAAATTCTTTTTTTATTTTTTTGCGGTGTGTGGGCCTCTCACTGTTGTGGCCTCTCCCGTTGCGGAGCACAGGCTCTGGACACGCAGGCTCAGCGGCCATGGCTCACGGGCCCAGCCGCTTCGCGGCATATGGGATCTTCCCGGACCGGGGCACGAACCCATGTCCCCTGCATCGGCAGGCGGACTCTCAACCACTGCGCCACCAGGGAAGCCCACAAATTCTTAAATCGAGCAGTTGTTCCACATATATCAAAACTATGTTATCTCACTATATTGCTTTCACTTTGTCTAAAAAACAGATTTTGTTTGTCGAGTACTACTCTGTGCAGGCATTGTGCTAAGTGTTTTATGTGTATTATATAAAACCAATGTAGTGGGCTTCCCTTTCAGCAAAGTGATTCCGTTATACATATATATATTCTCTTTCATATTCTTTTCCATTATGGCTTTTGAATATATTTCCCTGTGCAATACAATAGGACCTTGTTGTTTATCCGTCCTATATATAGTAATTTGCATCTGCTAATCCTAAACTCCCAATCCTGAGGGAAGTTGTTTTTATATCCCCCCTTGGAACACCTCTCAGAGAGAAAACTTGAATATAATTGTAAGCAATATTTTGATGGACAATTTGAGTGAGAGATGAGACCCCAAAAGACATACTGAAGTAACAACAGATGAGTGCTAAAATTTTCTTCTGATGAACAGTCAGATGTTCACTTAATGGCAGGGCTTTTGAACGGCTGAGTAGCAAGATGACTCTGGACTGTGTAATGGTGTGCAAGTTTGGGGCAGAACTGAATTGTTCAGAAATCATAGAGGAGAGGCTGAAGACAGTGTTCTGGAGGAATCTTGGGGACTGTGGGATTTCCCATCTCTCCTGGGAAATCACCAGAAAATTCTTCCTTATTCCCCAATGCTCTTAGGACATGAGGATTATTTGACAGGCTAGAAAGAGAATCTGAGGTCAGAAAGTCAGCAGACATAGGGGAATAGTCATAAATCTGGTTACATTTAATCCACAACACCATGAGGCAAAAAGTATCACCCTCATCTTACAGTTGAGGAAACCGAGGCTCATATAGATTAACAAACTTGTCCAACATATACAGCTAAAAGTGGTTGGGCAGCCACTCAAAACACAACTGCTTAATTCCAATGCCTATAATGTTTAACCCTAGGAGACACTTCCCTCTGTGGTTTGATGACTGTTTCCTACCTATCAAAAGTTTGGTAAGTTTACTGCTTTTATAAGGTTACTGCTCTCCCTAATTTTATTTTAAGCCATATTAATGACCGGAGAAATAGTTGTACACAGAATAGAAGGAGAGGAATGCTTAAAGCCATGGAGTGTAAATAGCCTACTGATCTCCCATCTTCAGAAAGAGACCAGAAGTGAAACTTCAGCAGGAGGAGTAATTGCATGTAAGGGAGGGAGCAGCCTCTTTGCACACATGGGCACACGCTGCTGAAAACAAGATTTGAGTTATCATTGCCATAGTCTCGACAAACGCCCACTATGGAATGACATCACTGCCAAAGCCCAATTAGCTTAGAGAAGACCCTGGCACTGGATGATGTTCCTTCAAGATGGCATGAAATTCCAAATATAGATTGGGTCCGCACTGGGCGATGATTCAAGAAATTGTATTGGCCGGTTCACAGGACAGCTTGGCAACTAGAAATCCTTGAAACAGGCTTTTGAAAGTGTATTACCCTCTAAAAAGACAGAAGTATAATAATTATACCCCAGATTCCTCAGTAAACATCTTGAAAAAGCAATGCAGAGGTTTTCTGTAAATGGTGTGGTTGTATCATAAATTATACTCAGAGAAGATGAAGGAAAAGTTTATTAAGATGCATCATTTTCTGGAGTTACTTTGTGTTTTCAGGAAAACAATTGTTAAACATTTAAAATAGCAAAAATTCCTCACATTTTATAGCTCTTTACAATTTACTGCATGCTTTCATGTACTTTATCTGATCTTACCCTCACAACAACTCCATGTGATTACTGTTGCCATTTTATAAATGAAACCTTAAGTTTAGAGAGGTATATTTTGAGGATTGTTTGAGAACAAGAATGTTGTCTCACTCTTCTGTGTGCCATCAGCATGTTTCCTAGGGCCTGACATATCACAAGGACACTATAAATATGAATGGAATGGAATACATTGGAGTAGAACTGAATGACTCGCCCAAGCCAGAAAGTAACAACAACAGAACTCATAGCTCAGTACACATTACCTGATGTGCTGCGACATCTTTCAACTAAATGTTTACCATGCGCCTGTTTTGTACCTGGGCATGTGATAAACGTTGGAGGATCAGAAGAGCATGGAAGAAGGACAGGTGTAAAAGAAGCATAAGACATGGTTCCTGTGAGAAACTGAATATACAAATGGACAACGGCCAGACCACAAATATAGACAGAACTCTGGCCCACAATCTGCAGCCATCAGACTAGGAAGTCAAACAACAACTCCTGCAGCAATCAGCCCCAAATGGCAGGAACTGATTGATAACTGACGGCTTCCCTAATTTTTGTTCTGACTTCCAACTTAGGATCAACCAGAAAAAGCCAAATATGTCCTACTAGCCTCACCCCTAATTAGCCTGCCTCCAGCTTTCCCATGCCAACAGCCTCCAATCAGGACATGCTTCAAGCCTTTTCTTTTTTCCACTATAAAGCTTTTCCACTTCCCTGCCTGCCTTTGAATCTCTGCTAAACCCAAGTGATGGCGGCTGTCTCCCTTGCTATTGAAAACTCTGAATAAATAGCTTTTCTTATTCTCATTTGGGTGGGGTGGTCTTTGTTTATTTGTACACTTGTGTTTAAGGCACTTATACTACAGTGAGGAGAGAAGAAAGAACAAAATATATACATAGGAAACAAAACAAGAGTTACAAAACACTGACAAAATGAGTGGTCAATTGTTTGATAAAACAAGGATTCTTAAGTACTAGTAGTGCAAAGAAATCAGTCATAGCGGCCTGGAGGAAGTATTCTATTACCAAAGTTGACTTGTCTCTGGTAAGTGGTATAGAGGTGGCCTGGATGGACAGGGCATGAGGAATACCCAGTCACGAGATGTCACAGAGATGACCAGGTTTCCTAGGCTCACTGACTACTATGCATGTCTATAGATCCACAAAGTATCGAAAAGACCATGGATATTTCTCCTGTCACTTTTAAGTGCTGGATAAAAACTGAAAGACTAGAGGGCCCACGTCTTCTTCCAGTTAAAATGTGTAACCATGAAAGACAAGCAACTAACTACAGGAGGTGGACATATAGATACATAAGAGGGGTGAAGAGTTAGGTGTTCAGGACCTAACTCTGATAATAACTCTCATTATCTGGTTGATAATAAGCTTTTGGAAAGGTACAAGGGAATCCTATCAAAACCACAAGAGTCTTCATCAACCTGATAAAACATTAGTTCATATAATAATTACTGAGCAGTTAAGCTGTGTCAAGTATCCTTCAAGGAGCTAGAGATACAATAGTGAATAACATGGACTATGCCCTCACAGCCCTAACAATCACTTGCTTTAAGTTAAAATTTCAAAGAAAAGGAAGAAAAATGCCAGGAAAATTCTAAATCGGATCATAACAGAGTTTTACATAGAAGATATAGGAAGTATCCAATAGTGCTGAGAATCCAATAGGAGAGGCAACCCAGGTATCCTTGCATATCTACATACCAGTGCCCAGAGTATGGACATAACCAAAGTCACCCTAAAATGTTAACATTGACTAGGAAATATGTAGAACTTAATAGGACTCATATATCAGTCCTGGTATCAACTGGCTTTAAACTTCCATCCTTCCCATCCTCCAAAGGCCATCAGAATAGTATCTTAACTCTAACATAGTTGTGATCATGTCACTCTCTTGCTCAAAACATTTTAGTGACTCCCCATTACCTAGTGCATGTTTTTCAAGGCCCTCTGTTATGTGGCCTCAATAAATATCAATAAATATTCCAGTGCATTCTTCCAAAAACCCTATCCCCCAAAGATCCCTTGCTCCATTCATTCTAGATCTGTGTTGTCCAATATGGTAGCCTCTAGCCACATGTGACTATTTCAATTTAAATTCATTAAAATTAAATTAAAGATCCAATTCCTCAGTAGTATTGGCCACATTTAAAGCGCCCAATGGCCACATGTAGCTAGTGGCTACCATGTTGAACAGTACAGATATAGAACATATCCATCATCATAGAAAGTTCTATCAGACAACACCCTTCTAGACTAATCACCAGTCTCTGAACACATTCTTTGATTCCTCACTTCTGTGCCTTTAGTCATTCTGATCCTTCTGTCTAAAATGCCATTCCCCATCTCTATCTAAAAGAATTCTAGACGTTGTTAAATTTTCCATTCAAATGCCACTTCCTCCGGGAAGATTTCCTAAGTAAAAATTAACTGCTGTCCTCTGTGTTCCTTCGAGTTACATGGAACCACTGTTTTGTCATTAATCATACTCTGCCTTGAACTAAGGTCCTTGCATAAGTAACTGTTTCCTCCAACAGAGAAAAATGTTCTTTTAGGGCTTTGTATCTGGTAAAGAGTCTTACACATAGTAAGGACCAAAAAACTTTTGGCTTTCTGTTAAGTCCTGGCTGAACTGACACCTGACTAAAACAAAGCAATGGGAAAGAGAATGACAATACCCAAAGGAAGAAATGAGTGGTAGGCAGAATAATGCCCCCACCCCCAAAGATGTTCATGACCTCATCCCCAGAACCTGTAAATATATTAGGTTACATGACACAGGGGGAATTAAGGCTGCAGATGGCATTCAGGTTGTTAATCAGCTGACTCTAAAATAAGGAGACTATCCTGGATTGTCCAGCTGGGCCCAAAGGACTCACAGCAGTCCTTAAGAGTGGAAAAGGGAGGCGGAAGAGAGAGAGCCAGACAGATGGTAGTGTAAGGATCTGGCCAAACATTACTGCCTTTGAAAACCGAAGAAGGGGTCATAAGCCAGAGAATGTGGGCAACCTCTAGAAGCAAGAAAAGGCAAGGAAACGAATCCTTCTTAGAACCTCTGTCTATCAAGAGCAGCCCTGCTGATACTTTGATTTTAACCCAATGAGACCCATTTTGGACTTCTGACTCCCAGAACTATAAGATAATAAATTTGCACTTGTTTAGCCATTAAATTGTGGTGATTTTTTACAGCAGCAACACAGAGTGGCAAAAGAATATCAGAAGTCAAGATGCATGAGTTTTGCATGGATCAAAAACTGACAGCATTTGTATTCTTCATCTAGCACTTGACCTCCAAACATTTGTCCTATGAGAACAATCAGAATTGTCATGAAGGTTAATATCAGGATGTTCATTTACAGCATTATTTATGCCAGTAAAAAGGCCAGTAAGAAGGAACTAATAGCTAGCCACACAACACAGTATTATGCGGCCATTAAAAAATATCACTTCTTTGAAAATTATTCAGCAACATGGGAAAAGCTGATGATCAAGTTCAAAAAGCAGGATACAAAACAATATATGATACCAATATTGTAAAAGTTGAAGAAAATGTTAGTGATGGATTAAAAAATATTTTAATGTTAGTGATAGTAATCTTTGTGGAATAAGATTAGGGGAAATTTTTGTTTTTCTATTTATACATTTTTGTATCTTCCAGTTGGTATGAACTTGAATTACTTTTACAATCAGAAAAATAAGCAATTTTCTTATATAAAGCAAGCCCCTCAAGCAACAAGAACCACAAAATTAATCATGCTTTTGACTGAGTATTCTCATTCATGAAAATGTATCCTAAGGAAATAATTCAAAAGAAGAAAAGAATCTTATAAGTAAAAAGGCTTTCACAGCAATGTTACTTATAAGAGTTTAAAATTGAAAGCCACCTGAATATCCAGCAATTTAATTATGATAAAGCAAATTATAATATATTTGCTTGATAGACTATTTGGGAAGTCATAAAAATAATTAATACAAAGACTATCTAGGAATACAGAAACTACAGAATAATGCAAAGTGAAAAGCTCAAGCAAAAAACACGACGTTTACAATTATAATAACTCCAATTACATGTGGATAAAGATGGGAAAAAGAGATAGGAATTATAAGTAGTTGCTATGTTAAAGAAAAGGGGTTCTGAGTGTAATTTGTATAAGGTTGTTTTGATAGTAAATACGACTATCTGATAAAAACACACAATGGCATGTAAATCAAGAAACCTGAGGAATAAAGACTGGTTAAGAGCACTAAAAAAAAAAGAGCACTGGAATAACAATGATAACAGAAATAGAAGCAATACCTGCAAGAAAGGACACGCGAGACCACCCACACAGGGATATGTATTTCCATTCATCTATCCTGCAAATATTTATTGAGCCTGTTTCCTCACATATGAATAAAACTGTAATGAAAAATGAGGAAATGACAAACGTAAAATTTAGAGTTTGAGTTACTCTTGGGGAATTAGGCAAATTCTACTGAGGAGGGGAACCCAGAGAGTTTCATAAGGATTGGTAATTTTTTAAGCTATTTCTTTTTTTGGCTGCATTGGGTCTTCATTGCTGTGTGCGGGCTTCTCATTGCGGTGGCTTCTCTTGTCGTGGAGCACGGGCTCTAGGCGCATGGGCTTCAGTAGTTGTGGCACGCGAGCTCAGTAGTTGTGGCTCGCAGGCTCTAGAGCGCAGGCTCAGTAGTTGTGGTGCATGGGCTTAGTTGCTCTGTGGCATGTGGGATCTTCCTGGACCAGGGCTCGAACCCGTGTCCCCTGCAGTGGCAGGCGGATTCTTAACCACTGTGCCACCAGGGAAGTCCCTAAGCTATTTCTTAAATTGGGTACATGGATGTTCTTTTTATTATTCTTCTGATGTTTCACAAGTGCTTACAACAGTGCTTGGCACATACTGACTCACACAAGAAAGTGTCGTAGGATGAAACTTTTCAGTGGCTCCCTAAAGAAAGCTCAAACTCTTTAATGTGGTGCATAGAACTGGTCTGGACCTAATTTATCAACACCTATGACATCCCACCTAATCTACAGTTACTCTTGTTCACTAGTCGCCCAAAACACAGGAAGCTTTTGGTGCCTCCGAGAGTTTGTTTCTTCTTCCTGGAATGATCTTTTTCACCTAGAGAGACCCTAATCTCAGGCCCAGTCCACCATACCTGCTTTGTAAAACCTTGTTGATCTCCCTAATTGCTTTCTCCTCTGTGTCCCTGTGGTGTTTTCCTTATTTAATGCATTAGAAGCTGACTTGCACGAATCTATTTCAGTCTCTCACATTAATGCTATATTGCTTACCAAGTCCACTTAGCTCCATTATATTTGCAATAACACCGTGAATCTTAATTAGCCCACTTAACAGATGCAAAGTCTGAGCTTCCAAAGGTCAAATGATTTGCTAAATTCACAGTTGATAAGTGAAAGAGCAGGACTTGAACACTGGTCTTCAGATCATGTGGCCTCTGAAAGGACAGGGCTGTCAGGGCAAGGGAGGGCAAAAGAAGGCTGAGGGGATAAAACTGAAGTCTCTAACAATACAGTCAGCATTTATAAGATGAGAAAGGCCATTTTCATGAGAATTAAGATAGGCCATGAAGATCTAATTCAGTGAGGTTAAGACACTTATGTTATACCTGTTAAAGTAGAAGGTAGAATGGATTAAAAGAATAACCACAAAAATTTTTTTTAATGTCAGATGAATTCAACACAATGAGCCCTACATCTCACCAAGAGATTCCCAAATAGGAGACCAGTCTCTAAATTAGGGAACCATGTTTTATTTTTTCTCTTATTCCAAGTGTCTAGAATAAAGCCTGGAACTAAAAAAGGACTCAGTACATGCCAAATTAATGAATGAATGAAAGGAGATGCCATTACAAAGCACAATTAGTTTTTAGCTTTCCTGCAACTGTTTCTCCTCGGCCACTTGGCCCTTTGAGTTCAGGGGAACTGAACTTCAGTTTCTTAAGCATTAAGTAATTCAGATCCTGAGGCATGTGTCTAATGCTCAAAACCCAATCAAAATATTCATTTGTTTGAACAGGTCAGCAATATTTAGGCAGTAAACTGGATTTAGACAGCAAGCACCTGCTCTATCTTCTATACTATCTTTAACATTTAAGACATGTACAATGCCTGATTTGAAATATACCCAAAAGCCACAGATCCAAAGAACAGAAAATCTACAAAGCAAGAAACCTTGACTTGCCATAGATAAATGGCTCTGATGAAACTAACAGTAACTTGGAACAAAAAGACACCATCGAAAAACTCAAGGGCTTGGAAACCATCCCACTGAGTGCCAGTGGCTATCCACTTTATAAGCTGATCATAGAAAACACGTTTTTGGAAAATTAGTCATTGACAAATCAGCCTTTAGCAATTCTTTTTTTGTGAACTAATTCTTGAAAAATTGACCTTGAGCCAAGGCTGGACACTGGGACTAGGCACCGTGCAGTGTTTCACAGCCTGGCCCATGGAGTTGACCCATAGTTCTTGATTGACCATGGTTCTGGGATACACTTCAGGCAAATAACTGGTCTAGGTTCAAGTAAGTTGATTAAAAAGCAGTGTTCTCAATAAGGAAGGATTTAAAGAATGTGCCAAGGAGTACCTCTCCTGGAATGGGTTGAGGGTATTGCCCCAACTGCCTTCTCTCTGTGCCTCACTGTAGGTTATCAATTAGCCACAGAGAGGAAGATGTGGACAACAAGCCTCCTCAAAGAACTAAGGCTGGATCGCCCATATTACAGTTCACATTTGCAGCTACTCTGATGGGTTCTGCCATCCCCAGACCTAAACTTCACTCACTCATTCTCTCATTTAATAAATACTTATCAAGTGTCCATATCCTGTCCGAGGGGCTAAGAACACAGTAATGAACAAGACAGGCAAGGTCTGGGTGCTTACCGAGCTTACATTCTAGAAGGAGGAAACGATAATAAGAAAATATCAGGGACTGTGAAAGTTGAGAGCCCCAAAAGTTTTTGCTACTGCTGTCAACAAGGTGTTTAATCTTTATTCCATGTCCCAGAGACAATAGACAAGCATTTGCTGTTAAACTAGACCAAACAGCAGACCTACTCAGATGCTCAGCAGTCCCTGGAAGGATTTGATTACAGGGGATGGAGAGGGGGCAATTTCTCTATTTGGTCCAATTTCTAAATGGAAACTCACAGTGTTCGATGCATAATGAATGTGAATAATTAATGCATCTGAGAAAGGAAAATTTCTTACCTGTCAGTTAGTTATCTTGGAGGTTACACATCCATCACTCCTCCCCTGAGGGGCTACATTTATCTCCATAGAAACTGGGGGCAACCCAGAATGTTAATTATGCCTCAATGCCAGATTTCCCTGCTCAGAACGTGACTCACCAGAAGACCTTCTAGGGCTAAGTTGTTCTGAAAAGTAGAAAATTTAATTTATCTGACATATTTTTAAAGCCCCAAATAATGAAGTGTTTTAATGAGCCTAAGAAATTATCAAAAGACTGACTCTATACTCCCACACATTTGAGAAAGAATTGCATAGAAACATGCACTTCCTTCTGGGAAAGGCTGAATGGAAGAAATGATCCTTGATTCATTAATGACATCAGTACCAGCACCTAGAACAATGACAAGCACACAGTAGATGCTCATTGAATATTATTTTTATTGTTGAATGTTATGTTGAATGTTGTTGAATGAACTACCAGTTCGGTACTGTGAGGACATAACAATTCTCATTTTATGGTGATATTGTACAGTGTCCTTTTTACACACTTTTTAAAATCTATTCCTTAAAACAACATGAAAAATAGGTACAGGTCCACAACACATTATCCATAGTTTTTTAAAAACTCTAAATACCAAAAGTTTGGGAAAACTCATATGACGACAAAGCCTGATTTTATCTAAAATGAGCCTACTCATAGTCTTTATGCTATTTACTTAAATATCGATATATTTTGCTGCATAAATATTAATATGATTGCTTTTGGAGGGTTGAGCAGGTCCTGCTGGGTTTGTGTTAATCTATGTAACATATACAACATATTACCTCCCTAAAAATTCTGAAAAATTCAGGATTCTAAGATACATCTTGCCCCAAGAAGTTTGGTTGGAAAGATCATGGACTCACATTGTCATCCCACTTTTATTAGCTCAGGAAAGCTAAGCAATTTTGCCAATATCACAGTGCTAGTAAGTATATACTTAAACCAAAATTCTCTGCTTACACGTCTTTTGGGTTTTATTTTCCCCACTACACTAAAACCTCAATTAATCTGAAACTGAGTATTAAGATAATTGTTTATCTTATTAACATAAAAGAAGTAAAAGGATCAGAGGCAGCACACACTTGGTCAGTGAAGCAGAAACTGGGGAAGAACAAACGGCATAGGGTCTGGAGCTAGGTGAGGGTTGTCTCCTATGGTGAGACCTCTGCTCCTTGAAGGGGATTGAGTTCTGAAACTCAATCTCATTCTCCAGTGCCATTTCAAATGCATGTGAACTAGGAGCTGACCAAGGGTTGTCCTGTAGATGTCTCTGAATAAGTCAGATGTGACCCAACACAATATTATAATACAACATGCATTTTTTTCTAATCATGGGTCTTTTATTTGAAGGTAAATGATACCCAGATCCCACTCTTGGGGAGAGAGAATAATGAGACTAAATTATAACGTTGGTACTTTTATCAGTAAGGATAGTCTAGGTTATGCTGCAGTAACGAAAATTCTCTGTGGCTTAAAATAACAAAGGTTTGTTTCTTGCTCATATTACATGCCCATCAGGAGAAATCTGGAGGGGCTCTATTCAAGGTTATCACTCTGGGACCCAGGATGACAATGCAGCCACTCTCTCAAACATTGCCAGTTGCCTGACAGAAGGAAAGGGAAGGTAACAGAGCATGCACTGGCTCTTTAAGCTTCTACCCAAGCTCGTCCCTTGTTGTCACTTCCACTCACACAGTCCACAGGTCAAAGTAAGTCATTTAGTCACACCTAACATCAAATGGGCAGCAAGAACAAAATTCATAACTTCTGAGATTTTGAATAAATTTCCCTATTCAATAAATACTTTCTTGAGTGCCTGCTAGTGCTAAGCTCTGTTCTATATACTGGAGATTAAAAAAAAAACTGTACTGAATGCTATGAAGAAAAGTAAACGAGCGTAAAGAGTGGTGAGCAATTAGGTTGGGGAGGAGGAGGTGAAAAGTAAGTCCAGGGAAGGAGTCTCTGAATGAGAGGCCTGGAATGATTATGGGAGAGAGCAGGGTAAGTGAGATTCTGCTTTTGAGTCCAAAACAAGACACAGGGAACTCAAATCCCAGGAAAATCCACAAGGATTCCTAAAATAGAGACAGAGAGTGAGACATCAACAGTTTGAATCTGTGGGGCTGAAATAGTTGGGCTCTTTCTCTTCAAGCCTGGTAATACACTGCCCCACTTCCTTCTTTTTCTGACTGAAACAACTCATGCGACAAACACTTCCTTTTTTTCCCCATGGTCAAGCAACATGCAAAAGTGTTTTACTGCAGGAGAGAAGAGCAATCAGCAAGTGTTCTATAAACAAATAAAATTATCCACCATTTACTGAGCAAAATTTATGCTCCAGGAAGTGTCCTAGGTATTTTAGATACCTTATTTCATTGAATAGGGTGTTGTAGAAAAGGATAAGATGTATAGGATTAGTATTACCATTTCACAAATGAAAAGGCTGTCAAGAGTGGTAACTGAGGGCTTCCCTGGTGGCACAGTGGTTGAGAGTCCGCCTGCCGAGGCAGGGGACACGGGTCCGTGCCTTGGTCCGGAAAGATCCCACATGCCGCGGAGCGGCTGGGCCCATGAGCCATGGCTGCTGAGCCTGCGCGTCCGGAGCCTGTGCTCCGCAATGGGAGAGGCCACAACAGTGAGAGGCCCGCATGCCGCAAAAAAAAAAAAAAAAAAAAAAAAAAAAGAGTGGTAACTGACTTTCTGGAAAGGAGTACAGATTTTTTGTGGGAAAGATGGAGTCTGACTCCCAAGCCTGCGCTCTAAATTACCATGAAACATAGTAAACTTTAGACTTTTTGGAAGGAAAACTTGTGGAAATTCATATCCACGTGAATTCTTACTTGATAATTTAAAGATGGAATTGCCCGTGTAATAGGAAACGGGAACATTACTTAGGCCTCTTTGCTAAGACATCTGCAAATGGTAATCAGGTCTTCCTACGGGTAAGAGTGAACCCATGGCTACTTCCTCACACCTTCAAATACTCATCCAAAGATCACCTTCTCAGTGAAGTTTTCCATACTATCCTATTTAAAATTGCAATGACTCCTCCTCGGCACTTCCTACCTTCCTCTCCTCTGGCTTTGTGACCTTTCTCCTCTGGCATTTATGACCTTCTTATAAACCATATGATTTATTTGTTCACTGCTTGTCACCCACCACTAGAAAGTAAGCCCCATAGTAAAGGAAATTCTTGTCTGCTTTGTTAATTACTTTTATTTCCCCCAGAGCATAGAAAAGTGCCTTACACTCGATTAGTAATTATGAATGATCAAAATGAATGAATGAATGGAAGGATTCAGAGAATGGTCTCTTACTCAAGCAAGAGTCCTTTTTTTAAATTGAAGTAGAATTGACATATAATATTATATTAGTTTCAGGTATACAGTATAAGGACTCAATATTTGTATACACTGCAAAATGGTCACCACAATAAGTCTAGTTACCCATCCACCACCATATAGAGTTACAAAAACTTTTGCTTGTGATGAGAACGTTTAAGATATACTCTCTTGGCAACTTTCAAATACGCAATACCATATTGTTGACTATATTCACCATGCTGTATATTACATTCCCATGACTTATTTATTCTATAACTGAAAGTTTGTACCTCTTGACTCCCTTCATTTTACCCACCAGAGCAAGAGTTCTCAATCTGGGATACATGAACAGGCCCAGGGGTGTCTGTTAATGCCTTAAAATTGCATGCAATTGTGTGGGGAGAAAAATGTATTTATGTGTATAGTCCGCATCCCAAAGAAGGCAACAACTCAAAGGTTAAAAAACACTTTGTGTGATATATCCATCCATACAATGGGATATTATTCAGCCATAAAAAGAAATGAAGTACTGCTACATGCTACACCATGGATGAAGCTTGGAAACATTACGCTAAGTGAAAGAAGCCAGACACAAAAGGCAACATATTGTATGATTCCATTTGTATGAAATATCCAGAATAGGCAAACCTAAAAAGACAGAAAACAGGTTAGTGGTTGTCAGGGGCTGGAGGAGGAGGGGGAAGCAAAATGCGAGGAGGCTGTTTAATGGATATGGGGTTTCTCTTGGAGTGATGAAAATGTTCTGGAACTAGTGTTGATGGTTTTACAACATTATGAATATATGAAATGCCCCTGAACTGTACACTTTAAAATAGTTAAAATAGTAAATTTATGTTATATGTACCTTACCACAATTTTTTAAAAAAAGAACCACTTGTGAATGAGGGAAAGAAAAAGATGAGGCAAATCACCTCATATATCTAACAAGATGGATGGTGGAATCTAAGTCTGAAAAGCTGTCAGTTGCAATAAAACATTCTAATAATATATGGAATTGGAAGATTTATAATACTAGGAATAACAACTTATATTTGTATCAGGTTTTGCAGTTTTGAACAAATTTCCCAGTGTATTATTTAAATTCATAGGGAAGAAAAACACTTGTGAGGTTGGCAGGGTAGATACAATTCCATGATTATCTCCATTTTATAAATGAGAATAATGAGGTTCAGAGAGGTTAGGTAATTTTCCCAAAGTCACATAGCTAGCAAAGGGTAAAATGAGGATCTAAACCCAGCTCTGTTTATGCTTTTGGCAATTTGGTTCTCCCAACTCTTTTCAACCTTGCAACATCTTTCCAGAGATCACCAGTGTTCCTGTGGTAAGGTTCCCCAGGTGAGGTCAAAAGCTAAGTTTCTTCTCTGACATCTGGAATTGTATCATCTCAGTGTGGTCACACTGGGTACTTCATTGTGACCAGAAGTTCTGTCTAGAAATGGTATGCAAGGGACTTTCCTGGTGATGCAGTGGTTAAGAATCTACCTGCCAATTCAGCAGACATGGGTTCGAGTCTTGGTCTGGGAAGATCTCACATGCCGTGGAGCAACTACGCCCATGTGCCACAACTACTGAGCCTGCGCTCTAGAGCCTGCAAGCCACAACTACTGAAGCCCACATGCCACAACTACTGAAGCCTGCGAGCCTAGAGCCCGTGCTCCACAACAAGAGAAGCCACTGCAATGAGAAGCCCGCTCACCGCAACTAGAGAAAAGCCCACACACAGCAACAAAGACCCAACACAGACAAAAATAAGTGAATAAATTAATTAAAAAAAAAGAAATGGTATACAATCTATGATATGTGAAAGCACTAGGAAAACCAGATTGTTACTTATGTAAATTTTTGAGAGTGAGAATGTTTTAAAATGTGGGGTCAATGGCAAGAAAAAGAGGTAATCAAGGCTAATGAACGAAACCAAACTTCCTCATCTTACCATGAGGAAACCTTGGCACTACAAGGCTAGTAGCTTGTCTAAAATGACACAGAGAGCCAGTGTCCAAGGAAAGCATGGAATGCTATGCAAACACACAAGGGTTCCTGGGGAACCAGCCTTCCAAAAGAGTACCTGGGAAGATATCATTTAGTTTGTGTACTTAGCAGTCCAAGAATAAGTTGACATTTATTATAAACACAGAAAGGGGAAGAATTGGAGATTCGGTGATAATAAATGACCTAAATTTAAATAAATGCTTAAATTTAGCCTCAAATGAATCTGTTTTCCACCTCTGTCATCTCCACTGGGCACAATGACATGGTGGCTTTTCTATCTTACCCAGGAGTGGTCAACCAGTCACGTTTCGTAAGCACAGTTACTGGCTGGATGAATAAGGTAGGCCCATAGTGTCACTTTCATCCATGGAGACACAGATGGTCAGAGTTGAAGGGGCCGTAGAGATCTTCCAGTCTGGGGTTTCCCAGCCACGGTGAGCTGGCCTCCCTGAGCCAGTGTCCAACTGCACCTTCCTTCTCAGAGACAGAGCTTATGTTCGGCTCCCCGCCCCCTCCTCACCTTCTGCTCCCTCATCTGAGAGGGGTTACAATAACTGGAGCATCAGCCATCTTAGGGAAGACATGGAGGAGAAAACTTGAAAGAGAAGAAGGAACCTGCTAGAGCAAAGTAAATTTAGCAAAGCTTCTCAGTGTATGCTTTGAGCTGGAAGGAAGATGTTCAAAACCATGTAAACTAAACCTTTACTCCTTCCATGAAGAAATTCAGGCCCAGGGAATGGATGTGACTTGTCCAAAGTCACAAAGTTGAGAAGTAGCAGAGTCAAGACTAGACTCAGATCCTCCAAATCCCAGTCCAGTGCCTTTTCATGATATGTCATCTCAGTCTCTGTCATTCTTTTTAGGTAAAATAATCATGAGCGATAACACACCAGTGCCACATTGGCATTGACTGTACTATGTATTGTTTGCACATTTCACAGGGTATATTTTGACTCACGACACGAGTGAGGTCATGGGTTTCTGTGTTATGCACCTATATCTCTTTGTAACTAGTACGACGCGCCTGTCTCATAGAATGTATGCATGATTTGTTAGACGGAATGGATGCTTTGGATGGGACAGGTGAGACAGGTGGGCTTCTAACATGGTTATTAAGTTCTCTCATGACACACCACCCTTTTCTAGGTGAAAGCCGTCTCTTCTTCTTCCCTCTCCCCCATTTTTTTCTACCTGTTGAAATGTTTTTCAAGTACCAATCAAAAGCCACCTCTTGTCCTCTTGAGCAGAAAGGGAACTGCCAAAACTCTGGCATCAAGCAGCCTTGGATCTAGATGCTACCCTGACTGACGCTAACTGTATGGTGTGGATGAGTTACTTAACCTCACTGAGATTTAACTCAGCCAGTTGTAAAAGAGTTAATAATATTGACCTCATTGGATTTTTCTGTGGAGGAAATAATATAATATATGTAAAATTCCTAGCACAACATGTACCGCACGATAGCTGCCTAACAAATGTTAACTCCCTTTTCCTGGGAGAGCCCTCCCCTCTCAGTGTCCGTGGCTTCTGTTTACCCTTCACTAGTTTATTATGCATTATTTTACAAAGTACGCATGACTTTAGAATACTTCTGTTTTCCTACTAGATCATAAACTTTCTTAAGGGCATTACTGTATCAGAGAAATCTTCGCATTTGCCCCATCACGACTTCCCACAGCATCCAGAATGATGCTTAGCACGAATGTGGCACACAGAATTTATTTTTGTAGAATTGAATTGAAGTGTATGTGTGTGGGGGTGACGGAGGGAGCACATAATGTAACAGGCCCTTCGGATAATTTGTCTGAAAAGTAACCGTTCCTATGCTGGTGTCATGTGTTTCTTAAGCTTATGTCTGTTTCTCCCCCAAGAGCAGGGGGCCAGGTGTTTGGCAATGACGCCCTTCCATTAAAAGTGAACCTCTGAAGAGCTGACACCCCCTCCATGAGTGACTGAGCTGCACTTCTGTGTTGGGTCGTCATGCCCCCACGAAGAGGAAGTGGTACTTCAGGAATAGCAGATGACAAGGTGACGTCACCCATCTCCGTCAGTGCTCATTTCGTTTCTTCAATTTCAACAAAGAGATTATAGGAAAGGTTGTTCCTTTATCACATGGGTGGCCTCTCTCTGTTGTTTATTAAGGAAAATAGGGAAGGTTCTCCTCACTGTGGCCTTCACTACAGAGCTTCCCATTTCAGCACTTACCTCTTGTCTCAACTTTCTAGAAGAGGCAAAAGCCAGTAACTGAAACTTAAATGGTAAATTCACGGATCACATCTATCTAATGTCATAATATAAAAGAATTTAAAAAACAAACAAAAAATTTTTAATTAGAGTATTGATACCTATGCTATTCCTAACATAATTAAAATTAAAATTAACAAATGTCTATAAATTATTATGACCAGAAAGGATTTATTGAGTTCTTGTTAGGATCAGGTCACTGTGCCGTATGTTCAATTACTTTGCCCAGTCCTCAACCAGCCCTATATGGACGGTAGTATCAGCAGAGAGGCAAGTAACCTGTCGAGGATCCTACATACAGCTAGCAAGAAGCAGAGCTGAGATTTGGACCTACACTTGTCTGACTCAAGAGGCTGCATTTGTAATCATTACCTATACTGCCTCATCCTTCTGCGCCTGGTATTGAGTCATGAGTTAGTAATATGGAAATTAATGATACACAGCCTCCTCTACATATATATTCTTTACATAGAGAGAATATATATATGCATGCCTTCTTTTATTGCACTTTGTTTTATTGAGTTTTGCAGATACTGCGTTTTTTATAAATTGAAGTTTTGTGGCAACCCTGCGGGGAACAAGTCTATCAGCACCATCTTCCCAAGAGCATTTTCTTACTTTGTGTCTGTGCCACATTTGGTAATTCTCACAACATTATTATTATATTCGTTATGGTGATCTGTGATAAGTGATCTTTGATGTTACTATTTTAATTGTTTTTCTGTTTTGTATTTTTAACTAAGATATGCATATTGTTTTTTAAGACATAATGCTATTGCATTCTTAATAGACTACAGTTTAGTGGAAACACAACTTTTATCTGCACTGTGAAACCATAAAAATCTTGTGATTCACTTTATTGCAATAATCACTGTACTATGGTGGTCTAGAACCAAACCTGCAATATCTCTGAGGTATGCCTGTATATAAAATTATATACTTATAATACAGAGTGATTGCTGCTGTATTAGCACCATTTAAAAAGGGCTGTAGCAGACCCCAAGAGGTGGAACTAAATTCTAAGTTGAGGTCTGGACAAGAGAGAGAACTGAACATCTTCCAGAGGTTGTTCTAGGTGTTTTCACATAGACGATCTCATATCATTTTATTTAATTATAAAATACTCCTGTGGGATACATGGGTAATGCTATCCCCATTTTACAGATGTGGAAACCAGGTCACACAAGATAATAGCAAACACCTATCTAGTACTTACCATGTGTTGGATGCTATTCTAAAACCTACACATTCATTAGTTCACTTACTCTTCAAAACAATTCAACTATACAGGTGCAAAGCCCATTTCAGAGAAAAGGAACCTGAGTTCTAGAGTGTTTAAGTCACTAAGGTCTTACCACCACTAAGCGGTGAAGCAGGGTGGAGGGGCTCTTGAGTTCATCATGTTACTGCGGTGTAGGGGTTAAGTAATGTGGCCAAAATTACCACCCAGAAAGGGGCAGAGCAGGAGTTCGTCTATGTCTGCCTTTCCGTAATAAAAAAAAGCCCTTTTAAAAAATTATTTAAAATTTTTTATATTAGAAAAATAGAGTGGAAATATAAATTGGAGTAAAATGCCCTGAACATAAAGAGTTAGAACTCTGTTTCATGGCAAGGGAAACCCTCAAAGGATTTTGAGCAGAAAATTTAAAAAACAATATGATTCAATCTGCATTGAGTAAGAAAAAACTCACTAGAATGTAAAGAATGAATGACAAGTGGGTGAGGCAGGAAGTAACCAACCCAATGAAGAGGATGCTGCAAAAGTCCCAGTGATGAAGGTCTGAGAGAGGACAAGGTCATGGTTAACAGAGAATGGTGGTGAAGATGGTGGGGGCAGGGGATTCAAGAGAGTTCTCAGAGACTGCACTGGCAGGACTTATCCAGTGTGGAGGGAAAGGGACAAGTCAAAGAGGAACCTGAAGTTTGTAGCTTGAATGACTAAGAGACTGGTGGTGCTCTTAAATGCCCGGGGTAACACGGAGGGATAAGAAAGTTTTAGACATGTCAAGTTTCTGGTACATGTAAACCCCTCTGTGAAGCTAAACAGGAGAGAGTCATTTCAGGAGGTAAGAATTATTTAGTTTCCTGGTCTCTGGCAGTGACCTTCCTAAGTAGCCTTCAGGACTGAGTAAACCAATCTGCTCTTTGTAAACTGTTCTAGCCAATAGAACAGTTCTATTCTATTGCAGCCTCTTTTCTGCAGCAATACATATGAGGGATGCCATTCACGGACACAGCAACCCTTTAACCACATCCACGACGTCTTAGAATCCTCAACTTAAGGGAGACAGGTGGTATATATTGTGTACAATTCCCAGAGGACCAGCTATCATTCCAAATCACAATGTTTTTTCCTTAAGAATTTCTGGTGACTTAGGAAAATTTTTAGGATGTAATCAGGTTAAGTGGAAAAAAACAAAACAAAAATACATATAATATATTCAAAAAATATAATATATGTATATAACACACATAGAAAAAACACAGGAAGGAAATGCACCAAAATGTTAACAGAGGTCCTTCATTAAGGAAATCTTTATTGAGCACCTGTCATATGCCAGGCACTGTGCTATTCATTAGGTATGGTAAGAAAAATGGACCTATTTGATGCCCTCATATAGCTCACAGGTTAGGGAACTAATCTAAGCTAAGAACTTAAAGATACTTATGAAGCAAGTGTACAGATTCTGAGTACAAAATCCTTCTAGTCTTTTATAGTTGACTGAGTCCTTGCTCTCAACAATCATGTTACTGTCCTGCAGGAGTAAAGTAAAATGTTCAAAATTACCAGCTAGAAAGGGGCAGAGCCAGGGCTTGAACCACATCTGTTCCACACCCTCACTGACACCAATTCTTTTAGTGGCTAAACATTATCAAGTGTTTCTAAAACATTTCCAATAGAAACAACTCTCTTTTGCTCTCATGTTTCATTTGTTTACATAATATACAATTAAATTTTATAATTACAATAAAAAGTATAAATGGCATTTCCATATTTGTGAATAAATGCAAGTGATTCTTGGTGGGCATGGGCCCATCTGGATGGGGCACAAGTGCCTGAACACACTAGAGAAGAACCCCCAAGAGAAGGCAGACAGCAGAAGCAAGAAGAACTACAATCCTGCAGCCTGTGGAACAAAAACCACATTCACAGAAAGATAGACAAGATGAAAAGGCAGAGGGCTATGTACCAGATGAAGGAACAAGATAAAACCCCAGAAAAACAACTAAATGAAGTGGAGATAGGCAACCTTCCAGAAAAGGAATTCAGAATAATGATAGTGAAGATGATCCAGGACCTCAGAAAAAGAATGGAGACAAAGATCAAGAAGATGCAATAAATGTTTAACAAAAACCTAGAAGAATAAACAAAAAGAGATGAACAATACAATAACTGAAATGAAAAATACACTACAAGGAACCAATAGCAGAGTAACTGAGGCAGAAGAATGGATAAGTGACCTGGAAGACAGAATGGTGGAATTCACTGCTGCGGAACAGAATAAAGAAAAAAGAATGAAAAGAAATGAAGACAGCCTAAGAGACCTCTGGGACAACATGAAACGCAACAACATTCGCATTATAGGGGTCCCAGAAGGAGAAGAGAGAGAGAAAGTACCAGAGAAAATATTTGAAGAGATTATAGTTGAAAACTTCCCTAACATGGGAAAGGAAATAGCCACCCAAGTCCAGGAAGTGCAGAGAGTCCCATGCAAGATAAACCCAAGGAGAAACATGCCAGGACACATAGTAATCAAATTGGCAAAAATTAAAGACAAAGAAAAATTATTGAAAGCAGCAAGGGAAAAACGACAAATAACATACAAGGGAACTCCCATAAGGTTAAAAGCTGATTTCTCAGCACAAACTCTACAAGCCAGAATGGAGTGTCATGAGATACTTAAAGTGATGAAAGGGAAGAAGTTACAACCAAGATTACTCTAGCTGGCAAGGATCTCATTCAGATTTGATGGAGAAATCAACAGCTTTACAGACAAGCAAAAGCTAAGAGAATTCAGCACCACCAAATCAGCTCTACAACAAATGCTGCAGGAAGTTCTCTAAGTAGGAAACACCAGAGAAGAAAAGGACCTACAATAAAAACCCCAAAACAACTAAGAAAATGGTCATAGGAACATGCATATTGATAATTACCTTAAACGTGAATGGATTAAATGCTCCAACCAAAAGACACAGGCTTGATGAGGCTTGATGAATGGATACAAAAACAAGACTCATATATATGCTGTCTACAAGAGACCCACTTCAGACCTAGGGACACATACAGACTGAAAGTGAGGGGATGGAAAAAGATATTCCATGCAAATGGAAATCAAAAGAAGGCTGGAGTAGCAATACTCATATCTGATAAGATAGACTTTAAAATAAAGAATGTTACAAGAGACAAAGAAGGACACTACGTAATGACCAAGGGATCAATCCAAGAAGAAGATGTAACAATTATAAATATATATGCACCCAACATAGGAGAACCTCATTATATAAGGCAACTGCTAACAGCTATAAAAGAGGAAATCGACAGTAACACAATAATAGTGGGGGACTTTAACACCTCACTTACACCAATGGACAGATCATCCAAACAGAAAATTAATAAGGAAAAACAATGTTTAAATGACACAATAGACCAGGTAGATTTAAGTGATACTTATAGGACAATCCTTAAAGATCAGAGCAGAAATAAATGAAATAGAATCAAAGAAAATAATAGCAAAAATCAATAAAACTAAAAGGTGTTTCTTTGAGAAGATAAAAAAAATTGATAAACCATTAGCCAGACTCATCAAGTAAAAGAGGGAGAGGACTCAAATCAATAAAACTAGAAATAAAAAAGGAGAATTTACAACAGACACTGCAGAAATACAAAGCATCTTAAGAAACTACTACAAGCAACTCTATGTCAGTAAAATGGACAACCTGGAAGAAATGGACAAATTCTTAGAAAGGTATAAACTTCCAAGACTGAGCCAGAAAGAAACAGAAAATATGAACAGACCAATCACAAGTAATGAAATTGAAACT
>NW_020185326.1:3224170-3227673 GCF_003031525.2 Neophocaena asiaeorientalis asiaeorientalis | reverse complement strand
GGGTGTGGAGAAAAGGGAACCCTCTTGCACTGTTGGTGGGAATGTAAATTGATACAGCCACTGCGGAGAACAGTATGGAGGTTCCTTAAAAAACTAAAAACAGAATTACCATATGATTCAGCAATCCCACTACTGGGCATATACCCAGAGAAAACCATAATTCAAAAAGACACATGCACCCCAATGTTCATTGCAGCACTATTTACAATAGCCAGGTCATGGAAGCAACCTAAGTGTCCATTGACAGATGAATGGATAAAGAAGATGTGGTACATATATACAATGGAATATTACTCAGCCATAAAAAGGAACCAAATTCAGTCATTTGTTGAGACGTGGGTGGATCTAGAGACTGTCATACAGAGTGAAGTAAGTCAGAAAGAGAAAAACAAATATCGTATATTAACGCATATATGTGGAACCTAGAAAAATGGTACAGATGAACTGGTTTGCAGGGTAGAAATTGAGACACAGATGTAGAGAACAAACTTATGGACACCAAAGGGGGAAAGCAGCATGGAGGTGGTGGTGGTGGTGGTATGAATTGGGATATTGGGATTGACACGTATACACTGATATATATAAAATGGATGACTAATAAATATCTGCTGTATAAAAAAATAAATAAAATAAAATTCAAAAAAAAAAAAAGAACCCCCCCAGGCTACCAGCATGCAGCATGCTGTGGGCCTTGGTTGGCATAGCCACCAAAGTAATCAAGAGAATACATGAATCCAAGAAGTCAATTAAGTGGAAACTGATTAAAAGAACATATATTGTGTCATACATCTGGTCACACAGCTTGAGATTGCCATAACGTTAGGCAGTCAGTTAAATCATGTTGACTTCCCTGTCAGCTGAAATCTTATTTTCCTTATTATTATATCTGCCACTAAGTCACAATTTTGTGTTGTGCTGCAGTGAGTTCCCTCCCAAATTTGCATGCTGAAGTACGAATCCCCAGTACCTCACGATGTGACTTTATTTGAAGTTAGAGCTTTTAAAGAAGAAATTAAGATAAAATTAGGTCATATGAGTGGACCCTGCTCCAATATGACTGGAGTTTTTATAAGAAGGGGAGATTAGAACACAGGCAACACACAGACTAAGGGACAACTGAGTGAGGACGAGAAGGTGGTTGGCTGCTAGCCTAGGAGAGAGACCTCAGAAGAAAGCAACTCAGCTGGCACCTTGATCTTGAACTTCCTTGCCTCCAACACTGTGAGAAAATAAGTTTCTGTTGTTTAAGCCATCCAGTCGGTGGTATTTTGTTATGGCAGCCCTGGCAAACCAATAGAATGCTTATCTCAACAACTGGCACATGGTGAGCGCTCAGGTATTGATTGAATGAATGAGTGAATGAGGATTGTATATGTCCCACATCCTGCATTTCTGTGATTGATTTTTTGAGGACCTTTAAAAAGGAAGTTTAATAAGCAAAGGTGTGCTTGAGTAATCTGCCAGCACTGAGATTTTAAGAAAAGAGAGTGGGCCTTCTCTTTCATCCATTTCTACCTCTGGATCCTAGGACTGGGGAAAGGAGCTCCTATAAATTCCAATTTAAGAACACGTCAAATGATCAGAGGCAAAATCGCAGCACTATTAGAACAGAGCCAGTCCTCGATGGCTTCAGAGAAGACTTTAGCTCCCTCATGTTGGGCAATGATGTCTCTGGGGCTTCACTGAGGCCCTTGTGCACACAGACAAAGCTGGGAAGTAAAAACGACCAAGAAAATTGGCAGGCAGCCAAGAAAATCTCTGAGGCCTTTGATACACAGCGTATGAGGTCATGGGAACAAGGCTGAACTTTCTCCCTCTCATCTCCCAAAGGACAAGAATTAAGAACTTAAGAACCTGACACACCACCTGGATGTGCTCTTAGCAATGTGACCTCAAAACTGAATGGTAAATTAGCTGGATTGTTATCATTAGCACAGAATGGAGGGCCCACCTGAACATCGAGGGTCTGTGGCCCAGCCTTCTCATTTTGAAAGGAAGGAAACTGAGGCTCTGAAAGGGGAAAGGTTTACCCCCACTCTTGTCATTGTCATTTCTTAAGCCTTTGCCATAGAAACCAAAGATGTAGCTGACTACTTTCGTCTTTCATATTGTTACTTTAATACTGTATACTGGGAGGATATAAAAGGATTTAACATTCTATGGGGTGCAGGAAAGTCCAAATGCTTAGAGATGTTTAAAAAAACAAATGACTTTATTGGGGGTTTCGTCAAGGCACAAGATACTGTCCTCATAATGGCATAGAATCAAAGCTTCCCCTTTGCCTCTTTTGTTTTGTCCATTTGGGGATGTGTCAGGGAGGGATGGGCTTAGAAAGTGGCAAGAGAAGAATAGGCTCCAGCTCATCTCAAAACTCCAGGAGCGTCTACCTTGACAGAAATAAATACCTTACTTTCCATTTCTGCACATAAGATTCATGTGAAATGTGAGATCAGATTTAGACAAAAGTCATTCAAGCGATTAATTCAGCAACTGTTCAAGTTGTTGAGGATGTATACCGGAGATGCCATGACAAATAGAGCATACATGGTTCTTGCCTTTGTGGGGCTCATAATCAAATGGTCCTTGTTGCTCCTTCAATTGATTTTGAAAATAGAAATCTTCACCAACTGTAGTGGTGAGGTTGTAAAACAATCAGTCATCCTGCTAAGCATCTTGCTATGGACTGAATGTTTATGTTTCCTCAAAATTCATATCTTGAAACTCTAACCCCCAATGTGATGCTATTTGGAGATGGGGCCTTTGAGAGTGGAGTCCTCATGGTGGGGTTGGTACGCATATAAGAAGAGACAAGAGGACTTGCATCCTCTCTCTGCTTTCCAACATCTGAGGATACAATAAAAAGACAGCCAGGAAGCAGACCCTCATGCAGAACCAAATCACCCAGCACCTTGATCTTGGACTTCCCACCCTCTAGAACTGTGAGAAATAAATTTATATTGTTTTAACTATACAGTGTATGGTATTTTTTTCAAAGCAGCCTGAACTAAGTCACATCTGCATGTGCCCAGCATGGGTACATACCACTGGGGAGGGAGTGATATAAAAAAAGATACATAAGATATGGACTCTATCCACAGTGAGCTCAAAATCTATTTGGGAAAATGAGACACACATGTGAAACTGTTGGCCAACAGCAGTTTAAAATAAAGTGCTGGATTGATGGTTAATAACTAGGAAATGTACAGTAAAATGATAAGGACAACAAATTATGAAGAAGTTTAAGGAAAGATCAATATAGGGTAGAGATACTAGAAAAGCCTTTATCAAGAAAGTGGTGGGCTTCCCTGGTGTCGCAGTGGTTGAGAGTCCGCCTGCCGATGCAGGGGACACGGGTTTGTGCACCGGTCCGGGAAGATTCCACATGCCACAGAGTGGCTGGGCCCGTGAGCCATGGCCGCTGAGCCTGCGCATCCGGAGCCTGTTGCTCCGCAACGGGAGAGGCCACACCAGCGAGAGGCCCGCGTACGGCAAAAAATAAAAAA
>NW_020185326.1:3082188-3224014 GCF_003031525.2 Neophocaena asiaeorientalis asiaeorientalis | reverse complement strand
GGAAAAAAAAAAAAAAAAAAAGAAAGAAAGTGGTGCCAAAGTTAGTCTTAATGGATGGGAGGGAGGGGTGGGACTTCCGGGCAGGAATGACACAGAGGCACACAAAAAAAGAACTCGACAGTTACTGGGTAGGGATAACAGAAGAGAACCAATTAAATAACCACAAATTGTGAATGTTATAAAACAAAGCCAAACAATTCCGATCACACCTAACAAACAAAATTATAATAGAAATACCATGTCTGCTCCCCAAACACATGCACATTCTAACACATTCTTGGAAAGAGTGCTGTAACGTTGATTTATATCTGACAGTCCAAGTAAAAAATGAAAGAGCTGCCAAATCTGCCTATATAAATCCCAGTGATTTCACATGTTTTTATCCTATGAACTAAAGACAGAAAAAAAGATTTAAGCCTTTGAGACAGCAGACAATAAAACGGTACCCTAGTGAAGCTTCTCAGAGGAGCCACTAGAATCATATTTATCATGTGCAAGACTGACGGTAATTCTTATGTGCACAGCATTAAATAACTCTAACAGGTAAATTTATCGTGCTATGCAGAGCTGCACTGAGCTGTACAGAGGGACCGTATAACTACAGTATTACACAGTATCGAACACTCCATAGGATCCATGATAAGCTGCTTCTGTCGACAGCCGGGTGACGGACAAGACCCTCTTCCAAAATCCTCCTGGATGAAACTGTTTCTCCTGTGCCTTGTGGTATAAAACCCTTCAGCCGTAAAAGCCTTGAGCAACTGATCAGAATCCAAACTGCTACCTAAGTAAGACAAGACTGGGCCATGTTTTAGGTAATCCTGACTGGTCCACGAAAAGGAGGAGTGATCCTCTGTCTTGGTGAGGTTACAAATCCAAATCCCTAACTGTCAGATGAAAACGTCATTGCTGCTGCTTCCTTGCTGCTCTGAAGAACGCCCTTGGGATTTCCCTGGCGGCCCGGTGGTTAAGACTTCGCCTTTCAATGCAGGGGGGTGTGGGTTTGATCCCTGGTCGGGGAGCTAAGATCCCAAATGTCTCGTGGACAAAAAACCAAAACATAAAACAGAAGCAATATTGTGACAAATTCAATGAAGACTTTAACAACAACAACAAAAAAGATCTAGTCCACATCAAAAAAATCTTAGGAAAAAAAAAAAAGAAAGAAAGAATGCCCTGCCTTCTAGACCTCACTTAAAGAGCCTCAATTATTAGCTTTACAAACTACTGCTCTAATCAAAAGCCTAACAAGAGAGGTAAGAATCCGGGGCACATGGATCTTTGGGGCAGAGCCAGAAATCTGCATTTCTAATGAGCATCCCTAAGTAGTTCCCTAACTTGGTTGATTACCAGAAGCATCTGGGAGCAGTTTCAAAGGGTAGATTCTCAGGACTCCTGAATGGAATCTCTAGCAGTTTGTAAATTGCGATTGAAGTCATGGATCATTCTGCTGTTCAGAATTATTTATATAATGATGAAAGGGAGAGATTCCAGTTGGTGTAGGTGTCACTTCTTTCTAATTGTTTGCTTCCTTTTACAAGAAAAGGAGAGTTTAGTAACCCACTGTGTTTCCATTCTCGATGTGGACACCAGGAAACTGAAAGCTGATAGTAACTCTTCCTGGTTTAGATTTCTAGGTACAATTGTTTCCCTTTCTATTATTAGGCTCTTGAAGTATTCTTTTCAAATGTAACTTCAAATTAAGTCACATAGAAATAGTCAACGCATAAATTACAAATTAGTGCAATATAAATAATTCCAATTCAAACTTTACCTTAAATTTCAGAAAGTCACCTTCTCTATTCAGCTTATAAATGGGGGTGAATCTTGCATTTTACAATTTCATATCAATGATGGGGCTTCCGTCCACCTACTCATTGGACAAATGACAGAGGATAAAGGGCCCAGAAGGACTGCTAAACTTGACAAAGTGGAGGAACCAAGGCGTGTTCAGTTGCTTTATGAGCTCACTTGTTCCCTCTCAACCCAATTATCTGCTAAAGAGAGCCAGCTGTGATGTAGTGACAACAAGGCGTGAACCTACAGCCAGAGAATGGGGGTTGGAATCCCAACTCTGTATGGCATTCCATAAGTCATTACCTCTGTGGGTCTAGTTTCCTCATTTGTGAAAAGGGGGTAACAATCCTGGCCTTCCCCATCTCTTGGGGTTATTGCGAAAGTTCTTTGTAAAATGGAATGCTTTATAAGATGTAAATTATTTAACAACTAATGGAAATAGCTCAGAAATGCTAAATAAAATATACTCAAATGTGATAACTGACTCTTCATCAAAGAGTGCTTTCAAGGAAGGAACGGTAGGTTTTAAAAAGAAATCTAGAGTATTCTAATGTGCTCCTCAAACAGATGAAAACTTGCAAGACCGCAGTGTGCAGAGTGAGGTCCCAGCGAGGAGTATGGCCTTTGGCTGTCAGGGTGTTCAGCTTTACACTGTCTGTGCACTGATCAGATAATGCTTGGTGCACTGTTTTCAATCCTTGACAGCTCACTGTAGAAGGCCTTCACCACCTATAGCATGTCCAAAGGAAACCAAGCAGAGTATAAGGGGCCTGGAAACAATGTCCCATTAAAAGTAGGTAAAGGAACTTGGTAAACGTAGACTGGAGCAAGTTCAAGGGACAGGCCCCGGTCTTCAGATGTACAAGGTAACACAGAATTGTCATGTAAAAGAGAAGTTTGTTTCTTTCAGTATGGATTCCCCAACGTGTGAAAGTTACTGGAGACAAGATGTCAATTAGGGGAAGACAAATTTCAGAACAGAATACATTAACAAGTGAAATGGTGAGCTGCTGCAACATCAATGGCCAGATATTTCAAAAGGGATTCTTGCCCTTAGTGAGAAGCTGCAATAGATATTCTTTGAAATGTTCTGACCGTAAGACTGACTGGCTATAAGCCAGTCCCTTCATCACTGGCAGACACAAAGCTTCTCATTCTCGGTGACAGGCTAAAATTCTTCTGCTAAAGAACATAAACTTGACTTCATAGACCTTGGGAGTTACCACTGAGAAAGCCTTGACTTTGGGACTCTAAGCCCATCCCATGCCCAACCGGTGCTCTTCTACATCTTCTGTACTTACTACTTCACTGTGATTGCTACACTTCTCAGATCAAAGCTTGATGCAAGCTCCATCCCCCAAAGCTGCCTCTCTTGGCACCAAGCCAGAAATCCACTGCTGCCATTTGTGTTTTCATTTAGTAAATAAAGATCAGAAATGGCTGCTGCTTTAATAGATTGAAATAGATTATTTGGTCTGCAAATAAATATCTTGGGGGAATTAGAGAAGATTTGGAGAACAACAGTCAATCTCAATATAATTAAAAATAAGCTCTCACCTGCTACTAATTTCCTTCTTGTTTCTTTGCTAACAGAAATCTTTGTTTGAACAAAGAGGTAAAAGGCACAGTTAGAAGCTGTTTACATAGTGCAAATGAGAGTGCTAATTGTAGGGAGCCTGCATGTTAATGAGAAAGAGGTTATTTATCAGTGTGAAATTCTGAGTGCAATAAATTGCAGGTGATATTTCAGGAAACATTCATTTTCTAATGATTTCTTTTCACCTCCAACAGTGGTCCCAAATCAAAGTGCAGTATGTTGTAATGAAATAAGAACTGGTCTGAAAGACAAGAAATCTGGTTATGGTCTCTCTTGAATGAGGTGCTTTCCCTCTCTGAGTTGCGGGCTCAGTATCTGTGAAGTTAGACATCTCTAAGTTTCCTTTCAGCTCTGACCATCATAGTATAAGCCCCAGGAGTATACCTACTGCTCCTACAGAGAAATAAGTTTCTATTTCTTGGGATAACCTTTGTTGTTCTGAAACCAACTTACAAAAATACATTCTTGGAAAAGGCCTGGCTTCCTAGCTCCTAGGTTTTCCCCTACCCTGGCTGCTATGGTTCTGCCCAGCTCTTTTTGAGGAGCTCACCAAAGATCCCTGGAAGAAAGCCTTCTGGCAGCACCACAATATCACATGCCTCCAGCTGTCCTCAGACCCACTCAGTAGCTCTGAAGATATTCCAGGACCCCGACCTCCCTGTGACTCATTTTTTCAGCTCTTGAGCACCCACTGTGTGCGAGGCACAACGTTAAATACTAGGAACACAGAATTGTGCAAGGCAAACATAGGCCATGCTTGTATGGAACTGACTATCTAACGGGGAACTCAGATGTCAAACAAATAATTATCCTAAATAACAACGTGGTAAGTGCTAAATGGCAAAAATATGTCATGTCATGATGGGGGTCCTCACTTACCCTGGATGGTCAAGAAAGGCCATCCTGAGTGACATTTTCATTAAGGGCTAAAGTAGAAGTAAGCTGGTCATGGGAGGAGGAGAGTACAAGCTGAGGAAACAATACACAACATGCTGGGGTAAGGAGCCCAGCACATCCAAAGACTGGAAGGAAGGTCGAAGTGCCAGAAGACTTTGAATAAACAGAGAATGGGCAAACAAAGACCAGAGAGGTAGGCAGGGCCAACTCATGTAGGACTCTGGAGGCCTGATTAGGATTTTTGGACTCTGCCTCAAGGCAATTGGAAGCCATTAATCGATTTTAAACGGAGAAGAGATGTGACCAGACAGAAGGGTGGTATCAACCTCCCTCAATTGTTGTGTCTAAAGTTAGGTTTCTAAGGCACTTGTCAGAACCCCTGTATCTCTCTTCCATTCCCTCCCAGGGCCACATATATATACCATGCCCCAAGGGAAAAGGGTATCCCAGGGTACCAAAGCAACCAAATATTCCAAGTATCCAAGAAACATGAATCCACAAATAATGCTTTGGTAACCATCCTCACTATGGGAAGAGATTTCAGCAGAGACCTTAGGTAGCCCTCCACCCACCCTCCCTCCAGCTCTCCTCCCTCAGGTGTACCAGGTAATTGGGATAGGTAAACAGGAGGGACCCAACTCCAAAGGGAAACAGCAGGACAGGAAGTGATAAGCAGGGAACCCCAAAGGCCACATCACAAAATAAAGTGGAAACACAGGAAAGGGTGTAGAAAGAAAAGACACCTGCAGGCTCTGGCCACAGACAAATGGAGTTGTCAACTCCCGCTCCCAGAAGCCTCTGCATAAACTGTCGTCAAGCACTTGTGGGCACAAATGCCTGTCAGGTGAGAGGCAGTAGCCAGAGATGGGTAATAGAAAGCCAGCTCCCTGAGCACATGGGGGATGCTAGAGGCTGAGGCTGAAGGAGACAGATTCATAGCCTTCACAGTGTTTCTTAAAGCATTATCCACGGACCATATGTTTCTGAATCAAAAGGATATGGTGACAATAGTAGAACCCCCAGCCCCAGAATCAGCCCTCGTAAGTAGTATAGAGGTGGAGAGCAGGATCCAGGCCCTGAAGTCAGACTAATGGTTTCAAATCCTGATGCCACACACTTACTAGCTACGTGAACTCAGGCAAACTGCCTCATCTATTTTAGCCTGCGTTTCCTGGCATGTAAACTGAACATCATATTATAATAGTACCTACTTTATAGGGTTGTTGTGAAGAGGAAGTGAGATAACCCATGCAAAGTACTTAGAATGGGGCCTTCCTGGGACACAGTAAGACACTGATAATTGTTAACTATTAGTATAACTAAGTCAAAATCACTAAAAGTGGGCCCGGGAACCTGTATTTTTATTTATTTATTTATTTATTTAAGTTATCTAGGATAAAAAGTGGTGAAGAAAGGAATGAAACTCCCACCAATTCTTACCATCTATATGCCAGCCTCTGAGCTAAGCCTTTTATGTGTATTATCTCATTTAGTCCCATGACATGGCACTAATAATCCTCTACCTTTCAGATGAGGAAACAGAGGGCTAGAGTGGTTAACTACCTCACCCAAAGCCAGATGCTGAAGTTCCAGATACTCTTTAGGGACAGCATATTCTACCAAATTGGACAGGGCAGTCACAGGGGACCAGAGCAGGCTGTCACTGCTGAGCTCAGAGTGGTTGTGAGAAGACTCTGCAGCCTCTGCCCAGTTGGATGGGTTGGGGAGGGGAGAGGGTAGATTTGAGGAAGTGCTGAAGCTGGCCCCCAGAAGCCACGGTGCTTCGGCCCCAGTGATTGAGGGAGCCAAGGAGAAGCGCTCAGCCTGAGTGCTGTTGGGAGTTGGCTCAGCCTGGCCCATCACCCACTGCCAGGCGCTCTCCTTGCTCCTCTACTGCCCCTACTGCCTCACGCCTTTCCAGCAGTTTGCATGCCTTTCTCAAGGCACGGGGTGTGCAGCCCCCGCCAAGCCTGACCACCTGACTGAAGACCGGCAGGCTCCGCAAAGCCAAGTGTGATGCCTAGAATGTGGAGGCAGGAATGAATGAATGAATCCACTGGGGCAGTGAAGACCCCCCAGATCAAAAGAGTTTGATCCTTCCAGCGGCCAAAAAGATAAGACTGGCAGTCAGGAGTCTTGAATTTCAGTCCCGTCTCTGCCATTTTCTTGCTGTGCGCCCCCAGCACATTGTTTAACATCTCAATATCTGCTTCATTGTCTATAAAATGACTGCTATAATCATTCAAATGAGAAAATGGATTTGAAAGATGCTTGTAAGTGATAAACTAGTGTACCAGGATGACATTTACCCCCTGTGTATAGAAGCATGATAGTGCCCTATCAGATTGGAGCAAAATGTGTTACACACTGAAGAGTTGTTGCCTTCCTGGCAGGACTGGCCCTCCTTTCTTTGTGTCCCACACACTCTCCATGAATGCATGAACGAACAAATGATCCCTCCCCAAAGAGGACCTTTTCATCCCCAAAATTCTAGAGGTAAAATTTCAAAACAATTGCAATTTTCTCTAGATACACAGATGCCAGGCACAGGAGCACTAGACGCAATAGATACCCAGGTGGGGACCTAGCCACTGACAAGTGCATGGCATGTTCCTCATGAATCCCTCCCCAAATCCTGTGGGGCAGGAGCTGCCTTGGTCTGACACACTCTTCTCTGATCCTACCTGCCTCCCTGTGCCACCCACCCCACTCCCCAGCTCTTCTGCTTCCTCAGTTCACCTTTCAGATCCGATCTGAGCTCAAAGGTCAGTTCTTCCAGAAAGCCTTTATGATGGAGGATCTGAAGGAGCAGGATGCCCAGGTTCTTCCTATGACAGCTCAGCTGCCTATCAACTCATTGCAAAGGTACTGGTCTCCAGTGGAGAAAGAAGGATACTGCAATGTAACACTTACACCCAGGGCCATGTTTACCAGAGGAGGGAAGGTGAGATTGCTGTTGGACTCATTAGAATTGATTACTAGCAAACCATCAGGTTAACAGGAATAACAGCAAAGAAAGGAGAGTCTCCAGGCAGGGTTAAAATCAGTTCCTTCTGTAAGACAAGGAACTGAACTGACAGAGCAGTTTTCTGTGGCAACACACAGGGACATTTTTGGTGGGGGGAGGGCATAGAAGTTGGCCAGCTCACTGTGAAGCCAGAAGAGAAGTGTTCTGTTGTGGTCCATACAACAAATGGTCTCCCCCAACCATCCCCAGGAGTCACAGTGAAGGCTCTCAAAGAAATACCTTCCTGCATATCTGGCCTGTAAGGGAAATTATGGTCAAGAACACAGCTGAGTTGGAAACAAAATTATTCCAAAGAGGCAGGGACTCAAAACCAATGTTGGTAGCCTAAAAAGTGGTGAAGAAAGGAATGAAACTCCCACCAATTCTTACCATGATGGGAATGTCCCAGTTTTCTAAAAAAGGCAACAATCTATATACCTCGTATCAAATTCAATGAGTCTCAGGCACCAGGAGATAGGAAGAATCTTGTTACCATCCCCTCTAACACACACACACACACACACACACACACACACACACACACACACACAAAACTCCTCCCCCGCAAAACAAGAAGTGCCTCCTATACCGAAACTGATGCATCAAACTCCTGGGCCATACCTCCAAAAATAAGAACCCTGTCAAGACTCAAACACTCAGTCTCAGCAGCTTATAGCGGAAGGGGCTCTGAGGCCATCCAGGCTTGGATTGGAATCACTTTCCAGTCATGCACTGAAAAGCAAATTACCTAACCTTTCTGAGCCTCAGTTACTTTATCTGTGAAGTGGAAAAAGAGTATCTTTCACACAGGGTTGTTATGAGCTTCAAAAGATACGACTAATGTAAAGCACTTGGCATAATGCCTCTGAAACAGTTGTGCCTCAAAGATGTTCTGAGCTCTTCCTCTATTCCTGTAGGTTTACTTGAGAACAAAGAAGTCAGAAGAAATCTGGAGAATGTCTCCATTAGGTAAAGGAAACTAAAAAATGTGGGGAGTCATTTCTTCTTCTAATTGAAGGTTGTGAGGATCAAGAATACCTTCTTTGACCCATCAAAAGCAGGTTAGGGTCTCTCCCAGGTGCCTCTACAGCACCTTCTTACCAACCCAATCACAGAACTTAGGCCACTAGTTGATATATTATGATCACCTACTTACTTGTCTCCATCACCTACTAGATTATAAAGTTTAGAATCTTCTTCATGGATGTTTATCCAGTCCTTTGTGTCAGGACTGAACATTTTTTAAAATTACTGACATCAAAAATTTTTAATTAGTAAATATTTGTTATTATTTAAGAGAAATATGTAATGTAAGAATATCTTACAGTTAAAATCTGGATCAAAACCTGAAATAACATCTATAATAAGATTGGAGAATGGAAGCCAGGAATAAAAGATGAGTTAAGGAGTGAAGTTCCTTGACTCCAGGAAGAAAAAGTCAAAAGATATTGTTTACTCCCTTCTCTAAAACTTAGACAAAACAAGTTAGAAAATGCTTTTTAGTTACAAAAGCAATGTAGAATTTAAAATAAATACATACTTCCCAAAACAATGGAGAAGCTAAGAAGAAAGAAACAATATACCATAAATAGAAAAGGACCCCCTAAAAGGTAAGAAAAAGTAGAAAAAGGAAAGTTAATGAAACAAGATGATAAAAAATATATATAAAATATATCTGTTTTAACAAGAATATGTAAATGAGTTACAATGCCCTATTCAAAAATCCTCAGATTGGGGCAAATAACAAAACCTAACTATTTGTTGCTTACCAAATACACCTTAATACAAATTAGCACAAAAATATAAAGAAAAGGTGAAGGAATATTATATAAATGCTAAAAAAATCATAAAGCATCACTACAATAGTACTATCACATAACATTGAATACCAGGCAAGTGCAAAAGAAACCATCATTTTATATTGGTGAAGGGTTCAATTTACAGTGAAAATATAATTGTCTTGAACATTTATATGTCAAATAACACTGTATTAGCAAATGTAAAGCAAAAATTGTTAGAAATACAATGAGAAAGATGATAGAAATGTGATTATATTCAGAAATGCTAATACATCTGTCTTTGACAGACAAAATAAATGAAAATATAGGATATAAAGGTGCCGATTAATCTATTTATTAAAACCGACAATATACGATTTTATAAAAGTGAACAATATTGCAGAAACAGAAAATACACTTTCTTTTCCAAGACCTATAGTCTATTTACAACAATTTATCACATATTAGGATATAGAGGAAATTTCAAAGTTCCAAAGCCAAAGTTTCACAAGCTGTATGTCTGAATATGATTTCATAAAATTTTAAATTAATAATGAAAGTTTAAAGAAAATCCCAGCCCCTTAGAAATTTAAAAATCACTCTACTAAACAATTGTTAAAAAGGAAATAGAAATCATAAATGTAGATAATTTTAAAATGAAGATGAGAAAACTATATATAAAAATTTATATGAAATACCCAAACAGTTCTCAGTGAAAGGAGTCCATAGTCTTAAATATTTCAGTGTGTAACATGATGGGGAAAAATGAACTAATCTGTTAATTAAAATCTAGAAAAAGAACAATAATATAACAGTATAAAAATAGTAAACTTTTTATATTTGAAAAATAAAAGGAATGAATAAACATAAAAGAGCATAAAGAAAGGTAAAATGATAAAGAAAACCTAAATACCCGGGCTTCCCCGGTGGCGCAGTGGTTGAGAGTCCGCCTGCCGATGCAGGGGACACGGGTTCGTGCCCCGGTCCGGGAAGATCCCACATGCCGTGGAGCGGCTGGGCCCGTGAGCCATGGCCGCTGAGCCTGAGCGTCCGGAGCCTGTGCTCCGCAACGGGAGAGGCCACAACAGTGAGAGGCCCACATACCACAAAAAAAAAAAAAAAAAAAAAACCCTAACTACCCAATACTCAGAATTGGTAAATAAACCCAAGAGCTGGTCTTTGAACACAGCAATAATGTAAACAAGCTTCAACATGTAACTTAGAAAGAAAGGGAGGATTCTGGGGAGATGAAGATGACAGTGGTAGGATCATTTTTGGATATACCCAAATCTCTACATAAAAACAGAGAAACTAGACAGCAAAACCAAAATCCATAGACATTTACAACAAAACTAGGTGACAGGTGACTTCATCATATGAAGTTAAAATTTGGTCTTCTGTTTTTCTCATGGTGGTAGGTTGAATAATGGTCCCCAAAGATATCCATGTCCTAATCTCTGGAACCTGTGAATGTTACCTTACACGGCTAAAGGGACTTTGTGATTAAGTTAAGGATATTAAAATAGGGAGATTATGAGGAAGGCAGAGAAAAAGACACAGAAAAAGAGGGCAGTGTGACAAGTGAAGCAAGATGCTATACTGCTGGCTCTGAAGGGGCCATGAGCCAAGGAATGCTGGCTGCCACTAGAAAGTAGGAAAAGGCAAGGAAATGGGCTCCCCCCTAAAGCCTCGATTTCAGCCCAGTGTAGCTGATTTTCAGACTTATGACCTCTAGAACTGTAAGAAAATAAAAGTGTGTTGTATTAAGCCACCAAGTTTGTGGTAACTTGTTACAGCAGCAGTAGGAAGCCAATACACTTACGAAATCATCTTTGATAATAAAGCAAGTCAGGAGCAATACAGGCGTACCTCAGAGATAATGTGCTTTTGGTTCCAGACCACCACAATAAAGTGAATGTAGCAGTAAATCGAATCACACAAATCTTATGGTGCATATAAAAGTTATGTTCACACTATACGGTAGTCTCAAGTGTACAATAGCATTGCGTCTGAAAAAACAATGTACATACCTAATTTTAAAATACTTCATTGCTAAAAAATGCTAACCATCATCTGAGCTTTCAGTGAGTCATAGTAGTAACACCAAAGCTAACTGATCACAGATACTATAATAAATATCATAATAATGAAAAAGTTTGAAATATCATGCCCCCTCAAATTTCATATATTGAAACCTAATACCTAATGTGTTGGTGTTAGGAGATGGGGCCTTTGAGAGGTAATTAGGTCCATGAGGGCAGAGCCTCCATGAATGGGATTAGTGCCTTTATCAAAGAGACACGAGAGAGCTGCCTTGCCCCTTCTGCCATGTGAAGTTATAGTGAAAAGACAGCTGTCTATGAACAAGGAAGTGAATTCTCACCAGATACCAAATCTGCTGGCATTTTGATCTTGGACTTCACAACTTCCAGAACTGTGAGAAATAAATTTCTGCTGTTTATAAGCTACCCGGTCTATGGTATTTTGTTATAGCAGCCTGAAAGAACTATGACAACCATAGTTGAAATATCATTTGAAATATTCAAATATCATTTCAACATTAATCAACATAAAGAAACTATTAATGAATTATTTGCATTCTTTTTTTTTCTAACTCTTTGAAATCCAGTGTGAATTTTTCAATAACAGCACATCTCAGTTGGGACTAGCCACACATCAAGTCCTCAACTGCCACCTGTGGCTAGAGGTTATATCATATTGGACAGCACAGTTCTAACCTGTAGCTTACTTGTATACTCTTGAAAACTCTAGAAGTCAAATGCATCAAGATTTTTAAACAAAAAGATGAACTGGCTTCTTTAAAGCGGCATATTGAAAGTCTGGTTCACAGGAAAATGTGGGCCCTCTCACCAGGGCAAAAAATGTCCCCTGCTAGGTGGTGGGCTTTCAGGCCATGCCACCAGATTGTCCGAATCTGGGAGACCATGCTGATGTGTGGAGCTGTGTGACTGCAGTAGTCCTGACTTTAGGGATGATAAGACAGGCTGCCCGGAACAAAAAGCAACTCCTAATTAGAGTGCCTTGGCTTAAAACCTCCACACTACTCACTTCTCTAGGGTAAGAGATTGCAAGAGGCTGTCACAAAGCAACTCTTACCCAACTCTAATATATTAAGCCATCCTCAGCTAATAAGGCATTTGTTTAAATTTCCTCATCAGATCATGCATTCAGTTTTACAGAACAGAATATCATTGTATGACAATGTAGAGTTTGCAAGTACTTTTCTGTTGTTATTATATTTATCTAATATAATTATATATCATTGCACTGAGGAAAGGAAAAAGAAATCTGTAAGTTTTGATAGGATCACCAGATCACTTTATATCACCTAATTCTAATTAAATGACAGAAACATAAACCATCATTAATATAAAACTTTTTCTCATATATTTATTGAGGTTTCCATATTAGAGGGAAGAAAATATTTCTCAGCTCATTAGCACGTGTTAACATAGTCATTAATAGATTCTTTTTTTTACAGACTTGGTAACCAAAGAGAAGGTTAAAAATAGGTGAAATCTCATTTTAAGTAGTAATATTAAAGTTAAGATTCTCCTTCACAGAAAGCGGGCATTATTCACAGTCATTTTTGCTCTCATCAAGACTGTAGTTCTAAAGTATTTACTCTGTGGAGCAGGTAAAAATGGAAATCTTTGCCTGCATGCTACATTAGTGAGCTAAAACACCCGTTTTCTCTCTGTCACCATTTCTCCATCACCTATTATTGAAGTGCTTAGACATTTTGACAAGGGTGTTATTTCACTCTGAAACCTTACAAAAGGGAGGAACAATATTTCAAAAAATATGATGAAAACATCCAAGGCCCTTAAGCTCCTCATTTCCTTTTTTTTTTTAATGGTCAATTAACTTTTTTTTTTTGCACTGAATTTATTTCCTTTTGGTAGTTTGCTGTGCACACAAAAAAATTTCAATGAGAAGAAATTCAAAGTCTCTCTCCCCCAAAATAAAATCTTTAAAAATCATATACTTCCCCCAGAGGCTTGATTTAAGTAAAACAGAATGGAATGTTCAAAATTCAGTGTAACAGCATCAATCATATAAGTCCTCTTTAATAAAAATTCTGTATGACAAATGGAGCACCTGCATTTTAGAAAGTCTAGCTGGTACAGGATAGTCACCATCTCTTGAAACAGTTATCACCACTTTCATAAATTGTCTCACTAATATCTGCACCTTTCCTTTGGGGCTCAGTATATCTGGCTGCATTTGCACTACACAAACACACACGAATAATTCTTAATAGATGCCTTTTGAAAGGTCCTGTTGACTAAGGTCTGAGCAAGGAAGTCCTGAGGGATTGCCTAATGAGAGGAGCCCATGAGAACAGATAGACATGGAGGGTTTAGGACTAGCGGTCTGCACGAAAACCAGGCCAGAAATGGGAATGCTTTTTGTTAAATGGGAAGCAAAGCAGATAGGCCATGCACCCCCAAAGTTAAATTTGAGTGGGTTGCCAAATTAGTGTAAATAGAAAGACAAAGAAATGAGCAGGTATCAAAACAGAGCAAAATGATGGGGCTTCCCTGGTGGCGCAGCGGTTGAGAGTCCGCCTGCCGATGCAGGGGACAGGGGTTCCTGCCCCGGTCCGGGAAGATCCCACATGCCGCGGAGCGGCTGGGCCCGTGAGCCATGGCCGCTGGGCCTGCGCGTCCGGAGCCTGTGCTCCGCGACGGGAGAGGCCACAACAGTGAGGGGCCCGCGTACCGCAAAATCCGCAACGGGAGAGGCCACAGCAGTGAGAGCCCCGCGTCCCGAAAAAAAAAAAAAAAAAAAAAACAGAGCAAAATGAGATAAGATCAAGAATCAGGTGAGTTAATAATAGCCAGTATGGGAACTAACCTGGTGAGCATTGTGTCCTTCAGGTAGGACCTATCACTGGGTCGGATAAGAGCATGTTTTTAGAGCAGCATTTTCCAAACTTTAATGTGTGTAGATTTCCATGGGAAACTTGTTAAAATGATCGGAGGCCAGGTAGAGATTCTGTATTTCCAACAAACTCCCAAGTGATGTTGATGCTGCTGGTCTAAGGTCCGAATTCTGAGCAGCAAATAGCAAGGACAGAACCTGTCATACGTCAATAATGACTGCAGCAGTAACATTTTCCACCTTTGTTTTACAAAATCCTATTTTTTAGAAGCGATTTTTTCTAAAAAAACCTTTTTTTTTTTTTTCTTCTGTACGCGGGCCTCTCACTGTTGTGGCTTCTCCCGTTGCGGAGCACAGTCTCCGGATGCGCAGGCTCAGCGGCCATGGCTCACGGGCCCAGCCGCTCCATGGCATGTGGGATCTTCCCAGACCGGGGCACGAACCCGTGTCCCCTGCATCGGTAGGTGGACTCTCAACCACTGCGCCACCAGGGAAGCCCTAAAAAAACCTTTTTAATCAATGCTCTTTAGGAATCATACTTGGGTAAAGAATGGGACAAGACTGGATTTGGACAAGGGCCAGGATCTGCCAGGCAAGAAATACTCTGTGTCCTCAAGGAAATCAGGATCTATAGAAAAAGTACAAGGACCTCTTTGAACTCCTTATTTAGAGAGTGATCTAGGGTGCACGTAGTGACATAAAAATGGCCAAAGCCTGCATGAACCTTGAAAACAACATAAAGAGATTCAGCTCTTTAAGGTGACTTGGCTCTGAGTTTCTGCTTAACAGCAACTCCAAGAAGAAAGTAAAACAAGAACAAAAAAATTCCAGGGGCTATCCTCACAACAAACCTGTGTAGTAGGTACTGCTGATAACTCCATTTTACAGATGAGGGACAGGGTTTCAGAGAGATTAAGTGATCTGCCACAGGTCATTCTCCTAGTAAGAAATAAACTAGCATCCCCAACCAAGGTTGGTTAGAATATTTCATAATAAAAAGATTTTTAAAAATCAAAAGACTAATTCTAAAGCCAAAATACAATTAAAAATGATCATTATCATATCTTCCCAAGCTACTTCATAAGGTGTTTAAGAAGCTCCAATGAAATGATTCAACATTCGAAAGGGCTTGGAAAATATCTGTAGCAAAACAAGAAAGAAAAACAGAAAGACAGAAAGAAGCTGGCAACAAAGGTACTTTGTAAACTATAGAGGATGAGTTTAGTTGTTGATGTGATTTATCATTATTAGGTCCCAAGATTGTGGAGCCAAGTCAAGGCTGCAAACATAAATCAATGCTTTGTCCAGCTTCAGGAGATAAAAGAACCTCTTTGAACTCTAAACTTCAACTTCTCTTGGCCTTGGTATCACCCTGTGGTAATTTATATAAATGAAGCCTAATTGCGAGGAAGATTATTTCTCTTTCCCCAAGGAAATACCAATGGCATTCTACCCCCCACACCATTCTCTCTCTCTCTCTCTCTTCCTCTCCCTCTCTCTCTCTCTCTCTTCCTCTCCCTCTCTCTCTCTCTCTGTCTCTCTCTCTCTCTCACACACACACACACACAATTAGATATGACTTAACTTCTTCTTATGAAAGCAACAAAAACTGAGATCCAGAGAATAGTGATAAGCCCAAGGTCAATAGGAGACAACAGAAGAGTCAACATTTTAACCAAACATTTGACTCCATACTGCCTCTTCTCTGAAGAGGAACTGGGAGCAGGATGGACTACACCTTCCTTCTTGGAAATTCATTGTTTTTCATTCATTCATAATTCGACACATGTTTGTCAGAGCTAGACACTGTGTGAGCCTGGTGAATAAGACATAGTCTACCCTCATAAGTGTTTCTTTGTGCTGGGTACTGCCTTTATTTTTGTAATTAAATTTGCATAGAGATGTGGATCCTGAAGAATGGATAAAATTTTGATAGGAAAGAACAAGAGCAAAGGGACAACTTGCAGATGGTTTTTGCATGCCATTTTAGTGAGTTTAGAATTGATCTTGTAAGCAATGGAGAACTACTAAAAGTTACTGAGCGTGGGAATGCAACAATGAATGTAGACTTTAGGAATGCTGCATTGAAGAGAGGGGAGGAGAGATAGGAGGGAGGGAAACCCATCAGGAAGGAGGTAAGTATAGTGTCCAGATTTAGAGTCCCAGCATATAGGGCCTCACTGCTACAGAAAGTAGTAAAGAAGTAGGACCTGGATCTGGAAATCTTTGGTTAGGAGGCACATGGCTGGGAGGAGGACTCAAAGAAGGCCAGGATTTGTGTTTGTTTGGGGGGAAAGTAGCAATTCTACCAACAAGATAGATTTGAGGAAAAAGATAATGGGTTTGATAAAACAGATGACTCTGGTGGAGACTTCTGGAAATACTATAACTGGGTTGCTGTTCTAGTGTCATTAATAATTGTCATCATTCATCTTATTCAGTGTTTAAGAGAGCACACATGCAGCTATCTCCTCAAAGTAGAATCAAGCTTCCCATTCATTCTTGGGAGCCCTCTATGACTATTTGGGCCATGATTTTTGATTTGTGGAAATCTCTGCTCTGAACTGGACTGATTTCCTAGAAACAACAATAAAACTGGAAGATAGTTCTAATTTCCTCACCCCAGCTTCATCTGTCCACATCCAAAGCTCCAAAGCCTACCTTAAAAACTTTAACAAAGGCAATTCCAAGCCTCTCTAGTAAAGGATCTTGGGCCTTGGTTGATGGGCTTCCACAGCTTGAATTTTGCATCAGAATCCTTCCAGCATGGCTTAAGTTCCTCCCTCTTCACAAGACTTCAATGAAGACAGCTGATCCTGATCCACCCCTTAATGACTAATCAAACCTAATATTATTTTTGAGGGAAGGTCTGACCTGCTGCTTGTATTCATCTCTTCATCAGCATTCAACGTATCTGAGCACTTTCTGCGTATCAGGGTCTGTGCCAGAGACCAGGACTGATACAGAGAATCACGCATGATTCCTGTTTGAGTACCTTAGTTTCTAATATGAAAATAATGCAGTAAAATAACTACAAGAACAAGGAGAAAACACTCAGAGACAGATGAGAAAATTGTTAAGTGCTAAAAATTTTAAAAAGAAAGAGATTACTTTCACATGAGGAACAAGGAGGCTCATGAGAGGCTTTGTGGATAAAGTAGCACTTAGCTGGGCATGGAAATAAAAGCTTGTAGACGTGCGGACTTGGAGAGGAGCAAAAATGGTCAGTCCTTTGAGCCAAAAGACAAGACTCAAGACTAGTTTGGCTGAGGGAGTTTGAGGGCAAGGTGAAGCCAATGAAAGGTGATATATTTAGGGGATTTGCCCTACAGGGAGGAAGTAGTTTGTATTGATACTCAGTGTAGGCTCTGCACTAACCCATGAGCCTTTTTCCATCTATGGTCAGTCACATGAACCTGGATTCAGAAGAAAAATACATAAAGATTTTAATTTAGCCTCAGAAGGGGAAGTTTCTACCAAAAAGGTGGGGGGGGGTCGCTGAAAACGGTGAGGGAGGACAAGGGTAGGAAGTTTGCTCTTATCTCAAGAGTGGTACCATGGCAGGGGCCCTAAGGTTTTACTTACATAGCTAACATCAAGCGAGTGTTTGGATGAAATATCATGTTTTAGAATGAAGTCTTCCTTAAATGTTAGACTATGTAGCAACACATAGGAAGAATGTCAGTGCACTCGATCAAACAGGGAAACAAGCAAATCTCCTTAAATAGTGAATGTCAGGAAATGGTCATTATCCCTCACTCTTGCCAGGCTGAGTAATGTGCCTGTAAGTTTTACCCAATAACATCCTCAATGAGAAAAAACACAGAACAATAAAATTAATGAAAGGTCTGGCAACCAAATTAAAGACTCACAGGGGAAAAAAGTCCCCCAAATAAATGTGTTGGAAAACCCACTTTGCTAATCATGCCAAGAACTAAGTCCCACTTGAACTACTGGGGCTTATGTGTGAACCCTCTTTAATGCCATTTTCAAGAGAATGCACCTAGAAAATACAAGCTTCCCAGGGAGAATCACAATTGTGCAATGGCATTTTTGTTTGTTTAATAAAATGCCTTTTTGTATCTCCTTTATTTGCAGAAGGGGTTTCTTTTTGTTGAGATACTAGATCCTTTCTCAACCTCATGCAACACTGTAGGTACAAAGCGGGAAAGAAAACATTTATCTGGGTACAAAATTAAGAATAGAAAGCTAGTATCTTGAATAGGTAAGATTGATGGTGAATATTTTAAAACACAGCATAGCTTATTAAGAAATATGGATCAAGGATTCTTTTCAAAGTAAATCACTTTCAGAAAACTAAACATGGTTGCTATAAAAACAGAGCTGCATTTTCATTCAGCAAATAGACCACTTCTGACAAAGTGATCCTATCTGGAAAATACTGGTGATCCCCACTGGAATCAACACAGCTAAATGGGGGTGTTCCAAGTTATTCCTCCCCAGTAGCAGCAAGGCAAGTTGAGCCAGTAGGACTCTTCTTTGCCCTATTTCCCACTAATTCAACTTCTCTAAAGAAGAAAGATAGTCAAGGCAACAGGTATCTTATTTGGAGGAAGGCACTGAACAAAGGTATACAAGATCATACAAGCTTGTAAACATTGGCATCTGCCTTTCTGTAAGGACATGGGGACAGAAAATAAAACCTTTTAATCACATGAACTGGCTAAAATGAAAGAGAGAAGAGAAACAGAATAAAGGCAATCAGCTCCCACAAAGGATCACTACATATATTTTTGTTTGAAAGTACTAGAAAAGTGTGATCATCAGCAACTAGTATGAGTTCCATAAAAGTTCTGAAGCCATGTTTAAAATGCTAGCACATGCATATCTATCACACACTCTCACTCACACACACACACACACACACACACACATGGCAATTTGGCATTTTGAATGCCTATGATATGTTCATCCTACCCTTTTCCCTAGTAAATGGGCCTATGTAATCAGCAAAACCATAGATATCAATTCGAAAATATAACTGGGTGAAGAAGGAGTCTCAAAAAAATAAAAAAGGATGTCTTGATTCCTTAAAACTTTTATTCATAGAATAAAAGTTACTTTCTGCACACACTTGTGACTCCAATGAATTGTACTAGCAGTGGCAAGTGGCCACTTTCTCTGCTCTGAGGCCAACCTGCAGCTGCCTTTACTCCCCTCTCTTCATTTTGAACAATTAGAAGAGCCATTGTATTTCAAGCTACTCAGAATGAAAACCCTCCAACTCTGCAGAAACTATAAAACCAAGTCACATAAAGAAATTTGCTGGCTTGCCTGGCTCTAGGAAGTAGAGATCTACTAACCACTTCATCAACAAAGCATAGTACCATCCCTGCTGTCATTTCCTTAACTGCACGCTGAATGCCAGTCTCACTTTTGTGGTACTATGGGAAAGAAAGAGGAAATCATCAAGAGTTCCTGAGCATCCACTGAGACATTGCTGAGACCTTATCTTTACCTTACGCAGCATTTTCTCACCTCTGTAGCAAGTATCCTTTTGATTAAAAGTACTACATCTTCCTTGGTTTACGTAATTACTTTGAAAATTGTTTTGATATTGCAAACTCCAAAAGAGCAAAAGGCTAGGTGGTCTCAGGGGAAGACAAATTTGTCAAATGCTATGGCTAGGATTTACTCCCTTAGCAGCCAGGAAAGAGTTAGAAGATGGCAACTGTACTTTGAGCAGAGTCCCCTCTGTGGAACACAGCTGGCATAAGTTCACCAAGAACAAGACACAGAAAATCTCACCTACTTTTTTGATACAGAAGAAGACCACAGATATAAAATATTATATCTCAACCAGTATTATATCTGACCAAGTGTCTCATAATATACTTATATATCAGAAGAAGAAATACAGATCGAATGATCATATAGTTGCCCAATGAGTCTTGTTTAGTGTACTAAGGTCAACCAGAAGAGATAGCTCCATTGGTGTAAAAGATTGTTTAACTAGCTTCAACTCCTAACAGTTCTCTCAGTCCCTAAAAATGTGATACCAACCTGGAGGGATGTTGATAGAATCACTATGTATTGTCTTTCAAGGTTAGTATATTAGTTACACATTTTCTGTGCATGTGTATGGAAATATTCAAGTACCTGACCTGTCATTTTCCCCTGAGAATTTCTGCACTGTCTCCCACTGGCTTCTTCTAGGTCCCACCTACTAGAATCTGTGTTGCTCTTACATTTAGCATTTTTATTCTCCTCTACAATATTTAGTTAAAATCCCTCTTTGTAGGTAAGTCTCCCACAAAAAAAAGCACTATTTCTTCCATGTCTTTATAAGAGATACTTTGCAATATTAGTTTGAACCACTTTTGAAAATCAAAAGAAATGGTCAAATATCAGCAATTTCATACAGCTCTACATAGGAAACCAAATCCAAAGTCTTCTGCTGAAAATTCATTGCAATTCATCACAATCTGAGGGAGGGGGCACGCAATTTATAGACATCTGTGAAGATGATATAGGCAAGCATTTGAAGAAGTAGATATTACCACTAATGTCAGCTCAGAAAAAACATTAATTGGACAAATTTCAATGAGCTTCAAGCACATTTTTCTCCTTCTCTTTACAACTCTATTCCTGAAGATGAAAATTTTCTCTTTCTGCTTGATACCACGAAGGTCACTACTTCCAGCAAACTTAAGAATTTACCATGCTGTACTGTAGTGTTGATGATTTTCACTGTCCTCAATTTTTAAGGCTTCCTATAAACAAGGGAAAACAAAGAAATACCCTCTTCCTTAGAATTCAACAGCTAGAAATTCCATTTAGAGCAAAATTGAAAACATATAAAAGGGAATTTAATCATTCCATTTTAAATTCTTAATAGAAACATCTTACACAAATATATCAAGTAAAATTATAAATGAAATTATGCATAAAATATTTTATATTTGTAAACAAAAGTAACTTTGTAATCTGGAAAGAGTATTTATTTAGTCCATTTTCTAAATTATAACTGCTTTTTTTCAAAGTAAAGTATTTTTGTAATTTAAAAATATATATTTATCTTATGTATAGATTCAAGGTGTTACAAATACTCCATCTCACAAACCTGAATTATAGTTCATAATAATCCTTCAATGAGTTCCCAAAAGATGGACCTGAATTATTATAGAATGTGCATTGCCATTAAGTATTTCAAATATAATTTTCCCTCAAATTTTTAATAAAGAAAAAATTATGACCAGATGGAATAAAATGTAAATGTTTAAAATGCTAACCTATTTATAATATATGACCAATTAAAAAAATCGGAAAGGGGAACTGAGAATATGTTGCCCAAAAAAAAATGACTAAAGGGAGATTTTGATAATTTCTACTAAATTTCTGAATTTGATAACTTTTGTTGTTTCTTAACATCAAAAAAATATGAAAGCATAATTTAATGAATCTGTAGAACACTTAGGAGTGAAGAGATGGGAGGAAGGTGAATGGATATCTATTTTATTCTTTTATATCTAAGAATCCATTACTTAAGCAGAACAGTTCATCGTGAAACAAAAAATGAATGTGAAAATAGTTGAAATAACTAGTGTTAAGCTACAATGATATATATTTTAGGCAGGTGTTATTTCATCTTGCCTAGTTCTGTAAAATTCTCTCATAAAAGTCCCTGACTCTCACCAAAACAGTCAGGACATGATGGAAGAACTCTTTTTTTGAGTTTGTGACTCATATAGTTAAAACTTCACTTGAAGTATCAGAGTTTCAGTTTAAGTTCCTTTTATTTTTTCCTCTGAGGATGTAGATAGTTAGAAGTTATCCAGACATTTCAGGTAGAAGAAATAGATGTGGAATAAAATAATCAGCATTAGCTATGGGTAGAAATAGAAATTACCGTGTAAATTATTTATCTGCCTGGTTGACTCCACACGTAACTAAACAAGCCAATTCTAGGCAAGACAACGCTACATGATTCTGAGAATTAAAAAAAAACAGGCATTTATCTATTTGTCTGTTTTATTTTTGCCTCATTTCACAATGTAAACACAGAGAAATGCTTACAATAGGATTGAAAAATATAAAAATAAAACAACAGGACAAAATAAAATACAAATAAGAGCTATAGGCTAGGGAAAAACAAGCTCAGATAGGCAATCACGATGCCCTCCCACACTGTGGACTATAAAGTTCACTCTAATCTTCTGGAATGCCACGGCAAAAGGGAAGCATTATTTTTATTATTCATGATGCTAAAATGTAGCTATCTTTTTTTATCACTTACCTCTAAAATAAATATCTCTAAATGCGGTTGAGGAATGTGATGTAATGCCCTTAACCATGGTGCTAGCTACTTTCCAGTTCTTCCTCCACCCCAAATTCACTCTCTGCCTTTCTCTCTGTTCTGTACTGCAGGTCACTGTCCCTCCCAGGCTCCTTGCTGGTTGGCTTCAGGTTGGATTTGGCTGGAGACTGGAGGTCAGGAGAAGAGAGAGGTTAGAGATTCCTTCCCTGCTCCTCTCTGCTTTGGCCATGTTTCTGTTAGAGGCTGCATTCCTTCAGGACAACAAGCTATGTTGGGTGGCACTTCTCACAACTCCAATAACCCTTCAGTCCAAATTGGTAACAGCCTCCCACTTCACTAACCTCTAGCCACCTCAACATTTTTTGTTAGTTCTCTTAACTCTATCCACACTTGTCCTTGAAGACTTCCTTTGAAAGAATGGTGTGGCTTTCCTACCAGGACCCTGATTGATACAGATGAATTCCTACAGCAATGCCTTATTTCAAAAGCTTACTTCTCAAAAGAAAAGTCAGAGCATAACAATAGCCCTCAGCCACATCCCAGTAAAAACACCTCTGTAAGAGGTGAGAAATACTGTTCAAGTATACAGAAACAGTCTAGAACAGTGCTATCCAATAGAACTTTCTGAAATGATGAAAATGCTTCATATATGTGTTGCCCAATATAGTCGCCATTAACTATATGTAGCTGTTGAGCTCCTGAAATGTGCATAATGAGACTAAGAAACTGAATTTTTTATTTTATTTCAGTTAAATTAATGTATACTTACATAGCTACATGTGGCTAGTGGCTACACTACTGTACAGCACAAGTCTACATTAATCCAAGGACAAAACCTACAGACTATCTGAATTTATGTACAAAAATAAGTATAGTCCCTGCTGATAAAAGCCTATAGTCAAAGAGTGTTAAGAGAAGGCCAGTGATTACTATAATATAAGGAAAATTATGGGAGGTACAATAAAAAGGACACAAAGTCAAAAAGAGGAAAAATTCGTACCAAATCACAGGTATTAAGGAAATCTTCACGGAGGATTTTGAATTTAAGATGAGCCTGGACAATTGAATAGATTTTGTATTAGTTTTCTATTTCTGCTAACAAACTATCACATGCTTAGTGGCTTAAAAGCAACACAAATTTATTATCTTACAGTTTTGTAGGTTAGAAGACCAACATGGCTCTCCCTGGGCTAAAATCAAGGTGTGAGCAGGACTCCATTCCTTTCTGGAGGCCGTAGGGGAAAATCCACTTCTTCGCCTTTCCAGCTTCTAGAGACCACCCTCATGGCCCTCTTCATCCATCTGCAAAGCCAGCAATATAGTATCTCTTTTTATATTCCTTTGACCACAGCTAGAAAAGGTTCTCTGTGATTACATCAGCTTACCCGGCTTATCTAGGATTAATCTCTCCATCTCAAGATCTTTAACTTAATCACACCTGCAAAGTCCCTTTTGCTATGTAAGGTAACACAGTAACAGGTTCCAGAGATTAGGATGTGGATGTTGCTGGGGGCCCGTCTTCTGCCCACCAAAGATTGCCCATAGCAAGAGGTGAAAACAAAAGGGTTCCAGGAGGAGGTACAGGCCAGGAGCAAGACAGACCAATAAGGATTGACAGGACAATCACTACAATCTGTTAACCAGCTCACCCAGGTAGCCTGTGTTCTCTATTTCGTCTTTAAGACATATTGTAATATATGCTGACTACTCAGGGCTGACAGGCCTCTCTAGGACACCTGCCTACATGTACTTCCGCCAGATGAACTGTATGCTTAGGAAGAGCCAGCTGGGTTTTTTCTGCCACCTATTTAGGCCAGTTGCATTTGTCATTGTAATACATAATTTAATTAAATACTACACAAACCAATATGAATATGAAAAGAGAGTTGTTGTTTCCATGCAAATTAAATTGAATGCTTTGGAAAGACTCTTATTAAGGAACTAAAAACTTCTGCTAACAATTTTGGTGCTCAGCGCTTTGGGAATCACATTCCTCTTACTGGGTATCTGATTTTAAATAAGGAATCTTTGTCACATTCTTCTTTCTCCACCTTGGGACATGGTCTGGAGTCCTTGCTTCCTGCCTTATAATGTTTAAGGTTCAGATTACGGGCTCTTCAGAGATTTGCCTTCCCTCTCACTTTCCATCATTCCCAAACCCAAGTTTCCTCCTCTTGGTTACAGTATGCTTCCTCTGGAGAAACAGAGACTTCCAGGAGTATGGATATGAAGAATAGGGAGCTGGATTTGGTAATTAGGGGATCATTACTGACCTTCAAGAGAATGACCTTATCAGCTGTTTGAGAGGACAACTGAGTAGCTGTCAGGATTGCCACATCAATGATCTCATGGGCATAAAGACCAGAAGAAGAACACAATGGCGCCTATTACAATGGTACAACAACGATGACAAAAGCACTTGCACATGGTTGACAGTCTTTGTCTGCTGGTGTAGCCAAGACTTCGAGAGTGGAGGGCCTCCTCTCTGTCATTTATTATCGTGAAGTAGAGTGTTGCCAAGTGTACACTTTAAAAAAGCACCCAGCTAGACAGCTAGGGATAGCAATAAGTTTAAAAAGAAAAGAAATAACTTTGCAGCCCTAGGACTGAATTCAGAAGTGAGAAAGACACCTCCGCAAAGCACTTCACCCTCATGCAAACAAAGCTGAGTACGCCCTGATTTATTTGCCTGTCCAGGGAACTGGCCAGATTTTTTCTAAAACTCTGGAGGGCAGTCTTTGTTCTCATGTTGCCCATGGACATGGCCTGGGAGATGAGCCTCTGACTGCTTTAGAGGCAGTTCTAATTCTCTTGGGCTGCTGGGGAATAGCAACAGAAAGTGTTTTAGTACATATGAGCACATGCATATCTGAGTATGTGTACATATGCATCTATCTTATGTGTGTGCGTGTGTTTATGCATGTGGACACATTAGCTGATGTAATGCAATAGATACCTAAAAACATTACATACAAAAAAAATCAAAATGGACTATTCCCTATCAAAATAATGCCAATAGAGTCAGGTAGATACATGTGTTTCATTTTTGTTTTTTAAGTCCTGATATTGAACTGCATAATCTTTTACATTTTCATCCTAAGGTATTTCATAACATCTTGTAAAAAAAATGGTTTCCTTCTGTTCTTCAGTCTTACAAAGTTCTCACTGACTTTGCTACTATAGTCTTGAACAATTTAAACCTTTAGCATTCCAGTTCTCAAAGAGATCTCCCTATTGACCACACTGAAGGAGGTATGGCATGGTACAAAGGGTCCCAAACAGTGAGCCAAAGGACATGGGTTTAAGCCAGAACTCCACCCATTATGAATTTAGGCAGGACCTTTCATACCCCTGAGTCTATTTTCTCATCTGTAAAATGGGGCTAATAACCCTTGACCAATCTTTCACATAGGAGTTTAAAAAGAGCATCTGGGAATGGGCTTTGTAAACTTTGAAGTGCTGAGTAGAGGAATGAATAGGTATTATTACAGCTACAATTGTTAAAGTAGGTCTCATGCCTGAGAAGCAGCTCCACTGATGAGTTCTCTGGTATGGTGAGACAGGAAGGAAATTATAGGATTCCAACACACACCTGTCCTGTGACTTCATTCATGAAATTCAGGGTGGAAATTTAAAATATCTCCCTAGATTTCCATTAGAATTACATTGGCTTTAAAGGAGGTAAAAGTCAAGATGTAACAAAAATTTTTATTCTAAATTGTTCTGAAGTGTGGGTTTTCAATCATCATGATTCCTTAAATTAGAATAGATCTGCAAAAATAGATACAGGCAAACATTTTTTCCTAGAATTTTTTCATGTAAGAGTATGCAGCCTGCTATGTAATGTCACACATTAAAATAACATTGGCATAGAATGAGAGTAAAACCCTTTCTCTGGAAATAAGCATATGTTATTAAAATTATATACCATTTGTAGCCAACTACTAGAAAAGAATCCACACTGCAGTGCTTAAGTTTAGGATCAACTTGGAGCACTGTGACATTGTGCAATAAGCATAGGACTAAGAGGCAAGAGATTTGAGTTCTACATCCAGATATTCCACTAATTAACCTACTGACTTGAGTAAAGCATTGGCTTCCATACGCCTTAATTCTCTCATGTGTAAAATACATTAACACCGCATGCCTACTTGCCTGTTTCATCGGGTTCTTACAGGGATCAAATGAAAGTATCTATGAAAATGTCTCTGTAAAACTACGAAATGGTGTACAGAAATAAAGAATTAAGAAAATGAGGTTTACATGAAAGCTCCTACAGCATAATATAGCCATTTACCACAGTTTATTGTATGTGTAACCCATAGAGATACATTGGTAATTCTGTTTTTCACACATTAACTTTAATAACAAGGTTACAAAAAAAATAATAACAAGGTTATTGACCTTGACCTTAATAAATCAGCTAAAGGAGAGAGCTAAATAGGCTCTTCATCCATCATTGCTCTCTACAGTTTTTGAAGAGAGCTTACCATCCCCAAGTCATACAAACTTTAGGTGCTCTGACAAAGTTGTATATAGAATAAGCCACAAAAATTGCTATTATGAAGTTAATAGCAAGAATGTGAACACCATTGAATATTTTAAAAATCCCATAAACACAATGTATTTATAGAACAATAATTAAGAAGACAATATCAGACAATATAGAAATTGATGCCCTTGAAAACTCAATGTGTCTACTGAATGCAGCAAAAGTAACTTGCAGAGAAAAAAGTCATGATGTTAGTCATATTTTTGTAAAAGTTAAAGAAAATCAGCTGAATATTTTAAAGGCTAAAAGGCAACTCAAACCAAAAAAAAAAGGAAAGAAAAGAGAAAAATAAAATTAAATAGCCAAGTTGGAAAATTGAACAGAAATGTAATTGAAAAATAAAACCATGATCCTACTTGCTAAAAACAGATAGACCAACAGCAAGAAGTAAATCAAGAGTAAACTGCAAATAAATTAAATAGAAGTGAGAAAGAATATAAAATCAAAATACAAAATAGAGTAAATACACAGTTGTATGAAAATGAATTCTACGTAATGAATAATTTATTTTTACAAAATATGATAAACAAAAACTGAAAAACAAATTGGAGATAATATCAAAGAAAGCAGAGGGATTATATGAGTTCATAGATAAATTATATAAAATGATCAGGGAATAATATCAATTATTATAAACCACTTTCGAGCATAGCAAAAATGGTAAAACTATAAGTAAACTCTGATCTTGGCTATAAAACCTGATAAAGATAGTACAAAAAAACCCCACTATAAGCTAATTTCATTTATTAATAAACATGTAAAAATGTTAAACAAAATATTAACAGAGAGAATTCAGCTATTTACTAAAAAATAATACACTACGAACAAGTGGGATTTGTCACAGAAATTTAAGGAATATTCAACATAAGAAAAATTACCAAAACAATATATCATGGAGATTGGGATTGACATATATACACTGATATGTGTAAAATAGATAACTAATAAGAACCTGCTGTATAAAAATAAAATAAAATAAAATTCAAAAAAAATTAAATTAAATTAAGAAACAAAACAAAACAATAAAAACCCATACTTAAACATATGCTCAGAGGGTTTTCAAAAAAAAATCAGAATTTATTTACTTAAACAGAAAATACAGGAATAGAAAGATATTTCATTATAACCTCACAAAAATGCTATTAAATCCTTACTATGTGAAAAGATATTGAAAGGAGGATCTACTTAAACCCACGAACTAGCTTTCTACATAAAGGAGGAAAACATTAAATATGTTCTCATTAACAACAGAAACAAAGTGCAAATGCCCATTGTCATTGTTTACTAATTAATACTGCATTTCAGATTCTTACAAATGCAATGACACTTAAGGAAATAATTTTAGTTTAGAGAGAAAAAAAGAAAATGTTAATTTCAGAAGTATCATTGTATACCAATATTTTAAAATCAGCTATAAAATTATCAAAGTTATTAAAAGAGTTTAGCAAAATAGTCAGTGACAACATAAATGTATAAATCCATAGTATTGCTCTACACCATTTCCATATCATTAAAAGTAGTCAGAAATTAAAATTAAAAACAATTTATTAATTCCAACAATGAAAATGTAGAATAGAGATGTTTTAAAGGAATGCAAAATTTATGCTAAATTGTGAATAGAAAAATAAATATAAATATCACAGAAATGAAAATCCTTCATAGGTTAATTTGTAAATTAAAACAACTTCAAAGTGAACTTCAACTATTCCTAATATAACTTGAAAAATATTTTTAAATTCATTTGCAATGGAATTCCCTTTTAAAATGGAATCAAATTAGCAATCCTTGATGCAGTTACTTCTAGCAGCCCAGTTAAATTACCAAAAAGGAGGATAAGTCCAAAATTAAAAACAACTCTGAAAACTGAGACATGCAGACAAGCTGGATGCCAGAATCTGGGAGGAATTTTCATTATCTATAAGACCTATGGAGCTGGATTGAGAAAAAACAACTGGTGACTTCCTTTTGCTTTACAACAACATAATAGTTTTTAAAAGTTCAAACAACATGAAATAAAATGTGAAGACACTTGTCTCTCATTCACAATCTCCTCCCTGCCTCAGAAAACTAGGATCAGGGCCAACCAGATTGTTGAGCATCCATCCTTCTGATATCATGATATTCCTATTTTATGACTTTTCTTTCAACCCTCTCTTCTTTCTACATTCATTCAAAGGAGGTACTTCTAGGAACAGATTTTTAAAAGGGGGAGTAATGTTTCACAAAAAAAGAAAAACTAACATGGATTATATGCTGAAATGGAAATTCTTCTCAAGAAAAGGATTATATGGAGGTGCAAAAAAGAAAGAGGCCTGGTACAGTACAGTTCATTTGGGGAACTCCAATTTTTCATTTATTCCATTATTTCAGAACATTAGAAAACTTGAAAGAGAGAACAGAAGATAGCACCTCTGGTGAGCAAAGCCACACTACATGAATTCTGAATAAATACTTAGAACTGGGCTCAAAATTGCATGCAACAAACTGTAGAACTATGAAGGGATTTGGCACAGAAGACAGAAGAAGGAGAAGCCATGCCATCTCTCTTTTGTAAAAACTTCCATATGGATAACTCTCTCATTTGAAAATGAGTAAATCACACACATACACACACACACACACACACACATGCACACACACACACACACAATGAGGACTGTAAAAAAATAATGCAGAAGAAGGGAAGAAGTCCATCACCCTAAAAATGAAAAGAAAAAGGAATTTTCTGAAAATAATCCTCTGTAGGAAGCAGAAGACATCATCAGAAATTTTTGTGTGATATTTGCTCAGATGCAAAAACTAGGTCTCCATGAAGGAGGATCAGAGAGCAATAAAAAAGGGAGGGAAAAAGTAAAACGTTACAAAAGAATGAGAAATAAACCTAAATTTCATGAAAACCATTAAGGACATTAACATATTTCCCCAAATATTGCCCAGTTCAGCTGAACTTATAGGTACATTTTGCCAAACCTTCAAGGAACAGATCATCTATATCTTATACAAGTTTTTTCAAAAAATACAGAAAATGAGATAAAGCAGTCTAACTCATTTTCTAACAGTAATATTGGGTTGGCCAAAAAGTGCTTTTGGCTTTTAAGTAAAAATAAAAGGCACATTTTTCATTTTCACCAAGAACTTTATTGAACAACACATTCACTGTTTTGTTCCACTACCCTCTACCATTTTTTTCAGGCAACTTCATAATTTCATCTTCCCAAAACATTTTATCTTTTTGAGCAAAGAACTGTTCCAGGTGCCTTTTACAGTCTTCCAGGGGATTGAAATTTTTTCCATTAAGAGAATTTTTTAAAGACCTAAATAAATGGAAATCCAAAGGTGCAATGTATGGTGAATATGGCAGATGAATCATAATTTCCCAGCCAAAGCTGTAACAGTTTTTGCCTTGTCATCAAAGAAACACGCGGTCTTGTGTTATCCTGATGGAAGATTATGCATTTTCTGTTGAGTAATTCTGGATGCTTTTCGTTGACTGCTGCTTTCAGTTGGTCTAATTAGGAGCAGTACTTGTTGGAATTAACCGTTTGGTTTTCCGGAAGAAGCTCATAATCGAGGACTCCCTTCCAATCCCACCATATACACAACATCACCTTCTTTGGATGAAGACTGGCCTTTGGTGTGGTTGGTGGTGGTTAATTTCGCTTGCCCCATGATCTCTTCCATGCCACGTTATTGTACAGTATCCACAATTTGTTTTAAAAAAGGAACGTTTTCATTACGTTTAAGTAGAGAATTGCATGTGGAAATATCGTCAAGAGGGTTTTTTTGCTTAACTTATGTGGAACCCTAACATCAAAGCGATGAACGTAACCAAGCTGGTGTAAATGATTTCCAGTGCTTGATGTGGATATTTTGAGTATGTCAGCTATCTCCTGCATGGTATGATATTGATTGTTCTCAACTAATGTCTCAATTTGATCGCTATCAACTTCAACTGGTCTACCTGACTGTGGAGCATCATCCAGCGAGAAATTTCCAGCACAAAACTTCACAAACCACTTTTGACACGTTCGATCAGTCACAGCACCTTCTCCATACAATGCACAAATCTTTTTTTGCGTTTCAGTTGCTTTTCTACCTTTCTTGAAATAATAAAGCATAATATACCAAAAATGTTGCTTTTTGTCTTCCATCTTCAATATTAAAATGGCTACACAAAAATTCACCTATTTTGATGTCTTTTTTTAAGTGCACGCTGACATGACAGCTGTCATACACAATCTAACAAAATTGTTTCGAATGAAGTTAAAGACAGCTAAGTGCTACTAGAGCCATCTTATGGAAAAAGATGAATGAACCTTTTGGCCAACCCAATATAATCAAACTTTCGAAACTGGATAAGATTGGAACAAGAAAATAAAAATGTTGGCCCAGTACCTCTACAAATAACAGATGTAAACAGTCCTAAGTGAAATATTAACCAACCTGAATTCAAAAATATATTTAAAAATTATACATCATGATTATATGAATTTTCCACTAGGAATTCAAAGGAAATCTGTCATTGTAATTCAAAATACTAAATAAGTAAAAGAGAAAAATCATGAGTATTTAAAATGCATTTGGAAGAGACTGACTTCCAGAATGATGAAGTAAGGACCTCTAAAAATCTGCTCCTCCATTTTAAAAGCAACAAGAAAACCAGGGAAAAAAGTCAAAATCAACTTTTTCAGAACTCTGGAGATTAACCAAAGATTTGCAACAATCTGAAGATCATTTATTCAAGCAAAATGGCTGAGGCTTGATAAAAACAGTGAGTTTTGTGGTATTTTACTTTGCTCTATTCTCATCTTCCTCTCCCATCTCCATGGTAGTCTTGAAAACCAACAACCTCATAATCACGGTAGCTGTGAAAAACAGCAGCTTTGCAGCCACTGGAGAAGGCTGACATGTTTGAAGCTGCCCAAAAGCCCCAGCTCCAGAGAACTGTTGCTATTGGCCATGTCTAGCCATTTCCATAGTAACCCCCATTTTCAAAGCTCATCTTTATACAACTTGATTCAGGGCTTGCTCAATGAGAACAAACTTTTACCTGAGCCATTTGTCAAAAAGGATCAATTGACCATCATTTAACACAATGGCTGCCTGTAATGTTGATAAAAGTTGGGGCCAAAAAGAAGTTGACCTTAAAAAAGTCAAAGGAAGGAAGGGGTGCAAGATGGCAGTATAAGAAGACTGTGAACTCCCCTCCTTCCACAGAAACACCAAATCTACACCTACATATAGAGGAATTCCTCCTAAAGAAGACCCAAGGGCTGATTGAACAGCTTCTATACATAGAAGGACCATGTAGAAATGGCAAGAAAGATGCAGACACAGTATCCATGGGAACCCCACCCCCAGCACACTGACCTGCAGTAGGGAGGGATATTGCTGAGGAGCTTTAGCACAGACTTGCTCACCCTGGGAAACAGTGAAAAACAGCAGTTTAAAGGGTACCTAGACTATATGGCAAGGAAACCCATTTACTAACTTTAGGGCTTCTGTCAAATGGGTAGTGAACTGCTGAAGTCCTCTTCGGGGTCAGAGGCACTAGCAAGCACCACTGTTGGATTTCTCCCTGGACTCCCTGTAGCTTGCATCCACTCCAGCTCCAGCTGTCCTGCCATGGCTGCCTTGACGTGATGCTCCCCAAGACTGCCTCCAGCCCATGCCCACTCCAGCTCCACCAAGGCAACCTCAGCACGGTACTCCCAGGGACTGCCCCTGGCCTGCACCTGTTCCAGCTGCAGCCAGCCTGCCAAAGCGAAAAGCCCAAGCGGTCTACACAGGGGACTCTCCCACACAAAACACTTCTTCAAGACTGGGAGAAGTAGTGTTTCACCTAATTCATAGAAACAAACACCAAAAGTCAAACAAAATGAGGAGACAGTGGAATGAGTACCAAATGAAAGAATAAAATAAAACACCAGGAAAAAACTCCTAATGAAATGGAAATAAGTAATTTATGTGATAAAGAGTTCAAAGAAATGGTCATAAGGATGCTCACTGAACTTGTGAGCAGAATGGAGGAACTCAATGAGAACGGCTGCAAAGACTTAGAAAATGTAAGCAAAAATCAATCGGAACTGAAGAATACAATATCTGAAATGAAAATATACTAGACGGAAGCAACAGCAGATTAGATGATATAGAACAATGAATAAGAAATCTGGATGATGAAATGGTGGATATCGCCCAATCAGAACAGCAAAAAGAAAAGATTTGTTTTTTTTTTTTTTTTTTTTTTTTTTAAAAATTTTTTTTTTTTTTTTTTTTTTTTTTTTTTTAAAAGATTTGTTTTTAATGAGAAGAGTTTAAGGGGCCTCTGAGACAACATCAAGCATACTAACATTTGCATTATAAAGGTCTCAGAAGGAGAAGAGAAAGGGACAGAAAACTTACTTGAAGAAATAATGGCAGAAAATTGCCCTAACCTAGGGAAGGAAACAGACATTCAGGTAAGAAAGCATAAAGAGTTTCAACCAAGAAGAACCCAAAGAGACCCACACCAAGACATATTATAATTAAAATGGCAAAATTAAAGATAAATCACATACAAGGGAAGCCTATACAATTTTTAGCTGATTTTTCAGCAGAAACTTTATAGGCCAGAAAGGAGTGAAAGGATATATTTAAAGGGCTGAAAGAAAGAAAAAAAAAAAAACTTAAAACCTAGAATAATCTATCTGGCAAGGTTGTCATTTAGATTTGAAGGAGAAATAAAGAGTTTCCCACATAAGCAAAAACTAAAGGAGTTCATCACCACTAAACCAGCCTTACAAAAAATGTTAAAGGGTCTTTTTTAAGCAGAAAAGAAAGGCCAAAACTAGAAACAAGAAGATATATGAAAGAAAAAAATCTCACTGGTAAAGGTAAATATATAGTAAAGACAGTGGACCACCCACTTAAAAGCTAGTATGAGGTTTAAAAGACAGAAGTAGTACAATCAACTATAACTACAATAACCAGTCAGAGGACACACAAAATTATAAGATGTAAAATATGACATCAAAAAACATTGGTGGGGGTGGGTAAAATGTAATGCTTTTTAAATGCTTTCAAACTTAAGTGACTATCAGCTTAAAATCAATGGCTATATATACAGGTCTCTATATATAAACCTCATGGTAACCACAAACCAAAAACCTACAATGTATACACAAAAGATAAAGAGAAAGAGTCCAAGCACTACACTAAAATAATTCATCAAACTACAAGGGAAGAAACCAAGAGAAGACGACAGGAACTGAGAAGACCTACAAAAACAGAAAGAATACAATTAACAAAATGGCAATAAGTACATAAGTATCGATAATTTATTTAAATGTAAATGAAGTAAATGCTCTAATCAAAAGACATAGGGTAGCTAAATGGATAAAAAAATAAGACCCATCTATATGCTGCCTATAAGAGACTCACCACAGATCTAAAGGCACACATAGACTGAAAGTAAAAGGATGGAAAAAGGTATTCCATGCAAATGGAACAAAAAAGAAAGCTGAGGTAGCAACACTCATATCAGACAAAATAGACTTTAAAATAAAGACTATAACAAAAGACAAGGGCATTATGTAATGATAAAGGGGTCAGTCTAACAAAAAGATACAGCATTTGTAAACATTTACGCACCCAACATAGGAGCACTTAACTATGTAAAGCAAATATTAACAGAAATAAAGGTTGAAATAGCAATACAATAATAGCAAGGGACTTTAATACCCCATGTACATCAATGGATAGATCACAGACAGAAAATTAATAAGGACACATTGGATCAGATAGACTTACTAGATATATAAGGAAGATTCACACATTCCTTCCAAGTGCACATGGACCATTCTCCAGATAGATCACATGTTAGGCCACAAAACAAGTGGCCTAACATGCAATCTCAATAAATTTAAGATCTTTTCCAACCACAATGGTATGAAACTTAGCAATCAACTATAAGAAGAAAACTGAAAAAGCACAAACACATGGTGATAAAACCACATGCTACTAAACAACTAATGGGTCACTGAAGAAATCAAAGAGGAAATTAAAGAATACCTTGAGACAAATGAAAATGGAAATAGAAATTTCCAAAATCTATGGGATGTATCAAGAGCATCCTAAGAGGGAAATGTATAGCAACACAGGCCTACTTCAAGAAACAGGAAAGATCTCAATTAAACAATCTAGATGTACATTTAAAGGAACTAGAAAATGAAGAAAAAGCAAAGCCTAAAGTTAGTAGAAGAAAGAAAATAATGAAGATCAGGTGGAAATAAACGAAACAGAGACAAAAAAACCAGAAAAGATCATTGAAATTGAAAGTTGCTTCTTTGAAAAGATAAACAAAATTGACAACCTTTAGCCAGAGTTATCAAGAAAAAAAGAGAGAGACCCCAAATAAATAAAATCAGAAATGAAAGAGGAGAAATTACAATCAACAGCACAGATATACAACAGGTCATAGGCAAATACTAAGAACAATTACGTGCCAACAAATTAGACAACTTAGAAGAAATGGATACATTTCTAGAAACATAATCTTCCAAGACTGAAGAAATATAAAATCTAAATAGACCAATTACTAGTAAAATTGAATCAGTAATTTTAAAACTCCCCAAAAGCAGAAGTTGGGTCTAGATGGCTTCACAGGTGAATTCTACCAAACATTTAAAGAAGAGTTAATACCTATCCTTCTCAAATTATTCCAAAAAATTGAAGAGGAAAGAACATTTCCAAATTTATTTTGCAAAGCCAGCATTACCCTGATACCAAAGCCAGTGAAAGACATCACACACACACAAAAATTGCAGGCCAATATCCCTAATAAACATAGATGCAAACATCCTTAACAAAATATTACCAAATCTAATTCAACAACACATTAAAAGGATCATACACCATGATCAAGAGGGATTCATTCCAGAGATGTAAGAATGGTTTAACATCCACGAATCAAAGTGATACACCTGATAAAAATGCTCAACAGAGTCAGTATAGAGGGAACATACCTCAGCATAATGAAGGTCATATATGACAAATCCACAGTTAACATCATAGTCAACGTTGAAAAGATGAAAGCTTTTCCTGTAATATCAGGAACAAGACAAGGAAGCCCATTTTCACCACTTTTATTCAACATAGTATTGGAAGTCCTAGCCACAGTAATTAGGCAAGAAAAAAAATAAAGGGCATCTAAATTGGAAAGGAAGATGTTAAACTGTCACTATTTGCAGATGACATTATACTGTATATGGAAAACCCTAAAGACTACACACATACATGCACACACACACACAAAAAAACTATTAGAACTAATAAATGAACTCAGTAAAGTTGTAGAATATAAAATTAATATACAGAAATCTATTGCAGGGGCTTCCCTGGTGGTGCAGTGGTTAAGAAACTGCCTGCCAATGCAGGGGACATGGGTTTGAGCCCTGGTCTGGGAAGATCCCATGGCCATGGAGCAACTAAGCCCATGTACCAAAACTACTGAGCCTGTACTCTAGAGCCTGCGAGCCACAACTACTGAGCCCATGTGTCACAACTACTGAAGCCCACGTGCCTAGAGCCCATGATCCACAACAAAGAGAAGCCACCGCAATAAGAAGCCTGCACACCGCAAAGAAGAGTAGCCCCTGCTCACTGGTCAGCTACATGCAAAAGAATGAAACTAGAACACTTTCTAGACAACCATATACACACAAAAATAAACTCAAAATGGATTTAAGACTTCAATGTAAGATCTGAAACCATAAAACTCCTAGAATAAAACATAGGCAGTAAGCTCTTTGACATTAGTCTTAACGATATTTTTTTGGATATGTCTCCTCAGCCAAGGGAAACAAAAGTAAAAACAAACAAATGGGACTACATCAGACTAATAAGCTTTTGCATAGTGATGGAAACTGCCAAGAAAAAGACAAGGCAACCTACTGAATAAAAGAAGCTATTTGCAAATGATATATCCAATAATAGGTTGATATCTAACATATATAAAGAACTCATACAACTCAATATCAAAAAACAAGCAACCCAATTAAAAAATGAGCAGAGGACCTGAATAGACATTTTTCCAAAGAAAACATACAGATGGCCAACAGGCACATGAAAAAGTTGCTCAGTATCACTAATCATCAGGTAAATACAAATAAAAACTACACTAAGATACCACCTCACACATATCAGAATGGCTGTTATCAAAAAAAAACCAAACAGGGGCTTCCCTGGTGGCGCAGTGGTTGAGAATCTGCCTGCTAATGCAGGGGACATGGGTTCGAGCCCTGGTCTGGGAGGATCCCACATGCCGCGGAGCAACTAGGCCCATGAGCCACAACTACTGAGCCTGTGCGTCTGGAGCCTGTGCTCTGCAACAAGAGATGCCGTGATAGTGAGAGGCCCGTGCACAGCGATGAAGAGTGGCCCCCGCTTGCTACAACTAGAGAAGGCCCTCACATAGAAACAAAGACCCAACACAGCAAAAGTTAATTAATTAATAAGCTCCTACCCCCAACATCTTCTTAAAACAAACAAACAAACAAAAAGCAAGAAACAGCAAGTGTTGCCAAGGATGTGGAGAATAGGAAACACTTGTGCACTGTTGGTAGAAATGTAAATTGGTGCAGTCACTATGGAAAATGATACGGAGGTTTCCCAAAAATAAAAATAGAACTACCATACAATCCAGCAATTCTACTTCTGGGTATTTATCAGAAGAAAACAAAAAACTTTAATTTGAAAAGATATATGTACCTCTATGTTAATTGCAGCACTATTTATAACAGCCAGATAACATGTGTCCATTGATAGACAAATGGATAAAAAAGATGTGAGATATATATGAAATGAAATCTTGCCATTTGTGTCAACATGGATGGACCTGGAGGGTATTATTCTAGTGCTAAATGGAATAAGTCAGACAGAGAAAAACAAATACTATATGATTTCACTTATATGTGGAATTCTAAAGACAAAACCAATGAACAAACAAAATAAAACAGAATCATAGATACAGACAACAAATTGCTGGTTGTCAGAGGGGAGGGGGATGAAGGGATGAACAAAATAGGAGAAGGGAATTAAGAGGTATAAGCTTCCAGCTATAAAATAAATAAGTTATGAGGATATAACATAATCATAGGCAATATAGTCAGTAATATTGTAACAACTTTGTATGGTGACAGATGGTACCTGGACTTATTGTGGTAATCATTTCACAATGTATAAAAATATTGAATCACTATGTTGTACATCTGAAACTAATATAATATTGTACATTAATTATAAATCAATTAAAAAGACATAAAAGGAAAATCTGGGAAATAAGATATCCATAAGCGGCTTTGAAAAGCTACAACATATTCCTGGAATCCAGAAAGCTACATGCACACACAGAGCAATGCACATATCTAGAAAAGACCTAAGAAGTCCATAATTTATCACCTCTGAACTTGAGGTTCTGTGCAAGCAGGAGGTGAAGGCTAAGGCAGAATTGTAAACTTTCTGGCTGTGTTAAAAGTGTGCCCTGGGCTTCCCTGGTGGCGCAGTGGTTGGGAGTCTGCCTGCCGATGCAGGGGACGCAGGTTTGTGCCCTGGTCCGGGAAGATGCCACGTGCCACGGAGCGGCTGAGCCCGTGAGCCCGTGAGCCACGGCCGCTGAGCCTGCGCTTCCGGAGCCTGTGCTCCGCAATGGGAGAGGCCACAACAGTGAGAGGCCCGCGTACCGCAAAAAAAAAAAAAAAAAAAAAAAAGTGTGCCCAACACACAAACTGAGTCCCTCAGCAAAGGCTTGGAAAATTATTGGCAAAACATTTAAGGAAATATCTGTCCAAACATTATCTGATCATTAAGCTAACTAAGCAGAGACTTTAGTGGCCACATAAAACAAAGAATACAGACTTCACAGAATTAGTTCAGGAAAGTCACTAAGTAAGCAAACAGCAACAATAAACTCTGGGGGAGGAGGGATTTGATTTCCAAAGTTGCCACATTATATTATTATAAATGTCTAGCTTTAACAAAAATAATTATACTACATGCTAAGAAAGTATGGTCCATACACATACACACACACACACACAAACTGTCAATAGAAACTGTCCTGAGGAAGCATGGATGTTGGTCTTTCTAGACAAAGACTTTATATCAACTATTATGAATACGTTCAAAGAACCAAAGGAAGCCATGTCTAAACAACTAAAGTATGAAAAAATGTCTCATAAACTAGAGAATATAAAAAAATAGAAATTATTTTAAAAAACAAATAGAAATTCTGGCTTTGTAAAGTAAAATAACTGAAATGAAATATTCACTAAAGGGGCTTAACAGCATATTTGAACTAGCAGAAGAAATGATCAGTGAACTTGAAGTTATGGTGATTGAAATTGGTCTGAGGAATTGAATGAAAAAAGAACGTGAGAAAGACAAATACCATATGCTAACACATATATATGGAATTTAAGAAAAAAAATGTCATGAAGAACCTAGGGGTAAGACAGGAATAAAGACACAGACCTACTAGAGAACGGACTTGAGGATATGGGGAGGGGGAAGGGTAAGTTGTGACAAAGTGAGATAGAGGCATGGACATATATATACACTACCAAACATAAGGTAGATAGCTAGTGGGAAGCAGCTGCATAGCACAGGGAGATCAGCTCTGTGCTTTGTGACCGGCTGGAGGGGTGGGATAGGGAGAGCGGGAGGGAGGGGGACACAAGAGGGAAGAGATATGGGAACATATGTATATGTATAACTGATTCACTTTGTTATAAAGCAGAAACTAACACACCATTGTAAAGCAATTATACTCCAATAAAGATGTAAAAAATAAAGTAAGAGAGCAAGAGGCAAAAAAAAAAGAATGAGGAAAAATAAGTAGAATTTCAGAGACCTGTGGAATACCATCAAGCCTACCAATATACACATATGAGACTCCCAGAAGGAGAGAAGAGACAGAAAAGAGTAGGAAGAATATTTGAAGAAGTAGCAAAAAACGATAATTTACACATCCATGGAGCTCAATGGACTCGAAGTAGAATAAAGAGATCCACACTAAGTTGCATTATAATCAAACTGTCAAAGAAAAGTCAAAGAGGATATCTTGAAAACAGCAGAGAGAAGAAACTATCACATTCAAAATATTCTCAGTAAAACTAACAGCTGATTTCTCATCAGAAACTAGGGAGGACAGAAGGCAGTGGTATGACATTTTCAAGTGCTGAAAGACTGTCAAGAATTCTATATCCAGCAAAACTATTCTTCAAAAATGAAGGGGAAATTAAAATACTCCCAAATTAACAATAACAGAGAATTGGTCATAAGCAGACCTACCTTACAAGTAATACTAAAGAGTCAGTCCTTCAGACTTAAATGAAAGGACACTAGACCATAAATTGAATCCACAAGAAGAAAAAAGGACACAGGTAAAGGTAACTACAGAGGTAAATATAAAAGATACCATAAATGTATATTGTTTGTAAATCTTTTCTTCTCCAATCTGAGTTAAAAGACCAACTGCACAATTTAGAGAAGAGCTAACACCCATCCTTCTCAAACTCTTCCAAAACATTGAGGAGGAAGGAACACTCCCAAACTCATTCTATGAGGCCACCATCACCCTGATACCAAAACCAGACAAAGATACAACTTATATACAATGGAATACTACTCAGCCATAAAAAGGAACAAAATTGGGTCATTTGTTGAGTCGTGGATAGATCTAGAGACTGTCATACAGAGTGAAGTTAAGTCAGAAAGAGGAAAACAAATATCATATATTAACGCATATATGTGGAACCTAGAAAAATGGTACAGATGAACCAGTTTGCAGGGCAGAAATTGAGACACATATGTAGAGAACAAATGTATGGACACCAAGGGGGGACAGCAGCGGGGGTGGGGGGGGGGGTGATGAACTGGGCGATTTGGATTAACATGTATACACTGATGTGTATAAAATTGATGACTAATGAGAACCTGCTGTATAAATAAATAAATAAAAATAAAAGACAACTGCACAAAGCAGTAATTTGAAAACTGTGTTGATAGGCTTATAGTGTATAAAGATGTAGTTTGTATGATCATAATAGCACATAGGAGGTGGGGTGAGGAATGAAGCTATATGGGAGAAAAAAAATTTATACAATTGAAATTAAGTGGGTATTAATCCAGCATGGATTGTTATAACATGTTAATCCCCAGGGCAACCAGTAAGAAACTAATAAAAAATATGCAGTAAAAGAAATGACAAAGGAATTAAAATGGTACATTTAAAAATATCTATTTAACACAAAAGAAAGCCATAATAGAACAACAGATGGAGAAAAAGACTTAAACCATGTAGAAAACAAATAGCAAACATAAAATGGCAGACACAAATACTACTGTGTGAGTAATTACAGTAACTATATATAGATTAAACACTCCAATTAAAATGCTGGGATCAGCAAAATGGTTAAAAACAAAAACATGAGCCTACTATATGTGTTCTCTACAAGATACATGCAAAGATTCAAAGACAAATAGGTTGAAGAGACAAGGATAGAAAGCAACATGCCATGTAAACAAAGTAGACCTGGAGTGGCTATACTAGTATCAGAAAGAAAAACAAAAACAACAGCTACTAGACTTTGAGTCAAAAATAGTTAATAGAGACAGAGAAAAACATTTTTAAATGGGAAAGGGGTCAATTCATCAGAAAGACATAACAATTATAAATACAAATGAACCTAACAATGAATACATGAGGCAATAACTGACAAAGTTAAAGGAAGAAATAGACAATTCAACAGTATTAGTTGGAGAATTCTGTATTTCAGTTTTAATCATGGATACAACAACTAGACACAAGACCAAAAAGGAAAGAGAAGACTTGAACAACTCTATCAACCAACTACACCTAAAAGACATCAACAGAATATACTCCACCCAACGACAGCAGGATATATATTCTTCTCAAGCACAAATTAAACATTCTCCAGGATAGACCATATATGAGGCTACAAAAAAATATCTCAACAAATGCAAAAGGATTGAAATAATACAAAGTATGTTCTCTGACCACAATGGAATGAAATAGATAAATATAACTAAATGGAGAATTCAGCAAGGTTGTCAGAAACAAGACCCCTATAAAAATCAATAGCATTCAAATACCAACTATGTGTTAGATAATAATGCAACATAGTTGCAACAAAAGAGCTAAACGGTATCTAGCAGTCAACCTAACAAAGAGCAAAGGAACACTCCAATAAAAACATCAAAGATTTCAGTAAATGGAATGATATATCAGATTCATGGAGAGATGATTAACTTAGTCAGTTCTTCCCACTTAATCTGCAAAGTCAATGCAGTCACAAAGAAAACATCAGCATTTTAAAAACATTTAAACAAATAATCCAAACTCTATAAGGGGTTATAAAAGTCCCCAAATAGCTTATAAATTTTTGAAGAAAAGGAGAAGAGAGGGAGTGATTCCCTCTAACCAGATATTATGACATTCTAAAAAGATAATGGAATTAAAACAATATGGTACTGGTGAAGGTCAATTAGGTCAATGGAATCAAACGGAGAGCTCAGAAATAAATTTATGTTTGTATGGAAACTTGATATATGATAAAGGTGCATTTCAAAACAAGGGGAAAATAACTGTCTAGATGACATTGGAAAGACTGGCTCACTATATCAATAAAAATAAAGTTGGACCCCCTGCCTTACACCATATGCAAAAGTGAACTCAAGATGAATTAAAGACCGTCCTACAAAATATAAAGTTATAAAGCTAACAGAATAAAATATGAGAATATCTTTGTGACCTAGAGATATGAAATGCTTTCTTAAATAAGATCCAAAATGCACAAACCATAAGTTAAAAAAATATATTGATGGTTTTACTATGTCAAAAAAAGGATTTCTTACTTACAGATAAATCTGAAAAAAAAATATGAGCAATAATTATAAAAAATATTGTTGAGAGAAATTAAGGAAAATTTAAATAAATGGAGAGGTATACCTTGTCCATAAATTGGAAGACTCAACATTGTTAAGATCAACTCTTCCTAAATTGATCTGTAGACTTCACATACTCCCAATGAAAATTCTAGTGTGCTTTTTTCTAGTTATTGACAAAACCAATTCTAAAGTTCATATAAAAATGCAAAGGACCTAGAATAGCCAAAACAAATTTTAAAAAGAGAAAGAAAATTTGAAGATTTAACATTGCCTAATTTAAAGACTTATTACAAAGCCACAGCAATCAAAATGGTGTTTATTGATGAAAAGATAGAAAAGTAGATCAATGGAACAGAATAAAGAGTCCAGAAATGGACCAACATGAATATGGACAACTAATTTTTTAACAGATGCAAAGGTAATTCACTGGAAAAAAAATCATTTTCAACCAGTGGTGCTACAAAAGTTAGATTATATATTTTTAAAATAATCTTTGATCCATATTTTGTACCTTCTACAAAAATTAACCCAAAATGGATCATAGACATAAATGTAAAACCCAAAACTATAAAACTTGGAGAAGAAAAGATAGGAGAAAATCTTTGTGATCTTGAGTTATGCAAAAATTTCTTATCTAGGAAAACAAAAGCACAATCCATAAAAGAAAATAATGATAACTTAGACTTCATCACAATTTAAAACTTCTGCTCTTTGAAAGACATTGTTAAGACAGTGAAAAGACAAATCACAGACTACAAAAACATACTTGCAAAGTACTTGTATTTAGGACATACAAGTATATAGGAATACAAGCACATAAATACAAGTATACATAGGATATATAAATACAATTATTTATACAAATACAATATATGATCAAGGACTTAAATCTAAAACATATAAAGAACATTCAGAATTCAATAAGAAAATAACCCAATTAAAAGTGCACAAAAGATCTGAACAATTAAAAAAGATATATAGAGGGAAAATAAGCACACACAAAAAATCCTCAACATAATCAGTTATTAGAGAAATGCTAATGAAAACCACAATGAGATACCATTCCTTGCCTATTAGAAAGGCTAAAATTAAATAAAATGACCATATCAACTGTGAGTAAGGATGTGGAGGAACTGGAACTCATACATCCTGCTGATTGGAATGTAAAATGGCAAAACCACTTTGGAAAACAGTTTGGAAGCTTCTCACTCAACACTATGTATTGTCTGTGTGTGTGTAAAATCTATTTCTATGCTGTATATGTTTAAGTTTATTGATTTTTTTACCACATCGTATTCCATGATACCTATCCATCCTCGGCAGGAAGAAAGTCAAATTTACTTTCAACTTATATATCCATTCTCTGCAGGAAGAAAGTCAACTTTATCTTCAATTGTTTACTACATCCTTTTACATCAACCCTTTTTTATCTTTGTAGGAATTTATCCAGGAGTGGGATTGCTGGGCCATAGTACATATGTACAATAAACACTGTTACATTGCTTTGTGGAATGGCTGACAAAGGTAAATTCCAACCAGTAGTGCACATGAGTTTCCATCTCCCATTTTTTTTTGATAATTGCCAAATGGTGATCTTTTAATTACATAATTCTTTCTAAATTTATTACTTGGCATATAAGGGAGAGCTTTTCAATCTCCACCTGCTCATTTAATTATTCATTTATCTAATCAGTATGGACTCATGGATTTCTATTTTATTCAAGGGATTATAATCAATCAAAGTCATTATTTTGATGCTCTAATTGTCCCAGAATGGGAGTCCCTTCAAGCTGGTACCTCTGTCCTTTTGATAAATCTCCATCAGTTTTTTAATAGACTTTTTTAAAGAGCAGTTTTAGGTTTACAGAAAAATTGCACAGAAAGTACAGAGAGTTCCTATATATCTCTCACCTTTCACCCCTCTCCCCACACAGTTTCTTCCTTGAGGTCAGGTAATGAAGATCAGGTAATATTCAGGGATTCTGAATACCCTAATAAACCAGGAGGCCATTAAATACATTCTCAGAAGTGGAATCTTTCCAATCTTTTGTTGCCAAAATGTTGCCTCATGTAGGCTTTATATATAAACAATAGATTCCATACTCTAAGCTTAGAGATATCTTCACAACCTGACAACACTTTTGTAACACTTCCTTCTAATCACAAAGGAAAAAACAGAATGTTTGGAGCCATTTCTCTATTCCCTGAAAACATGCCCCACGCATGTCATTCCTAATTCCTGTATATCACAAAATTGATTGATCATAGAGCCACAGAGTTAAAACTATCAGAAATTTTTTGCAATCATTATCTTATAGATGGGACAACTGAGGCCTAGAGAGGTGAAATCACTTCCCTTAAGTTCATAAAGCAAATTAGCAACAGTGATAACCAAAGTCTGTTGATTTCTAATCATCTTACCAAATATTCCTACAGTGATAAAAATTAATTCTCCCACCCACACATAAGCCTTTCATCCACTGGTTCACTTACAAATTGTTCCAGGACCATTGTTAATAATTATTACTAAACATCAGTAGGTTTCGATACTAAGCTGTAAAACAACAGACAGCACCACACACACAATTATTGCTAATGATACATGGTGGACCAGTGTTCTACCTAATCGATAGGTTTCTTTCATTTGTTTTTGTTGCATGTGTGTGTGTGTGCATTTGTGTGTTTTATTTTTTTCCTCCAATTTCTGTGAGTATCATATAAAAAGGGAAGTTGGAAATGTGAAGGGTTCTATTGTTGCACAGACATGTGACTCTTGTCAAAATGGCATTAAAATTGCTCAGACACTGAAATGAAAGCAAATGTGTGTACCTATCACATTATGTAGGGAAACCAATGTAGGTTGAGTTGCATGTCACAAAATGCCCCACATGTGACATACAGGGAAAATGACATAATCCAAGTATTCAGCAAAAGCAGCCCACAGTAACAACTGCATCATTTCTGAAGAGGAAGAGAGAACAGATGGCTCAGCAAGCAATTGTAGAACAGCCAGCTTCCCCCTCCACACCTCCAGAACCAAATTGCCTCCCAGTGTCTCATCCCAGGCCCTAGGGAAACTCAGAGGCAAAACACTCCAGTACCATATTAGCAGCAGCCATGGCAAAAGAAGTCCTAGGTCACAGTGCCCTGGGCTTGGACCCAAAGGACCTATGTTCACAGTCAGATTCTTCTTCTTACCTTCCACATTACCTTAAACAAGTTATTTAATTTCTTTAAATTGTATTTTCTCATCTCTAATACACGAATAAGACAACACTATAAAGTTAAAGGAGATATTGAAATGAAAGTGCATCAAGAACTACAAAGTACTCAACAAATGTTAAAGCTTGTTAGTTAAAAAATACAGATTAGTTAGAAGCCAAGCTGAAATCTAATGGCATATATTGTATGCAGTATTCAAAGAGCTCTAGTCCTAGTTATCACAGCTTCAGTGAATTTTGATGGTCTCTGTGTTAAAAAGTCACCATGACTTAATTCTTATTACAAGAGAGGGATAAATCTGTTTCATTCATTACTCATTTAATAAACATTTATTGAGCATCCACGCTAAGTCATACATGACGAAACATATGGTAGCTAAGGCTCTTTGGCTGCTAATTTTTTTTAAAGATAATTATCTCTTTTTCTTTTGCTGCTATTGCTTACAGGGTAAGCATGGCGGGGAAAAAATATTTAACTACATCAGGAAGGCTAGAGACAGACATTTCTGGATGATCTGTGTATCAGCTTAAGAAATAATAATGACTTACATTCCTAGGGTTAAAAAAAATGATTTCATAGATGTAAACTTTTAACTCTCACAGTGGCTCTGTGAAGCAGGAATTATTTCCCACTCTTTGCAGCCTGAATGCAAATCTAGCTACTCTGACTTCAAGTACAAAACATCCCCCACTATACCACACCGCCTCTCACTTTAATGCCAAGGGACCTAAGGGTGGGGAAAAGAAAAGTCTCCTCTGGCAAGATAAATCATAATTACTTTCAACACTCTAGTGGATATTGTTGGGTCAGTTTCCCAGAACTTTACTATCCTCAGACTTCATAAATGATAGAGAAAAACAGGTAAAACAGGCGCTAAGAAAACGATTAAAATGAGACTAAGAATGGTGATCATCAAAAAATCTACAAACAATAAACACTGGAGAGGGTGTAGAGAAAAGGGAACCCTCCTGCACTATTGGTGGGAATGTAAATTGATACAGCCACTGTGGAGAACAGTATGGAGGTTCCTTAAAAAACTAAAAATAGGGCTTCCCTGGTGGTGCAGTGGTTGAGAGTCCGACTGCCGATGCAGGGGACGTGGGTTCGTGCCCTGGTCCGGGAAGATCCCACATGCCTCAGAGCGGCTGGGCCCGTGAGTCATGGCCGCTGAGCCGGCACGTCTGGAGCCTGTGCTCCGCAACGGGAGAGGCCCGCTTACTGCAAAAAATAAATAAATAAATAAATTAAATATAGTAACACACCATGGTAAAGCAATTATACTCCAATAAGGATGTTAAAAAAAAATGAGACTAAGTAATTTCAATAATCCTTTTTGTTACTGTTTTAATGCCACACATCAATACATAAATTAATACATAAATCCCACACATAAATACATTTTTTTATTTGTTTATTCACTGACATTCTGCTAACTGCAGAAGAAACTCCCAAAAGCTGAGACTAGACCAAAACAGTAGAACACTACTGATTGGCGGATCAATAAAGTACCCCATTTTGTTTGCATAAATAGACATTTTGATGGCAATCCTTTGCTTTGATGGCAACCAAAACAGATTAACTGGATCTTTAATAGATGTATAGAATAAGAATTGCAGACAGTATGCCCTGAAGATCGTCATTCTTGTCTTTAGGCAGATGGTAGAAATGGAGGAAGGGGGAAAAGATGGGAAAGAACTTTCCTAGAGCAGCTGTTGCATGTGGGCACCATGCTGGGTGTGTCACATGTTTTAACTCTTTGAAGCTTCATAATAACCCTCACTACAATTTTACAAATGAAGAAACACTCAGATCTTAAGACCCAGTTCCATCTCTTTGCCCCACTGCCTCACATTATCTTTGAAATGATCTGTTGTGGAAGGGCCAGAGCACGTGTATGTGACAGAGGAGCACTTTGGCTCCTGATACCCCTTAGAGAGGTCAGGATTCCAGTGTCATGATTCAGGAATTGGACGTATTGCTAAGGTCACAGATGGTACAGAGTAGTCCCAGAGAGAGAGAGACCCCTTAGCCTCTGTACAGAGTAGTCCCAGAGAGAGGTAAGGGCTAAGGATGGAGTCTTAGAAACACAAAGTTGGGAGCTAGGGGGGCAGAAAGAGAAACACAAGATGTGAAAGAATTAGAAAAGCACAAATCAAGTATTTGTTAAAAAAAGAATAGTTGGTCAAAAGCTATGACAATAAGTACAAAACAAAAATGTCAGTAAATTGGGTGGAATTAACTTTTTTTAATGATTGCAAAACATAAGGAACATTTTACAACAGAAAATTGGTAAGTACATAAAAGTATAAAGAACTTGGGTGGGGTGGGGGCTGGGAAATCACCGTAATTCCACCCTGATGTGATTTATTTTTTAATTTTAACATTTCAGCATATTTTCTTCTAATCTTCTCGGAACTTTTTATACAGTTGAAATCATACTGAATATGCAATTTTGTGTGCCATTTATTTAAAGTTATCGTGAACATTTGCCCAAGCCTTTAAAAACTCCTATATCTGCTTAATCTTGCATTCCACTGAGCCACAGACACCAAGGGTAAGGTCAATGTTTTATTCTTTTTTATATATTTCCGTAGAACTCAGCATAGTCATTTGCAGAGGAGGTATTCAAAAAATATTTATTGAGTGGAATATGAACACCAGTGCCCTCTCATCACCCCTTAATTTACTAATCCTCTGAAGCCCTATGTCTATGGTTAATTTTATGGTATATTGTGTCTATTCTCAGGATGCTTTATAATATCTGTTTCAAGCATTTATGCTACCCCTCACTAGACAAAGTGTTTTCTGGGGGAAAAGTTCTTTAACTCCTCTCATATTTTTTGCTTTCCATCTTCACCAACAATGCCTACTACAGTGTTCCTTCCACAGAAGACAATTTAATCTCATTAAATTAAAGATAGATTATAGCTATAAAAAAGTCAAAGAACTAGAACACATTTAATTGTATCAGTGATACTGCTAGCACCAAGACAGCTTTTGTTTTTTCCGAAGTTTCAATCCCTGTTATCAAATCCTCCTTATGCTTTCTTTCTCCCCTTCTTCCGCTTCCAGTACTATATACAGGTGTGTGTGTGTGTGTGTGTGTGTGTGTGTGTGTGTGTGTGTGTGTGAAAGAGAGAGAGAGAAAGAGCGATAGATCTAGAGAATTCTCTAGCCATGAACCATGTATAAATGAGAAACTAGAACATAATCTTTCTTTCTTTGTACCCTTGACAAGTCATCAAAACAGGATAATTCAAATTTGGGCTGAATTAGAAGAGGTAAAATATCCAGAACAAGGAAGAAAACATTATCCTCTGCTCTGTGATGTTCAGTAATCCCAGGAATACTGTGTTCACCTCAAAAAACAAACACTATAAAAGAAAACTAAAAGGAGAATAATATCCAAATGAAATGCCCAGAAAAGGGATGGGTGTCAAAAACATAAGCAATTATTAAGGGAGCTGGTTTTCATCTAGGAGAAGGATTAGATGATGTAGGGCCTGGTAAGTCATGGGAAGTCCTTGACTTTTCTCTGAAGAAGCTGGTAAGTGGGTTTTGAGCAGAAGAGTGACATAATATGACTTGGGTTTTGGGGGGATCAATTTGCTGACAATAGATTATCAAGAGGCAAGAGTGGAAGCAGGAAGACCAAGTAGGTGGCTATTGCAAAAATGCAGAATCCATGACTCCAAAGGGTAGAACCTCCATTGCGTGGAAGTCATAGGCAGGCATGTTGTATAGGCTGACTCAGAAGGCAGTGCGCTCTCAGCCATCAAGAGCGTACAAGTAGAAAACCACTTGGCAAGTATATTGCAGTGGTTCGCTTTATAACTTAAAAGTCACTTCCAAAATTGAGACTCCACGGTCATTGCCTACAAGCTACCCATACCTTCAGACAGCTTAATAACTCCATAACCATGTTAACAATTTATTTGTATTATAAAAGCGTAATATATTCACAGTAGGAAATTAGAAAATAGATATACAAGTAAGCAAAAGGAAAAGAAATGAAAATATAGTCCTAACATCCAGAGATACTCATGGTTAGGGCCATGGTATATATTCTTCCATTACATTTTCTTGGCACATATATCTTTAGATAGATAAATAATAAAAAGCAGGGTTCTTTCTAACTAGACAAGATTACTATCTTTACAGTATTTTATAATCTTCTTTTAAAATTCAGTGTATGGTGAATATATTCTGCTGTCAATTTATATATTCTGCCAGAATCAGAAACCCCCTATAGACAGCCCCTATAACAGCCTTGAAGTAATGAGTAATGTAAATAAGCGAGAAACTGGCAGGATACACAGTCTTAGGAGATTTAAGTAATGAGATAATGTCTTCCTCATGAGTGTCTCCCACCTAGCTCTAAAAGGCATATTTTGAACCATCTCCCATATAATATTTCACAATCCACTGCCAGTTTCAGCACCCTTCCCTCCATCATCATAACAAGTTACATCCCAAGTCAAAAGACAGGAACATAATCAGAAAAGAGTGAAAAAACACCTGTCATCCTAATTGAGCCACAGAGGTCTCATCTTACTTTTCCCTTGTTACCTCTGGGCATCTTATATTTCAGCAGTCATTCATTCCATGAGCACTTAAAAGTTTCCAAATGACTCTGAGCTTTATTCACCACCTTAGCACCAAAGGTAATACCTTAGTATTTCCTCAGATGCAGCATCTGTAGATTCATTCGACAGCAAATATTTATTGAGTATCTACTATGTACCAGGTACTGTTCTCAACATTTGGGATAAAGCAGTGAACAAAAGAGGAAAAATTCTCTGTGGAGCTTTTATTCTTTTTGGAGGAAATGGACAATAAAAAGTAATTAAATATGTTAGATGGTGATAGCTACTATCAAAAAAAAAAAGCAAGGAAGGAGGATAGGTAGTGACATGAAGGAGGAAGGGGACTATGATTTTAAATAGCATGGTCAGGAAAGTCCTTGACACAAAAGGTGGCATTAGAACAAAGACTGAAGTAGGAAGGGAGTGTACCATAAGGGCAGTAAGGGAAGAGCTTTTCAGGCAGTGGCCCTGAGGCGGGAAAATACTTGGGTGGGCATGTTCTAGGATCAGAATGGAGGCCAACGTGGGTGGAACAGGGTGAGGAGAAAAGTAATAGAAGATGAGGTCAGAAAAGGTAGCCAGAGGCAAGATCACATGGGGCCTTGTGGATCATGGAACATCTTGAACTTTTCTCTGCAGGAGGTGGTAACCATTGGTGAATGTTGAACAGAGAAGAGGGACATGACATGACTGGAGTTTTTGGAACATCATCTTGTTGAGAATAGATTACAGAGGGCAAGAGTGGAAGCAGGGAGACCACGTAGGAGGCTGGAACAATCCAGGAGATGGGGGCTGGGGCCAGAGAATGGCAGTGTGGGTGGGAAGAGGCAGTCAGATTCTGCATAGATTTTGAAGCTGCAGTCTCAGCATATGGTGACAGTTTTGAGAAAGAGAGGAGAGTCAAGGATGTCACCCAAGTTTTGTCCCTGAAACTGAAAAAATAGAGTTATTGTTTACTTAAAAGGGGAGCACTGTGGAAAGAGCAGGTTTGCAGCAGAGGTAATTAGGAATTCAGCTTTGGACATTTGAGTTGATTAGCCATCGAAGTGGAGATGTCAAATAAATAGTTGGATATGTTAGTCTGAGTCTAGGGGAGAGGTCCAGGTTAGAAATTTGGGAGTTATTAGCACAAAGATGGTATCAGGAGCCATAGACTAGAAAAGACTACCAAGGTAGTAAGGGTAGATAGAAAACAAACAGGTCCGAGAACCAAACATGAGGGCATGCCAGTATTGAGAGGGCAGAGCTCATGTGGCAGAACCAGTAAGGGGAAAAAAGCGTCACATACCAATATGCATAACACCTTTATGCTAACTCTAGGAAAGGTGTAAGTGAAAAGTTCCTAAGAAAAAGGAAATTACACGTTATCAGCTTAGTGACCCTGAGATACACATAATGATACAGGACTGTAACAGTGTCTGATCCTGGACAAGAAAAGAAACACTGACCAGAAAAGACCGCATCCCTATCACTTAACAGTGACTTCACAACAACTCCGTTAATTCCAACTAAAGCCACTTCTAACAATATTCAACTATATTGTAATTTAAATAATCACTTAATATTCCATTATATGAATATAAAATTATTTATTTATTTAAACAATTTCCTATTTCTGGAATTTATGTTTTTATATCTCTTGGCTATTTTAAATAAGGCTTTAATAAACATCCTTGTAAACATTTGAAGACAACTGTTTTCTTAGAATACATTTCTATAAGTATAATTACTAGACTAAAGGTGACGCACATTTTTAATATATATTTCCAGATTAGCCTCTGTAAAGGTTGTACCAATTTACATTCTCACTAATAGAGTATATGTGTCTTATGAGAGACATAACAAAGCTAGCCTGTGAAGTAAACAACCCCTTTTAGCAGAATCTGTAGGAACAGCCTTCATCTGATATTTTTTCTAGCTTCTAACATCCAGACACCCCATTGGTTCCTACTCTGGCTTTAGACCTTGGACTTAGGTTTTCAGAGACTCCTTCCCCCTCCACTCCTGATTAAATTGCTTCAGGGTTCTTTCCAGTCCCTAAACCTGCTTACCTTTGGTTACCCAATCCCCATTCCAGACTCAGCGCAATCAAATCCCTATTATCTGTCCAGCACACCTCAGAGTTTTCCCTCATTCAAGCTCAGGAGCACCAAGAAAGAAAACTCACCTGTCTAAGACCCCTCCCACTGGGAACAGGGAGAGGTAGTTGGAGACCAACTGTCCTGGTTTCTCACCTTCCATGGGCCCCTTCCAAAAGCTTGACCACCCACTAAAGCCTTCCTTTATTCTGGCCCAAGAAGAAGAGACTGATTTTCCCACTCCTGTGACCCTGCCCAACCTCAATGACGTGGGTCAAGAATAAGAAGAGAGTGGAGCCTCAATAATTAATCTCACCTGAGACTCACAATGACCCTGTGAAGTACATATACATCCAATCACATAATGTGCACTTAAGAAAAGCTTCCACTTTTAAATGAATTGTCTTACTCCTTCTAAAAGAACAGTGCTTATTGAGATAAATGAAAAGAGGTGGTTGTTTTAAATCAGTATGACTAATGTTAAAAAACAGCTGTTAAGGAATACTAGGTAATCACATCCACACAAGATACCAACTGGGAACATTACAGTGTTATACCTACCATAATTTAGTTCTCCCTCCCCACGAAGTCACTCAGAGTGGCAGCTGTGATCTTGGGCTTTGCACATTAGAGACCATTAGGAAAAGCAGCATGATTCATCATCTTCTGCTTGTGTTATTTTAACTTAGTCATTTGGGGGCTGATCTTCTGAGGCACTAACAATAGTCTGAGACTAGATTGATTTTCTTCCTTAAATAACTTGTGGATTTTTTTTAACTGTTGAAATTTCTGCCATTTCAGATAAAGATACATAAAATCTTAGAAGTGGAAGAGAACATGGAGGTCACTTAGAAAATCTCTCACCCTCATCAAACTATTCTCTATTATAATATTCCCAGCAACTATACAGATGGTCCTTGATTTCTCCCAGTGATGGGAAGCTCACTACTCACAAGAGAGGACATTTTGATTTTTCAGATAGCTCTCAGTAGACTATTTTCTTTAATGTGTTCCTATATGAATCATTGCTTTTTTTAAATATTTCTTTATAGATTAATCCAGGAAGAAATTATGCTCTTATCCACATAATACATCTTCACCAAAGGCAGATTTTGTTTTGCTTCATCTTCTCATTTCTGGGATAAGCATTTGCAGTTTCTCTAAATTTTACTTCATCATCCTCAGTATCTCAGACACTCTCCTTTTATTGAATGTCTCTCTTGGAAAATAGTGTACAACGGTGTAAGAATTTAACACAAGGTTCTAGATGCAATCTAGCCAGGGCACAGTATGAAAGGACTATGTGGGCACAATGTTTCTACAGATGCAAATTTAGGTTTCTTGGAAACCATGTTACACTATTGGCCCATCTAAGTTTATGGTCACAGAAGCTCCTGGGATCCTTTGCAAATAGTCTGCTTTGCTTTCAGGATGTCCCTGGTTCTATAACTCAAGGATTTGCTTTTTAACCTAAATCCAGTATTTTATATATTTATAGCTATCTAGTGTTTATCTTTCAGGCTTTGTACAAGTTTTATTTTTGTAGGCCCAACATTTCAGGTATTAAGACCATTTAAGTATACCCACTGTCCCTCCCAAATTCTCATTCTCTGAAAATGTGAGGAGTGTCTTCAATGGCTTCATCTTGATGATAGTTCTGGGTATACAAGGATAGAGCAGAGGGGGAGAGACATCAATCCTTTAATTGATGATTTTTGGAGTTTTACAAATCAGCTATTGAATTAGAGCCTAGTGGTAAAAGCAGTCCCCAACTGCCAGAGAATTGTATGCCTTGATGGAATTCTCAAGACCCCTCACCCGCAATTTTCCATAAAAATTTTTTTATAAGATGGTGCTTTGGCCTACACAAAGGTACTTCATAAGAAGCAGCCCTTGAAACTCACCACTGCCTTTCCTGTAAGGATGTACTGAGCAGGTGGTTTACTATATGACATATGTCCTCTTTAGGAAGAACCCATAGAAGTTTCTTCCTGCTCTCAGTGTTTTTCTTTCTTATAGACACTTTTATTGATGATGTTTTCTCTTTGCTTGGATTGTTAGGAAGCCCACAGCAAAATCTGTAAGCCACCTCTAGAAAAAGTACAGAGCACGGAATAACAGAATCACATGGCATACGTTTTATGGACCAACCACACACTCACGGTTTCATCTTGTTCTCCCTAACCTTGTTTTTCCTTTATCCTAACTTCCTCACCTCACCTCTCCTCTCCTCTCCTCTCCTCTCCTCTCTCCTTCCTTCCCCTTCCCTCCCCTTCCCTCTCCTCCCCTCCTCTCTCTCACTCTCCTTCATTTGATTAAATTTTACGTACTCTTAAAGCCACCAAAAACTCTTGTTAGAACAAAAATAAAGATGGAACATAGATGGGTAGATAATCCAGATCACATTTCTCTAAGTATTTTATCCACAAGGATATCATGAGAATTTTTTTAGATACTTTGCTGAATCAAAATACACTATGTCTACAGCATTAATGTGATCCACAGGACTTAACGGTCATTTAAAAGAAAGAGGAAATGTCCTAGTCCTACTGAATTCTAGTGAAACACTAGTTCCTAACAATCACTGCTTTCTTTTCTAAATGCTTACAAATTGTAAGCGTAGTTGCATTTTTAGAATTTTTCCAGGGATTGTTATCAAGCTGGCTACTCTGTCATTTGGTGAGACTGGGGTGGGGAGATACATATTTTGTTCTTCCTTTAGAAATTTGGAATATTTGCTCATTCCGAGTTTTCTGGAATCCCTCCTATCTTCCATGTCTTATCAGAAATCACTGATAATAGCTGTGAATTCTTAACTGCCAGTTCTCTCAGTATTCTGGGGCAAGTAGTAAATGCAGTGAACTATATACTTAAGTCCAAGAAAAATTAGGCATCATTTTTTTGAGAATAAAGTTTGAAGTATGTTACAAGCTGTTAGACCAGTTAAAATATAATAATTAACATTTTGTGCAAATAATTTTACCTCAATTATAAGCTTCAAAAGAGAGGAATAAGGGATATTAGGGAATTAACATTTATAGAGTATTCACTATGTATAGGTACCATGCTAGGTGGTTTACATGTTTTCTTACTTTACATTCATAATAATCGTATGATTTTAGTTATTGTCCATTTTAGAGATAAGAAAACTAGGTTTTTGAGAGGTTAAGTAGCTGCCCTAGATCACAAAGATAAATTGCAATGGTGGGTCTTGAACCCAAAGCCCATATCTTTCCCCCATATCAGACGTGTGAAATTGGGAGGAATAACATAAAAATGGTTAGCCAGACATAACCTTTATCTGATTGAAAAATGACAGCCAGGAGCTCTGTGCCTTCCTTAGTAATCTTGTTCCTTCAGCACAAAAGTCAAGCCTGGAGCTAAGAACACCTATATGAAAGAAGAATTTTGTGTCCCTAAGATTAGTATATGTCAAAGAAAATATTCTCTTACCAGGATACTAAGAGCTGGCAAGGTGATTCATACCAAAGCCTGAGGGGAAAACTCTCTTACTAAGAGTTAAGCCCTCTTGCCTAAATATGAGAAAATAAGACAAAAAGTGTCCTTAGAGCAGAGTGAAGAAAAGAAAAAAAACGATTAAAAGTTAGATCAGGCAATGACATTACAATTAAAGCTTAGTTAAGAAAAATTAGTATCTATACTTAGCTGCTTATGTCTCTTTACCTTTACTTTAAATTGCAGCTGAAGCCATAACAGTAGGGTGTATAGGAGAGACTGATCCAGGAGGCTGGGGTAGGTTCTAGATATCTCTCCTTTCATAATTCTCTCAAGCTAACTCTAGTGCCCAAACCCAGGTGAGAAGTTTGGGCCATTGATTTTGCACAGAATGCTGTCCCAGCATCTAGAAAAAAAACAAAGCAAAGATGTCTTCTAAAATTGAGATTAGTGGGCCTTCCCTGGTGGTCCAGTGGTTAGGACTTCGCATTCCAATGCAGGGGGTGCAGGTTCAATCATCAGGGAGCTAAGATCCCACATGCTGCACAGCCAAAAAACCAAAACATAAAACAGAAGCAATATTGTAACAAATTCAATAAAGACTTTTAAAATGGTCCACATCAAAAAAAATCTTTTTAAAAAATAAAATTGAGATTAGTAAATAATTAATATGTAATAGATAATATAACTTTCTGTAGAAGTAACCCATCCTAAGAAAACATTTATAAATATGTTGCTAAGAAGAAGAGTGATTTCCCAAGTCTCCATCAGATACCAAAGTATTTCACCAACTCATTCATGATGACTAGACTACATTTCTAGGAAGACATGACTAGAATGCAATAGAGGTGAAGACAGTAGTGATATCTGATCATATTATTACCTGCTTTGCACAGGTTACTTCAGAGAAGTGATAAAAGAATGAACTAGATAACAAACATCAATTTATCAATTTTTATCCAGCAGTATACAAGGAAGAGGGTGTTTGCATTACAGATGAGCCACATTGATTCCTTACACAGAACCAGGTAAGGAATGTTATTTTTATGAATGGAGAAGCCATCCCAAGCAACAGAATACCTACCACAAAAGGGGCAATCCAGTCAGATAATTCTGCCTAACAGAAATAGCTCTTTAAAGCATATAACTTTCCGTTCCATTTTTGTCTTGTCCTTCTTATTCCAGCTATTCATAATAATGGCTGCACCCAATCAGACCCAAGCCTAGTGAGACTTCAGGAGCCTCATCCCATTGGCTATAGTGCCTATGGAACCCTACTGTATGTCATTCAGTCCCTAGCCCTAGAACTTGGTACCTTTCATCACTTTTTTTTTTTTTTTTTTTTTGGCAGCAGCTACCACTACAAAAGCAACAGCCTTCATATTCTGAGTATCTACAATGTACCAGGCAGGCAGTGGGCTCAGCCAGTTTCATAATCTCAATTAGAGCTCATCACAATCATACAAGTTCTATTAATACCCTCAAGTTAAAGATGAGGAAACGAGGTCAGAGAGCTAGTATGTAGCAGAACTAGAATTGAAACCCAGATATGTCCAGTTCTAAAGCCCATACTCCTTCCAATGTGTCACATTGTCCCTCTAACTACAGAGTATCCTCTTCCTCTCCAATACCCACTCCTTTCTCTGATCTTTTCTCAGTGTTAAGCACCCTGAATTTTCCATAATATATCTCTGTAATGACTTAGGATGCTTTTGCTGTTACGCTACCGTTCCAAGTAGTAGTAAACCTAACTCAAACTGGCTTAAACCTTCAAGGAAGTTTGTTTTGTTCATGCAACTAGAAAGTTCAGAGGTAGGGAAGGAGCAAGTATGCTCTGCTCAGGACTCCAGCCCCATTTCTCTGACATCCGGTTGGCTATGTTTTACTCTGTGAGTTGGCTTTGCAAAGTGGTTACAAGCAATTGTGTCATTACTCACATCCAGGGAAAAGAAAGTGCCACTTCAGAGAATACCAAACAAAATTATGAAGGTTCACTCTGATGACTCCCTTTAAACCAGTCTCAATGACCAAGGGCAATAATATGCTATGGCTATCTTAGGTCTCTGTTCTTCATCTCCAGAAAAATGCCTGAGCAAAACATCCTAGCAAGAGAGATAAGAATGCCCAGCTTGGTTAGACCAATGGCTCTCAGCCCTGGCTGCATATCCACATCATCTAGTGAGCTGTGTATGCACTACCAATTCTCAGGCCCCACCCTCGATCAATTTGTAATTTTATCAAATTCCCCCAGTAATTGGAATGTGCATCAGAGTTAGAAGCACCTGGTTTACATTAATCAAACCACACTCCTGGAGTTAAGAGTAGAGTCAATCCCACCCACACCAGTAATTCCTCTAGGGTGAAGAGGAATGGGTGAGATGAATGGGGAAGAGGCAGTCTCCATGCCCTTTACAGCACTTACCATGCTGTTGTAGCTGCTTATTTTAATTGCTTCTTCCCCTCTAGACCATAAATCCATGGGGACGTAAACTGGGCCAGTATTACTCGTCACTGGATCCCCAGGACCTAGCAAATACCTGGCATCTAGTAGTAAATGCCCACTAAAACTTTTTAATGAATGAATGAAAAACTCAGACTCTATTGAGCTGGCCTTGCAAAGGAGCCCTATTCTCCTTTAAATGAATCAGGCATCTCCTGAAGATTAATCTCTCAGTGTTCATTATCTCTCCCCAGCTCAAAACTCTCGGGGTTCTCCTCTGCCTTCATCATAACCTCCAGCAACTTTGCCATGTGTTAAAGGTCCCCTACAGTTTATCCTGCCTCTTCCTCTCCAGTATCATCTCTGAGAATCACCTGTACTTAGAATACCTCCTGATTAACGAATTCCTCTCAAATGCATCCTATCTACAAGAGGTGCTCTCTTTAATTTTTTTCTCTTTGCCAACATAGAGAATGGCTATAAAATAACCGTATTTTCATTAAAAATTGAACTGATGTTCCGTCCAAAGCAGTATCTTGAATTGTATGAAGGATAATAATAACGACACTAAAAATAATCCTAACAACTAATACTTTTGCAGCTCCTGTATAAGCAAGGTACCGCTCTTAGCACTTTGTATGTTACATATTAACTCATTTAATCATCCCAATAAGAGATGGGTGTGAGTATGATTACTACTTTCCCAGATGGGAAAACTGAGGCACAAAAACTATGTGACTTACCCAAAGCCACACAATTAGTGAATGGCAAGCCAAGGATTTAAGCCTTAGACATCTGACTCCAGAATCCAGGCATTTAACTGCTACAACTTTCACAGTCATTAAGAGAGCAAGCAAGGTGTCACAAGAGGCTAAACTAAGATGACATCAGTGGAACTGAAGAGACAGGGTCATCTGTGTATTCACAGAGAGATACTATAAATGAAAGAAGAACAGTGGAAACTCAGCAATACCTTGGCTTACAATAGTGAAAATGAACCCAACCGCCATATTATAGGACAAGAGAGAAATCTTGGCAGAGTATAGGTACCTTAAAAGATGAGCTTTTAAACAGAGATTTTATATGATCTGAAGATTAATAGTAACCAGGGGGCTACCTAGAAAGAGTCTGAATGTGAGGGTAGCTGAGGTCAGAAACATGTGAGAATCTGAAGATGAGGGGCCAGATCCATTGTCTAATACCTGAGTCAGACTGAGACTCAAAAATTTTAAATTCAACAACAGAATCAAGGTCTCATCCTCTTGAGAAAGGCCCCTGGATTTCAGAAGTCTAGAAATGTGTATAGAGAAATAAGGCAAAACACAGCAGGTCATGCCAGCTGGAACCTTCTCTGTTTTATTCATGCCTCGTTGGCAGACGGCTGGTTCCCAGGAGGTGGCTGAATCTCACAAGGTTCAGATATTAGAGGAAACAAATAACTAATTGTGCTGAACCTCAGTTTGGATTCATTCTGGGGTGTGGACAAGCGTTTGTGTCTCCAGAGCTTGCAGTGAAGTGGAAAGCATGCATTAGACAGCTTGGTGATCTGAATTGAACAGAATAATTGAACTGCTGCCAAATCTGTGGATGACTAGATGTCCTGTGTGAGCCTGGAAAGTCCTGAGAAATCATGGTAATTGTCAAGCATGGCCTACACTTGAAAGATAAGGCATGTCCCTCCTTTCCCCTGGTAACACATTATGCATCTCTCTAAACTGAAATTTAAGTTTGGTTAAATTCTTGTAAAATCTATGTGTATTTTCATCTTCTACATTCTTCTACCTGGATGAATAACAGGTTTGCTGCCTGCTGTGTAAAAGAACGCTTCCCTTTTATTTGCTTTAAAACTACCTATTTGATGCATCGATCCCTGCCCTCCTGTTCTAGTTCAGTTCAGAAAGGCCAGAATTAGAACAGTTTCTGAATGCTCCCCATCTGCAAGAGCTTATGCTCAGAGTTAGGCAGGTAAAAGGAAAAGGATTAAAACGTTGGTTCTTGCCTCCAAGCAACTCTCAAATCATCGGGAATGCAGACACAACTTTTTATAATAGAAACCTGTGACCATGGCACAATTAAAATGACATAAGGTCTCAGTGGTGATGCAATTCATTATGCTGCAGGAATGTGGGGAGGCTTCCTACTGGAGGCAACTCTCAACTTAACTCTGAAGGTGGAGTAAGATTTCAACCAGAATTGAAAATGGTTTGAGTCCTACGAGATTCCTTTAGAAATGAGGTGTGATATGAATACAAAATAAAATAAACATTCAAACTGTTGTGTTTGCAGGTGTCTACATGAAGATGTCTAGGAGGCAGCTAGCAATTCAGGATTGTAAGTATAGACATGAAAGCCACATACCTATGGAGATAAGCAAAGCCATGGAGGTCCATTTGACAGGGCAGAAGTGGAGAGCTGGAAGAGAAAACTGAGTGTGGAACCTTGGGGAATACCTGAGTCTGAGGCAGAGACAAAAGTGGAGCCAGCAACATGGGCTGAGAAGCAGTGGTCTCAAGGGAACAGAAAATTATCAGCATGTCAACAGACAAGGGCCTCTGAAAAATATATCACATAGGATCAAGACTGAGAAGAGGCTGTAGGATTTGATATTTAGAAGCCATTCTCAACCCTCATTAGAGTAGCTCCAGTAGAGCAGGGAGTGCGGAAGTCTGATTGAAATGCACTAAGAAATGAAAGGGAGGTAAGGGAATATTCAGAGCTCTTCTTTTTCAGTAAGTGGGGTAAAGGGGAGATGGCAACTTGAATATAAAACTGGATCAAGAAAAGGATTTTGCTAGTAGCATTGGTTAGGTACTATATGACTTAGTTGAACCAAGAAATTAGGGTTTATAGTCCAAGAGAGAGTGTAATACAAATGCATAAGTTATTATGGACCTTATGTATGAGTTATGGGTTTATGGTTTTAATAAATGTTGTACGTTGTTATTGTTTCCTTTGCCTGGCTCTTCTTTTGGTGAACTGAACCTGCTCTAGTAATACAGGTTTAGCGAGGGCTACCAACCTTAATGCACACACACATACACACACGTGCCCATGCAGTTTTTGGATCAAATGACGGGCATGTGACCAACTCAGGATTTTTCAAACAGGAGCTAGCAGAAGAGATTGAGTCCCTCTCTACAAGCAAAGTTGGGGCATGAGCATGGAAGCTGCTAGTAGCTGTTACAAGCCTAGTGGAAAAAATTAAGAGTGAGAGAATAAATTCAATACATAGTGAGAAGCAAAGACAGTAGACAAAGAGAAAGAAACATGGAAGCCCCTCAGATGTTCAAGTCCCTGATTCAAGGGGTCCCAAAGGCCCAGCTCTACCCCTGCCCATCTTGCAGTTTTGTGAGTCTTCCAATAAATTTCTCTTTTCATCTAATCTAGATGAGCTTCCATCACATGAAATTAAGAGTACTGACTATTATAGAAGGATTGGTTAGGGTGAAGAAGAGTTTCAAAAGTTGCACTTTGAGATTTCCAATGGATGAAAATATTTTCAATATTTTTTTAGTTGACAGTCGTACAGTGACCTGGAGTTGGAAGAACATGCCAGACACAACACAACTTGGTAGAAAACCTGGAGGTAATATTAAGTATATAATACTTGCTAGAATACCCTCATTAAATGTTTGAGAGGCGGAATAGAGTAGGCTTATGTACCCAGACTTAGGAGCCAGATGACTGGCTCCAACTATGGAGAACAGTAAGGGGGTTCCTTAAAAAACTAAAAATAGAACTACCATATGACCCAGCAATCCTACAACTAGGCATATACCCTGAGAAAACCATAATTCAAAAGGAGTCATGTACCACGATGTTCACTGCAGCACAATTTACAATAGCCAGGACATGGAAGCAACCTAAGTGTCTATCAATAGATGAATGGATAAAGAAGATGTGGCACATATATACAATGGAATATTACTCAGCCATAAAAAGAAACGAAATTGACTTATTTGTAGTGAGGTGGATGGACCTACAGTCTGTCATACAGAGTGAAGTAAGTCAGAAAGAGAAAAAAAATATACCATATGCTAACACATATATATGGAATCTAAAAAAAAAAAAAAAGCTTCTGATGAACCTAGGGGCAGGACAGGAATAAAGATGCAGACACAGAGAATGGACTTGAGGACACGGGGAGGGGGAAAGTTAAGCTGGGACAAAGTGAGAGAGTAGTATTGACATATACACACTACCAAATGTAAAATAGATAGCTAGTGGGAAGCAGCCGCATAGCCCAGGGAGATCAGCTCAGTGCTTTGTGACCACCTAGAGGGGTGGGATAGGGAGGTGCAAGAGGGAGGGGATATGGGGATATATGTATACATATAGCTGATTCATTTTATACAGCAGAAACTAACACAACAGTGTAAAGCAATTATACTCCAATAAAGACGTTAAAAAAAAAACCTGGCTCCACCACTTACCAGCTGTGTGATCTTGGGTAAATTTCCTTGTTTATTGTGCTAAAATACATATAACATAAACATTTGCCACTTTAACTATTTTAAAGTATACAATTCAGTGACATTTAGTACATTCACAACGTTGTGTAACCATAGCCACTATCAAGTTTCAGAATACTTTCATCATCTCAAAAGGAAACCCCATTCCTCTCTACCTCTAGCGAATATTAATCTGCTTCTGTCTCTATCAATTTGCTTATTCTGGACTTTTCATGTAAATGGAATCATATGATACATGGCCTTTTGTTTGTGACTTCTTTCACTTAGCATGGTATTTTCAAGGTTCATCCATCTTACAGCATGTATCAACCCTTTATTCTTTTTATGGCTGAGTAATATTCTATTGTATGGATATTATCCATTTTGTTTATCCACTTTGTTTATTCACTATTTGATGGATATTTGGATTGTTTCTAACTTTTGACTCTTGTGAATAGTGCTGCTATGAATATTTGTGTGCAAGTTTTTGTTTGAACACCTGTTTTTAAGTCTTTGCTTTGTGGTACAGTAACTCTATGTTTAACTTTTTGAGACACCCCCAAAATGTTTTTTACAGTGGCTGCACCATTTTACATTTTATAGTGATTTAAGAGTTTTTGCTTTTCCTTGAATACACTTGCCAAAGATGCAAGTGTATTTATTGATTGTTTCTTTAAAAAGAGCTCTTTAATTTATTAAGCAATTCAATAATTTTTCCATTTTACAATTCACTAGTGTTATTTTCAAATTTTAACTTTTCTAAAATTTGAATATAACTTTCAAGAGATGTCAAAGACATTTGGTAATGGCCAATTAGAGGAGCAAGTTGAGGCACAGTTGTAGTTGCTACATACACATGATCCTAACTGTGCATGGAAGGTATATTCATTCATCCATTGTCACTTCAGATGAGTTATTTACATTGATAGCCAACATGGGGTTAAATTTTAGCTTAAAAATGATTTCTGCATTTTGCTTAAAATGCAATCCAAAATCACACCATGTAGCAGAGTTGAAAGGAAAATTTTTGTGTATGCAGATGATTTTCTGTCTCATACAAAGCAATACAATTAAAGGTAGTAGAAAATGACAAATTTTTCAGGTAGATAATAAGATGTCCAAAGCTAGGAACAGGAGTGTGATCAATGCTGGCTGATTTCTAGTGATGCTAATTGTCATCCAGCTATATGTACTTCAATTAAGGAAAAAAAATTATTAGTTTAACCCAGTGGAAAAGCAAGTAAACCCCTTTCAGTATGCTTTCAAATTAAACTGTCAACTCTGAAGGTGAATAGTGGTTATGTTCAGAAGAACGGGAATGAAAAGGAGTGTGTCACCATAATGTTAGATAAAACTGAAGGCTGCAAAAAGAGATGCAGGAGGGATTTCAGACTGAGTGTGAAGCTGGCTCAAACTAAAAATTTGGTTGCAATAGTGAAAAAGAAGAAAGTAGTATACAATTGTATTAATGAATTTATACTGTACTGTATTTATTTACAGATGACATGATTGTATATTAGAAAATGCTAAGAAATCTCCCAAAAAGCTACTGGAACTAAGAAGTGAATTTACCAAGATCACAGTATACTAAGTAAATATAAACAGAGTGATCGCATTTCCATACAACAGCAGTTGGGAAATTATATTTTATAAAAACAAGATACAAATATGCAAAATCAATCATATTTCTATATATTAGCAATTGAAAATAAAACCAAAATAGTATCTTTTGCAATAATGTCAAAAACATATAGTGTTAACAAAAGACATGCAAGACATCTACACTGAATAGTAAAAAATACACCTAAGAAAAAGAAGAGCTAAAAGTATGAAAAGATAGATTACATTCATGATTTGGAAGACAATAAATATTGTTAAGTTGTCAATTCTCTCCAAAATAACAACGAGGTTTAATGCAATTCCAATAAAAACCTGGCAGGCATGTTTGTTTTGTTTTTTTAAAGAAATTGAATTACGAACCTGCAGCCTGCAAAACGGAGACCCCAAACATGGGAAGATAAGCAAAATGAGAAAACAGAAAAACACACAGCAGATGAAGGAGCAAGATAAAAACCCACCAGACTTAACAAATGAAGAGGAAATCGGCAGTCTACCTGAAAAAGAATTCAGAATAATGATGGTAAAGATGATCCAAAATCTTGGAAATAGAATAGACAAAATGCAAGAAACATTTAACAAGGACCTAGAAGAACTAAAGAGGAAAAAAGCAATGCTGAACAACACAATAAATGACATTAAAAATACTCTAGAAGGAATCAATAGCAGAATAACTGAGGCAGAAGAACAGATAAGTGACCTGGAAGATAAAATAGTGGAAATAACTACTGCAGAGCAGAATAGAGAAAAAAGAATGAATAGAACTGAGGACAGTCTCAGAGACTTCTGGGACAACATTAAATGCACCAACATTCAAATTATAGGGGTCCCAGAAGAAGAAGAGAAAAAGAAAGGGACTGAGAAAATATTTGAAGAGATTAGAGTTGAAAATTTCCCTAATATGGGAAAGGAAATAGTTAATCAAGTCCAGGAAGCACAGAGAGTCCAATGCAGGATAAATCCAAGGAGAAACACTCCAAGACACATATTAATCAAACTGTCAAAAATTAAATACAAAGAAAACATATTAAAAGCAGTGAGAGACTTCAGCACCACCAAAACAGCTTTAAAACAAATGCTAAAGAAACTTCTCTAGGCAAGAAACACAATAGAAGGAAAACACCTACAATAACAAATGAAAACAGTTAAGAAAATGGAAATAGGAACATACATATAGATAATTACCTTAAATGTAAATGGATTAAACGCTCCCACCAAAAGACACAGACTGGCTGAATGCATACAAAAACAAGACCTATATAAATGCTGTTGACAAGAGACCCACTTCAGACCTAGAGACACATACAGACTGAAAGTGAGCGGATGGAAAAAGATATTCCATAAAATGGAAATCAAAAGAAAGCTGGAGTAACAATTCTCATATGAGACAAAATATACTTTAAAATAAAGACTATTACAAGAAACAAAGAAGGACACTACATAATGATCAAGGGATCAATCCAAGAAGAAGATATAACAATTGTAAATATTTATGCACCCAACATAGGAGCACCTCAATACATAACACAAATACTAACAGTCATAAAAGGTGAAATTGACAGTAACACAATCATAGTAGGGGACTTTAATACCACTCTTCCACCAATGGACAGATCATCCAAAATGAAAATAAATAAGGAAACACAAGCTTTAAATGATACATTAAACAAGATGGACTTAATTGATATTTATAGGACATTCCATCCAAAAACAACAGAATACACATTTTTCTCAAGAGCTCATGGAACATTCTCCAGGATGGATCATATCTTTGGTCACAAAGCAAGCCGTGGTAAATTTAAGAAAACTGAAATCATATCAAGTATCTTCTCTGAACACAATGCTATGAGAATAGATATCAGTTACAGGAAAAGATCTGTAAAAAATCCAAACACATGGAAGCTAAACAAGACACTACTTAATAACGAAGTGATCACTGAAGAAATCAAAGAGGAAATCAAAAAATAACTAGAAACAAATGACAGTGGAGACACGACGACCCAAAAACTATGGGATGCAGCAAAAGCAGTTTTTTTTTTTCCTTAAGAAACAGGAAACATCTTGAATAAACAACCTAACCTTGCACCTAAAGCAATTAGAGAAAGAAGAACAAAAAAAAACCAAAGTTAGCAGAAGGAAGTAAATCATAAAGATCAGATCAGAGGGCTTCTCTGGTGGCACACTGGTTGAGAGTCCACTTGCCGATGCACAGAACACGGGTTCGTGTCCCAGTCCGGGTAGATCCCACATGCCACGGAGCGGCTGGGCCCGTTAAACATGGCCACTGACCCTGCATGTCCGGAGCCTGTGCTCAGCAACGGGAGAGGCCACAAGAGTGAGAGGGCCATGTACCACAAAAAAAAAAAAAAATTGCACTGAAATTGAAACTGTGATTAAAAATGTTCCAACAAACAAAAGCCCAGGACCAGATGGCTTCACAGGTGAATTCTATCAAGCATTTAGAGAAGAGCCAACACCTACCTTTCCTAAAGTCTTCCAAAATATAGCAGAGGGAGGAACACTCCCAAACTCATTCTATGAGGCCACCATCACCCTGATACCAAAACCAGACAGAGATGTAACAAAGAAAGAAAACTATTAATAAAGACACAGACCTACTAGAGAATGGGCTTGAGGATATGGGGAGGGGGAAGGGTAAGCTGTGACAAAGTGAGAGAGTGGCATGAACATATATACACTACCAAATGTAAAATAGATAGCTAGTGGGAAGCAGCCGCATAGCACAGGGAGATCAGCTCAGTGCTTTGTGACCACCTAGATGGGTGGGATGCGGAGGGTGGGAGGGAGGGAGACGCAATAGGGAAGAGATATGGGAACATATGTATATGTATAACTGATTCACTTTGTAAGAAAGCATAAAGTAACACATCATTGTAAAGCAATTATAATCCAATAAAGATGTTAAAAAAAAAAAAGAAATTGACAAGCTGATCTTAACGTTTATACAGAATTGCAATAAACCTAGAATAGTCAAAATAATGTTGAAAAAGCAGAACAAAGTCAGAGAAATTATAATATCAGATATCAAGACTTACTTTAAAGCTACAGTAATCAAGACTGCATGTGGCATTGGTATAAAGACAGCCAAAAAGATCAATGAAACAGAAAAGAGAATCCAGAAACAAACCCACACATGTAGTCAATTCATTTTCAACAAAAGTGCCAAGGCAAATCACTGGGAAAAGAAAAATCTTTTCCACAAGTGGTGCAAAAACAACTAGATATGTGTACTAAAAAAAAATTGAACTTCAACCCCTGCCTCACACCAAATGTAAAAATTTATATTAAATAGATAATATACCTAATGCGGAAGACAAAATAATAAACCTTCTGGAAGAAAATATAGAAAAGTATTTTCACAACTTTGGCATAGACTAACACACAAGACACAAAAAGCACTAACCATATAATATTAGTAAATTGAACTTTATCAAAATTAAAAATTATACTTATCAAAAGATACCATTGGGACTTCCCTGGTGATCCAGTGGTTAAGACTTCACCTTCCAATGCGGGGGTGCAGGCTTGATCCCTGGTCGGGGAGCTAAGATCCCAAATGTCTCATGGCCAAAAAATCAAAACATAAAACAGAAGCAATATTGTAACAAATTCAATAAAGACTTTAAAAAATTGGTCCACATCAAAAAAAATCTTTAAAAAAAGATACCATTAAATAAAAATAGAAGCCAGAGACTGGGAGAAAATATTTACAACATCTATATATGGATATTGATTTATATCCAAAATACAGATATGTATTTTTAAATTCCTGTAAATCAGCAGTAAAAGAAATAAATAAAAATTGAGACTTAGAGATACATGAATAGCTAATAAGCACATGGAAAGACGTTCAACATCTTTAGTTATCAGGGAAAATATGAATTAAAACCACAACGGGATACCACATCACACTCAGTGGAATTAAAGTTTTTTTAAGTAAATAGCCAATGTTGGCAAAAATGTGGAGTAGCTGAATTCTTATTCACTGCTGGTGCAATTTAAAGACTACTTTTGAAGGTTTTGTCCATTTTTAAAAAAGTTAAATATATACCACAGGTACATAAATTGCCAGAATACATCAAATTATACTTAATATCTGCATACTTTATTGCATGGATAGTGCAATATAAATTTTTTTAATTAAAAGTTGGCCAAATCTTTATAGCTGAAGAGGCCTAACCTTAAAAATTTCAGAAACTTGTTCTAAGCAGTATGGTCTGAAGTTACCATCTTAATTTCCTGTTTGCCGCATGTATTATTTAGGAGACTGTATTTTTTTAGTGGTTCTCAAATAGATGAATATTTGTTATTTAAATACAGTTGTTAATTTCTAGTTTTTAGTATATTGTGGTCAACAATGTAATTTGTATAATTTCTACTATTGATATTTATATAGGTTTTTCTTTTGGAGTGAATGGATGATGAATTTCCATAAAGGTTTTATTAACATTTTTTTTAAAAGGACACCTGAAATATCCAAATAGTTATAAAAGATATAGAAAATAGAAAAATATAATAGAAATGAAAATAGAAAATATTCCATTTTTAATATTTTTCTATATTCTGTCAATTATTAATTTTTCTTTATATTTTGAACAAATTTTGCACTACGTACCTCAAGGGATATTTGGTCTGCTTAAATATATTTTCATTTGGAATTATACCCATTATTAAAATAACTTTTTTCATTATAAACTTGTATTGCATTGCTTCAGATATATTTCCTACAAACAGAATTTAGATGAATCTCATAGAATGTTTTAAAGCAATCTGAAGGTTCAAATCTTTCATTATGTAGTTTTTATCTCAGTAATTTACAGCTATAATTGATATATCAGATCTTTATTCTTTCATCTTGTTTGATGTTTTCTGTTTTCATGTTTCCGTAGTGTTCCCTTTTTTGTAGGGTTTTTCACATGGATCATGTTCCTTTTTTTCCTGCTTTTTAATTCTAATGATTGCTTTTAGTTTTAGTCTCTATTCTCTAGTTGCTAGAGTCAAATATAAAATGGTATCTGCTACCTTTCTCTACTCTGTACGTCTTCTCACAAGTAGCGTGAGAGTAAATCTATCCGTTTATAAATTACTTTAGAATTAACTGGAGTTTTACATCCAGATTATTATCAAATTTATTTATCCATTATAAATCTCCTTTGATAATAATTTTTGACATCTGCCCTCAGTTGTAAAGGCAGATTTACAATACTTATTTTTGAACAGTGGTTTTCAAACTTTGTTCCATGGAGTCCTCCGGTTTTGAAGAGGTCCCTCACAGGTTACCTGTGGTTGGGTCTCTTGGATCTTCATGCCTCTTTAACCAGAGAATGACAGTTATAGGTGTCTCATATTTTGGGTTTTCAAAGAAGAAATTTTTTATCTCCAGATAAATACTAAAATACATTTGATAAACACGGATTCGGACATATCACTATTTTAATTGGTTTCAGACCTATGGACAGCCCTTTTCTAGCCTAAGTTCTCCATTCTTCAGCTTTTCCTTCAAGTAATTTTTTTCAAGGAGGGTATATATTTCTGAGTCCTTGCCTATCTGAGATGTCTTTTTGATATTTCACTAGTTAAAGATGACTAGGCTGGGTATAAAAGCACTAGGTTACAAACTTTGTTTCTCAAAACTCTGTATATAATACTCCATTTTCTTCTAAATTTAAGCTTTCAGAGTAAAATCCAGAAAATGGTGAGATTTTTGTTTTTCTTTTCTTTTCTTTTTTTTTAGGTAGTCTCTTTCTTCCTCTTATATGCTTGTGGAAGTTTTCTTATCCTTATGAATTAAAATTGTTGCCAGGATACACGCTTATGTGTGTCTTCATGCATTGACTTGTCTGGAACACAATGATTTTTTCAGTATGAGTCTTACTTCTGCTCATGAATTTTTCCTGTTATATCTTTAATTATTGCTTTTTTTCCCATTAGTTTAAGTATCTTCTTCAAGAATACCAATCATCTATATAGTTACTCTCTGTTCTTTAACATCCTTATATTTTGTAATCTATGGAGGAATCCAAATAGTTCCCTGAAATCCTCCAATTTCTGGACACTCCAGTAAATCATTTCAGAAACATGTTCTCCCTCTAGGAAGGACTTCTAGGTCTCCTAGATACACTTTCTTCCCTTGAAGTCTTTTTCACACACTCCATGTAGTTTTTCCCCACTTTATTGATCTTTGTACAAGTGGAAATCTATTCATATTTGGTATTTATCAAAAGACAAGAAAGTTGAAATACTCTGAGCTCCACTCTAACTATTAGGTGTGCACAGCCTCTGGACTGAGGCCTAGTTTCCAGCATGGCTTCCTCTAATGCACCCTTCTTCTACTGAGGTTCCATATTGCTCCAATGACACCGTCTAATTTCCTGGGCCTGTGAACCTGCAATGTACATAAAAATCGGCAATTCCCAGCATGCACTGTCACCAGGGTTTTGGTGGTGTTGGTTTGGTTTTATTTTTTGTTTTGTTTTGGTTGGTTTGGTTGTTTCTGACCCAACCTAAACCTAAGGAGCTTTACCTGTAATACATTTTCCCCTGAAAATGCAATATGCCTCCACCAGTCCTCTGACTCGGCCAAAGCTGACCTTGTTTTCTGAGAAGCCAAGCTGTTTTCTGAGAATTGTAATTTCTCTGATGTAGAATGACGTGACAATACTCTCAACCCACATGGGTAAAAGCCCACCTGCCCAGTTGTCTTGATAATGGACAGACGAGAGGACTCAGTGCCTTCCCTCCTCATTTCAAAGGTTTTTTTGTGTCATGTAGTAAAGCTGATTAGGTGTACCATAGAAAAAGACACGGGTAGTTTTATCTCAGTCTTGCTTTACAGTTAGTATAGATTCTTCCCCAATTTTGAGATTATGCTGTCCATGGTTTTTATTTTGATATTTAATGTATTATGTTTTTTTCTTTGTCTTCATAGGCATTTTAGTAGAAAAATTGGGAAAGACTTCACCAGGGGCTTCTAGCCAGGCTCCATTTTTAGCTGGAACTCCTGTAGCTTCTTAATAAATAATTAAAACATGTCTGGGGAGGATATTCAGCAACTAAATCAATGCTAGAGATTATTCACTAAAGATGTGAAATCTGGGTATTTCAATGTGAAAAGAGAGGAAATATTGTTTTTTAGGAGCAAAATAAAATTCCTAACAACTGACTAAGATTCCTTATAGAAATGATGACAAAGAATGGTATTCCCAAAATAAAAGGCTTATGCTGAGAGCTCAAGTTGCTGTCCACCCAAGTAGAATTAAGAGTACCATTCTGCAGATTTGGGATTAATGTCACCACATCTAGCCCTAGCTATAATGCAGGCAATAACATTTTGTAAGAAAGAACACCATGTGGCAGCCTTGCTAATCTTCTGGATGAGAATAAGTTGGAAGTTGGCAACATGTATTGACATGCCTTGGACCAAAAGGAGTACTTAACATGACACTGCAGTTTTCAAAGCTATTCAGAGATAAGAGATATATGGTCAAAAATAGTGTGATATATGGGCAACTGTAAAACAGCTGAATACTAAGCACTTAAGTCAAATGAAATTTTAAAAACGTGTTCAAACAAAAGCCTAGAGGTAATAGGAGACCAGTTAGTATCAACAGTTGATGGCTATTTGAGTGGAATGTGGGGGAAAGGCTGCTGGATGAGGGTCTAATTAAGATTGAATCTTGTCGTCATTTTAAAAAAGAATTTAGGTTAAATTCTTTAGTTAAAGAACTTAATAAAGAAATGGGTAGATGGGTCATTTTGGGAGTTTAAACTGCTTCCACAAAGAATAAAATGTTCCCCCATGAGAAATATGAGCTGCCCATGTCTAGTGCCCTAAATAAAGAAGGCCCCATCACCTTTCTGAGGTCAATGTTAATATCCCCAACCTTCTAAGAGTTGAATAGCTCCAAGTTCCTCACCAACCAAATGAGCAGAATTTACCAAGAAAGAGCTTGCCTTCACCATGCTAAAGAAAGGCTAAATCTGCAGCCTGCTTAAGCCTAATTTCCCAAGTAAGAAGTACCATAAAGCAAGATAGGAACAGGGATACAGGAAGGGGATGGAAACTGAGCAGCTGAGATCAGGAGGTACACAAAATATATTTAAAAGCAGAATCTCAGTACTCTGGCAACACATAACAAGGAAGCATCTTGTCTGAACTAGTCTGTCCTTGTCTTTCAATAGGAGGGGCCCTGCTAATCCTTGGATAAAATTATTTTAGAACTGAAAGAGAATGTGGAGATTATCTAGTCCAGCCCCCTCACTTGAGGACACTTAGGGCCTGAGAGATTAAAAGGCTTGCTGGGCTCATGCAGTAAATTAGTTGCAGAAGTGGAATTATAACCCCAAACCTCCTGATGCTCACTGAGATATTCTTTCCACTACAACAACCATCTCTTCATGGCTCTTTTTATGAAAATTCTAAGGGAGGAAAGAGATATATCAGATATATTCTGATACAGTGGAAAGAGAACTTTATCAACTATAAATTCTGAGTTCTAGTCTTCTCTCTCCTAGTTTGAATAATAGAATCCTAGAAATCAAGACTTCATTTAGTTCAACTTGCCACTCAAAGAAAGAAACCCCTACATAATATCCATGAACAACTAGGTGGGTGACCCAGCTCTTGTGAACACCTCCCAGGGGTGGATATCTCACTACCTGGGAGGGAGCTGATAGTGCTCGATGACCTGAAATCTTCTGAAGCTTTTCTGAAACTTCTATTTTGACCCCCAAGAAGGGGTTTTTATCTCTTCTACATGTTAGCACTGCTCACTTAGTTCAACAAACATTCACTAAAAGTCCATACTTGCTAGATTCTGGAGCTACAAACTTAGAATTATAAAGCTGACAATGAAGAACACATAATCTAGTCAGGGAGATGATCCTTAATTACTATTAAATATGATCATGCATGCCACAAGTGCCAAGCACATGTAAACACTCAATAAATATTAGACACCATTCTTATTAACTATTACATAGCTCTTTCATCACCTTGTGTTCAGACTACATTTCCACTTCTTTCAAGCATGCAGCATAGAATGTGGCTTATAGATCAGGGTCAGCAAACTTTCTATAAAGGGCCAGACCATAAATATTTCAGGCTTTGAAAGCCATACATCTCTGTCACAACTACTCAACTCTACATTTCTAGTATGAAAGCAGCCACAGAGAATATGTGAATAAATGGGTATGGTGTGGCTGTGCTCCAATAAAACTTGACTTATAACAAGAGGGCTGGCTGGGTTTCACTACAGGCCATAGTTTGCCAACCTCTGCACTGGATGCTTCACTGTCCTAACTACCCTCCTTTAGCCTGTCAATGTCCCTTTTAAAATATGTCATTGAAAGCTAAACACTCTGCTCTAAAGATGGCAGGACCAGTAAAAAATATAATAGGGTTATTAAATACCATGAATAAGATACTATAAGTCAATTGTTGTGGTTCAAAATGGTCACTTTTTAAAATAAGTACTTACATTAATTTATTTTTAGTTTACAATGTACTTTCAGAAATACTCTCATTTAATTTTACTCACTGCATCCCATTATCGGCTTATATTAGTTTCGAGGTCAATTAGAAATCTTGAGAATAGGACAAAGTCTTTATTAAAACAAAGGGAGAAAGTGAAGATCAACAGTCTAAATAGTGCACAACCTCCAGCCCCCCTTTCACTAATCATCCCTCAAAATTCTGAGAGTGGGACTTAAATCTCCTACCCCTGAGAAGGGCAAGAGATTGAAGGATTACACTCTTGGGAAATACGCCTTAAAAAAAAAAAAAAGGTACTGACATTTGAGAATCACCAACTAAACAGCTGGGTTCTTTCTGAATGGAGAGTGAAATTCACTTCAGCAATTGTCAAGCTCTGCCCATAAATATGTAGTCTTCAATTGGCTTTTTAGTGCCTCATTTTAAAATATGAACAGACAGCCAAGGATTACCAGGCATTTCAGAAAAAACCCCAGTCAATATTTAAGCCAGAGACAAATATAAGCATGAAAAAAAAAAAAAGGAAGGAAGGAAAGAAGGAAGGAAGGAAGAAATGAAGGAAGGAAAGAATAAAGAATGAAAGTTGAAGAACTAAAAATAATACAAGGATTTCCACTAAGATCAGGAACAAGACAAGGTTGCTCACTCTCACCACTATTATTGGAAGTTTTAGCCACAGCAATCAGAGAAGAAAAAGAAATAAAAGGAATCCAAATCAGAAAAAAAGAAGTAAAGCTGTCATTGTTTGCAGATGATATGATACTCTACGCAGAGAATCCTATACAGAGTGAAGTAAGTCAGAAAGAGAAAAACAAATACCATATGCTAACATATATATGGAATCTAAAAAAAAAAAATTGGTCATGAAGAACGTAGGGGCAGGACAGGAATAAAGACACAGACCTACTAGAGAATGGACTTGAGCACAAGGGGAGAGGGAAGGGTAATCTGTGACAAAGTGAGAGAGTGGCATGGACATATATACACTACCAAATGTAAAACGGATAGCTAGTGGGAAGCAGCCACATAGCACAGGGAAATCAGCTCAGTGCTTTGTGACCACCTAGAGGGGTGGGATAGGGACGGTGGGAGGGAGGGAGATGCAAGAGGGAAGAGATATGGGGATATATGTATATGAATAGCTGATTCACTTTGTTATAAAGCAGAAACTAACACACCATTGTAAAGCAATTATACTCCAATAAAGATGCTAAAAAAATAATAAATAAAAATTTTAAAAATACAAGGAATTTTAAATGGAAACTTCCCCCCAAAATCTGTAATTAATACCTTCAAAGAGATTGTTAAAAAAAAAAACTATTAGATTTACTAAGCAAGAATAAAATGCCAACAAAAAAAGAACATTCAAATACTTAGAAAATAAGGAAAAGTTGTTAGTGTTTAAAATATGACAAAAGAAAAAGTAAATAGAAAGCCTGGAAGATAAAATTGAGGAAGTCATCCAGAAAGCAGAACAAAAAGAAAAAGTGAGAATATCAGTAAAGAATATTTAACAAATAACTAATAGGAATTCTACAAAGAAAGAATGGAGATAACGGAGAAGAGGACATTATCTAAGAAATAACACAGGCAAATTTCTTAGAACTGAAGAAAATTAGATTCCTGGTTGAAAAGAGCACAACACAATGTGCACAGCCCCTTGGCAAGTTATAGCCCAAGTATTAGAAGTTAATCAGACAACTAAGCTTTATTAACCTGGACTAGGCATTGGTGGTTCTGCAGCAAACAGAGAGATAAACCCAGACTTTGGAGGTTTATATGCTAATGGTGGATCAGTCCCTTACATGTATCCCCCCAAAATCCTCTCCACTAAAAGAAACATTTTTCCCATAGTAAAGAGTGTTTGGGGCTTCCCTGGTGGCGCAGTGGTTGAGACCCCGCCTGCCGACGCAGGGGACATGGGTTCGTGCCCCGTTCTGGGAAGATCCCACGTGCCGCGGAACGGCTGGGCCCGTGAGCCATGGCCACTGAGCCTGCGCGTCCGGAGCCTGGGCTCCGCAACGGGAGAGGCCACAACGGTGAGAGGCCCGCGTACCGCAAAAAAAAAAAAAAAAAGAGTGTTTGGCGCTTAGTAAATCCTAAATCTGGTCCAGATTATCATCCTGCCCCATCATGACTAATGGACCCACTCGTATTCCTGGCTGGTGGAAACTTAAGTTTCCTACAGAAGGAGGTCCTCCCTATCCCCGGTTCTCTGAAGGAGGTTGTATGTAAATATTTATGCTTTCTTGCTGCAGTCCATCCTAACAACCGACCTTCCCACTGAGTTGGCATAGCAGTGGAAACCATGACATCAAAACCAAATGTAATATATATCTGCCTTCTCAAACCCTTTTTGAAAAAAAAATGGGGTCCTACAAAGCAAATGAGAATAAATAGCTATATAAAATTCAGTTTAGCACATTTTGTGGTCTTTTCCATACATTAATTCTCTTTAGAACCCCATTTAATCCTCTTTACAAATGTGTGAAGTAGCTATTCTTGACCACAAAGTTCAGAAGGGGATAAGTAATTTACCCAGGCCCACAGCTAGGGAATGGTACTGATGGAGTCACACCCAGGGTCCTCTGACCCAAATCCCAGATTCTTCCTTCAGTTGTACAAACTTAATTGTACAATGAATGCCCCTCTTAAACTCTTCTCACAAAAACAAACAAAAACCTGCACAAACTTGTGTAAAGCAACATCTATCATAAAATCATTAGTAATCATGAATCGCAAATTAATCTCTGAACTGATACACTAGAACACTTGACGCTGCCATGAAGCATATATGAAATACCAAGACCATAATCTGAGAACTATAACAAACTATAACTACAGCCAACTATAACAGATAGTTCAGTGGCCTGGGGGCTCAGATATCAGTGATAATTCTGTCTTACCTTTCTTCAAACCATATAACCTCTCTGGACTAACTACTGGTCCTTATCTATGAAATGAAAGGTTGAGACTAAATTAGTGCTGAATTTCCTTCAGCATTATTTCTGAAAATGCAAGACTTTAATGTAGTCTCTATTTAACTACACTTTATTAAATAATTAATAAATATGAAAAATTGTTTAAACTCACTATATTAATTAATAAACATGAAAAATTATTTAGAAATTGTTTAAAGTCATCAAAACCATAAGTCAAATCAAGAGGCCAATTTACCTATCAAATTAGCAAATATTTTTAACTTCTAATATTCCTTTTTTATTGAAGTATAGTTGATTTACAATATTATATTAGTTATTACAAGATAATGGCTATAATTCCCTGTGCTATACAATATATCCTTGTTGCTTATATCTTTAATATTTCTTTAATATCCAAGTAACACTCATTCACAGAGAGAAAATTAGAACTAGTGATACAGAAAAGATCCCACCCATAATCTTACCAATTAAAAAAAACTACCATTCACATTTTCATGTATGTCCTTCAAAAACAACACTATGTTATTCTTTTGGTTTCATAACTGATTTACTTTTTCATTTCAGTACATAGCTATATCATCCTTTTATGTGGCTGTATCATCATTTATTTGACCAATTCCCTAGTACTGAACATTATTTGTTATTATTTTGCTATTGTAAACAGTGCTGAGGTGAACATCTTTGAATGTACAGCTTGCTTGATTATTTCCTCAGGATAAATTCCTGTATGTGGAATTTCTGGTAAGCACATATTTACGGCTTGCGGTAACTTTTGCCAGACTGTCTCCAGAAGTACAATTCGCTTTCCCACTAGCCCCATTTGAGACTGCCTATTTCCCATAGTTTCATCAACACTGAGTTAATAATCTTAACGTTTGCCAAAATGATGGCAAACCTGTTTAACTTGGAGTTCTTTGCTTACAAGCGAGTTAAAACTTTTCACACATGGCTATCAAGCATTTTTAATTATTTATTTCTTTATGATAGTTATGTCCTTTGCCCATTTTTCTATTGGCACGTTCATGGCTGGTGAGGTGGAAATCACCACGTTTCCTCGGACTTTTTCACATAAGGAATACCTGAAGGAAAAGAAGTTTGTTTAACTTGAGGAAAAGAAAACTCAGGTGAGAAATGATTATACACTATAAACATTTGAAGAATTCCCCCTGATACACAAGCCTGTGTAGGATACAGAATGCAGACTGCCATTTATTAGGTGTTAAAATATGACAACTGGGCTTCGTACAAACCAAATAGCCTGAGACAGGTCTCAAGCTAGTCTGGGTATCATTTGAAGGTGACTCCCCATCCATCCCTCTTGTAGATGGATAGACATGAAATTCTAACCATCCTACCCCAGCCCACAGCAGGGGACCAGGGTGCAGGCTCCTTGATAGCCCAGCCTTTCACAGTTACTTCAAAAACTCAGGGATGAGTGGAAGTGAATTCTAATCTTGAATAATTACCATATTCAGGAGACAGATGTTAGTCACACCAGAATTGCGTTTATCCTACTTCTTATTACAAATAGTGTAACAGAACTCCTGGGGATATTGCAGGGCAAATGAACTTTAACCACAAACTTTTGTCAATGTGTTTTCAGAGACCTTGGGCTCTAGTTTTAAGAGGAGTATACCCCTTTAGGTTGGAATTCAATTCTATGTGCAACGGTAATTTCACACTCTCACATAATGGGAGGCAACCCCATTCCTGGCTTCTTGCTCTGAGAACACCTACCCAAAGTCCACCTTCTTGGAAGGCAGGCCATGTAGTGGCCTTCAAGACCTACTATTAGTTCTGGAGGTAGAATAGTCATGTCCAGGCCAGAGTCCTCAATCCAGGCTGGACTCAATACCCAAAGTAATATGGGAAGCAGGGAATTCAAATATGAACAGCTCCATGTGACCTTCTGCCTGGATATCCAGGAACAAGGTCATTCACGTGGCAAGCTTTCCCAGCAGTAGCTGTCCATTGATACATTCACTTACCCCCATGGGATTTCAGCTATGTCAGAAGCTACACTGGTAAGAACAGAGCCTAATTTTTAAAATCTGTCCAAGACGCTATAGTCTATCAGTGCCATGGTCAGGGGGCAAGTTGCAGTCTCATCATTCCAAAGCCAGTGGAAACACGCTAGAGTAGGTTGTCAGCCATGAAAGAAGGGAGGGCACAAAGCTAAACCTGATCAGTTCCCCCTTTAGAGGACAATTCAGAAATTACCCAGCATCTGTAGCTAAGTGGTCAAGGAGTTTAGGATTACTGCAGCTTAGACAGAGCATCATGCTAGTTGCCCATATCATTAAGCATGCAAGGAGGGTTCTTCCTCATACAAGGGCACAGACTGTGCCAGGGCCTCAGCAGGTCTGATAAGTTGGAATGGACAGTGGTCATTCTGTCTTCTTAACCATAACCATACACAAGGAGTCAAGCTTTGAAAGACATCAATGTTACCTTATTTAAGAAGGATCTGACAAAACCCTCCAAGAACTGGGCACCTAAGGGATTAACATCCAAGTAATAGCAGCTAATGTGACCCTCTCTAATCTCTTCACTCCATTCTCCCTAACCAGAGATGGCAGTTCTACCCATGCCAGGATACTGTACATTTACTACAGCACTCCTACAACATGAGAAGTTCCCGCACACAGGGAGTTCCTTTAGCCTACAGAGCATATTTCTCCACCTTCACATTTAAGAAAAACTGACTTGACTACTTGATATTTAACTCTATAAATAAAATCATAGCCAAAATAAAAGTGCAAACAACCAACTGGGAAAAATATTTACAGCAAAATGAAAGATCATATCATTGTTGTTTGAGAAACTAATTGATAAGAAAACACAAAGTCATAAAAGACACTTAACCAAATAGAAAATACAACTATTATAAAACACACACACACACACATACACACACTGTCCATCAAAAATGTTCATTCAGACAAGCAACAACATTTTACTTATTTCTTGGCCTCTCAACAAAATGTTTTTAATGATATTTCTCAAAGCCTCAGAACCATAATTTCAATCATCCTGAGCATTCCAAGGGAGCTTCTAAAGTCTCCCAAAACAGCTAGGATTGAGGCAGAGTGTGCTCCTTTAGAAGGGATTAGTGACTGATTAGCAACTGGAGACCCTTGGAGCCTCCCTACTACCTCTCCTGGCCCTAGATCACTATCTGCTTTACTTTTTCCTCTTGGGCCACCAGCCCTCCCTCCCCTCTAGAAGTGAGCTCTCAGGAAACCCTCAGAGCCCATAGGTCCTAATGTGACACATCAGGTTTATCAGCTTTATCTCATCACTGAATACCCTCGATCTCTTTCTCTGGTATTCTTTCATAATGAGCATAGGAAGAGGGAAAAAAGCCTGGAAATCAGGCATCTCATACCTGAAAACACATTGGCTCTTTCAGAAAAAGTAATTCTAACCATATAGCCCAAAGCAAATGTATAAGAGGTTGGAACTGTGTAAACAGATTTCCTAAGGATTCAACTGAATTTAAATTACTAATTCACGCAGTGTAAGAGACAATCATTGAGGCATGTAGAAAGTATACTGCTGATCTAGGACCTACCCTGGCTTTCACACTTTTTCAGAACACAGGAATCGTTCACTAAATAGTGACAGGAATTCTTAGCAAAGAACAGAAGGTCAATTAGAAAAGACCAATTTGTCCTTGCCCTTTGACTGGTCTGTAAGTGGCCAATGGATTCCCCAACTAGCTGGTTTAATTAAACCCTAGGCAGCTGAGAACAACTAGGGGTGATCTGACTCCTAGAAAGAAGGAAAGAGCTCTGGAGACCAGAATGTGTCCCAAGAAGGGATTTTGACTCTAGATAAACTATGTAATCAGGGATTAGAAAAAAGTGCTCACCATAGGCAAGAATCATATAATTTTAGATTGGAGAAGACCTAAGAGGCTGTCATAAGATCCAAGTACCTATACAATGCATGAATGGCTTCTATGGCATTCCAGATAGGTGTGCATGCAGTTCTCCTGGGACTGCCTCACCCTACAATTGAACAGAGCTTCCTTCAATAACCTAAACTGAAATCTACCCCCTGCTGTAAGTTTAACTTTAGACTTAGGTGGTGTTGCACATGTCACTTGGAAATCAGTCCTGGATGTTTCTGTCTAATACGGGATCTGGAAAAGCAGGATGCTACAAACCTGAGATAGTGTAGGGAGTGAATGGAACCCAATGAGTGGGACTCAGCTTCATGCATCCCATCCATCCCTTTTTTTCTTCCCTTTGCCTCAGAATAAGAGGTTTTCTCCTCCCGTGAAAAGCTAATATTTCCATCTGCATTCTATCCCAGTGGTTCTCAAACTTTAAGGTACATCAGAATTACCTGGAAAGCTTAATAAAACATAGACTGCTGCTTACCACCCCAAAGTTTCTGATTCAAAAGGTCTGGGGTATGACCCAAGGATTTGCATTTCTAAATTCCCAGGTTATGCTGTTGCTGCTGGTCCAGGAACCACACTTTAAGAACCACTGCTGTAGATCAGGGGAGAAAAACCTTCTGTCAAGGGCCAGATGTAAATAGGTTAGGCTTTCAGGACATACGGTCTCTGTTGCAACTACTCAGTTCTGCTGTTGTAGTGTGAAGGCAGCCAAAGACACTATGTAGATGAATGGATATGGCTGAGTTCAAATAAAACTTTATTTACAAAACCAGGCCATGGACAAGCCTGCAGGCTGTCATTTACAACCCCCTGCTCTAGACCCTTGCTCAGAGTTCTACTCTCATCCCTTCCTTTCACAAAGTTTCTTGAACAATTCACCACTCATTGTTTCCACTTCTTCACTTCCCATTTACTCTGCAATCCTTGTAATCTGGCTTCTACCTACTCCATTCCACTGAAATTGACCTCAGCAAAGTCATCAGTACTGTCATATGATAGCTTTCAGTCTTTTTCTTACCTACACTTTTCTCTTGCAATGATTGTTGGTTTCATCATCTTTTTGGAACATCTTCCTCCATCAGCTTCTTTGACATCACTCTCACAGCGTCTGTCATACTTACCTTTCTGCTGCTTCTGAGTTTTCCATTTCTCTGGCCAAGACCAGCTTCATGGAGTGAGACCGATGCAGTTGCACAAAACTCAGTGTTCAGAAGGGCCCCTGCTTGGAGCTTAATATACTATAGTCACTGTCTTGAACTTCTGAATACTTTTCTCTTGGAATTTCTGTTTTGTAAGTTAAGTCCAGTGGGACAATGGAACATGCACTGGGCTTGGAGTCTCAGCTCATGTCTGCCTCCTTCTACCTCCCAGAGATGGGTTTTCCCCGCCCACTGCCATGCCCCCTTGCATGGCCTCCCTCACCCTACCTCTACCCCATGACCATTGCCACTCCCTGAGCCTGGAAAAGGCCTGGGCACCATACTGGGAGGATCAGGGTTGGGCACACATTCCATTCCTGTGCCACACCAGCAGCACCATGGCATGTGTGGCAGGTGACCAACTGGAGGCTGAGTCTTGGCCCATGAAACTCTTGGTACCCCCATCCAGGTCTTTTTTTGTGCTGTGGCACGGAGGTTTGAAGATCCTTGGGGGCCACCCATTTGCCATGAGTTGAGGCAGGAGACCATGCATAAAGGAAATGACTGGCTTAACTTCCCAAAACCCACCATTGGCCAGGGCATGGTGTGGAAAGTCCACATTGACAGAAGGAATTAGCATTCTTCAGGCCCAAGCAAATGAGTACCCATATCGTGGGACAGGGCCTGCAGTTGACACACAAGCATCCCCTTGCCCAGAAGTACTCCTTCAGCCAGCTCTATGGGAAGGTGGGAGGAAGGAAGAGAATCCCCTCTCCTCCTTCTTTCAACCTTCCTGAGTTTGGCTTGAATTTGTCTCTTTTGCCCAGCTCAAGGCACCCTCCATAAATGAGCCATGAAATAATATGAAATGTATTATTTCAGTAATTCCACATACAAGCTAAATGCTCTGATATTTGCATTTAAAATTGGCATTGCTGAAAGAAGCCAGTCACAAAAGACCACGTAGTATATGATTCCATTTGTATTAAATAGACAGAATAGACAGGACTATAGACAGAAAGCAGATTAGTGGTTATCTAGGGCTAGGGGAGGGGGTAATTGGGACTGCTAATGGGTGTGGGGGATTTCTTTCTGGGATGATGAAAAATGTTCTAAAATTAGATTGTGGTGGCGGTTGCATAACTCTGTGAAAGTACTAAAAACCACGGAACTGCGCACTTTAAATGGGTGAATTTATTGTATGCAAAGTACACCGCAATAAAGCTGTTAAAAAAACTGGCATTGCATAATGTAAAGATTAATGATAAAATTCATGCTAATAATTTAAAAGTTTTAATTTTTCTTTATTGGAATGACATTAAACAGCAAATAAAAGCCACCATGATGTCAAGAAAGAAACCACAGATGAAAGAAAAAGCTATGTAGCACATTTTTCCTGTGTTTTGAACAATGAGTCTTATATTTTCATTTATGTTGGCTTTGCCTCTGACCTCTTAAATATTGGTGCTTCCCATGGTTTTACCCTAAGCCATTTTTCCTCACAGTCTCATTCAAGATCCAAATTTCAGCTACCACATGCTCCTTCATGCCTCACAAATCTTTATCTCTGGGCCAGACCACTCTATACACAAATATTCAAAGGCCCGGTGAATATCTCCACAGGTGCTTAAAACTCAACATACATATACATGTACCCATCATCTGCTCCTTCTCTGTATCTCCTATTTTAGTGAAGAATATTACCATCCACTAAATTGCTCAAACCAGAAACACTGGAGTCCTTTTGATATTTCTCCCCACCCCCTTTCATTCAATGATTCACTAAATCCTAAAACCCCAAGTATATTCTAACTTAGACCCTCTTTTAAATTTCCTCTGCTTCTGGGCTGGTTCATATCCTCATCAAATCTTACCTAGACTATTCAAATGGCTTCCTTATGAATCTCTTTGTCTTTAATCTCAACCACCTGCAGTTCATCTTTCACTCTTTCATCTTTCACAGATTTGCTAAAAGGCAAATCTGACCATGTCACTCCCTGGCTCAAAATAGGTATATGTGTCACCATAACCTACATAATAAAATGGAAAATCATCATGGCATACGAGAACCATGCACACATATAGTATTTTTTAACTTTCGTCATAATATTTTTATAGTAGAGAAACACAGAGAACAAGGCAAATGCCCAATAAAAGAGGAGTGGTTAAGTAAATTGTGGTACATCACAATGATGAATGAGTTCATTTAAAATGTTAAAATATTAATTGTAAAATAAATGATGATATGTTCACATGCTACTTTATTATATGATGCAGTCATTTAAAATCAGATTTAGGGACTTCCCTGGCAGTCCAGTGGTTAAGACTCCACGCTTCCAATGCAGGGGGCATGGGTTCAATCCCTGGTCCAGGAACTAAGATCACCATGCTGCACAGCATGGCCAAACAAACAAACAAAAGGCAACAAACAAAACAAAAATAAACAAATAAATAAATAGGGCTTCCCTGGTGGCGCAGTGGTTGGGAGTCTGCCTGCCGATGCGGGGGACAGGGGTTCATGCCCCAGTCCGGGGGGATCCCACATGCCGCGGAGTGGCTGGGCCCATGGGCCATGGCTGCTTGGGCCTGCGCGTCCGGAGCCTGTACTCCGCAGTGGGAGAGGCCACAGCAGTGAGAGGCCCGCGTACCACAAAAAATAAATAAAATCAGATTTAAAAATAATACTTTAAAAAAAAATTACCACAACTGACCAACAGTTTTAGACAAAAAAACTAAAACTGAAAGGTAAAAATGTTTATATCTTCTTAAATTAATTTATGATATGATAAGAAAATAAGATACCCAATCCAAGGACTAAGTGAAAGCAAAAACTCAGAGAAGAAAAGATAGTGCTAAAGCTCATTTTCATCATAAGAATATTTGCCAAATCAGCTCAATTTGACTTTTAGGTTTTCACAATCCCATGAGGATTGTTCTAGGATGGAAATCTAATGGACAACTCTTCCCATAAAGTTGAAATCTCAAAGGGTAAGGATAAATCAAAATAAACTGACTCCCACCTTCAAAGAACATATAAAGAAACTTTCTTGTGTGAGACCTTCATTATGAGTAGAGTAACAAAACTTAAATCTCCCCTGAGAACTGGTAATTACAACCAGCATTTACTCACGTTTGCAACCTAAATTTATATTACATGATAGGTTTCAAAGAAATAATATTTATAAATCTCAAGGTGAGAATTTACCTTAAAATGTCCCTGCCATACAAACACCTGTTACTCCCCAGCCACCTGACAAAAATAAATGAAAATCCTCTGTGAATGAAACCACCTTTATCACAGTCTCAGAGTTTACCCAAAGTTCCAAGGCACAAATCAGAGTCAAAATTCACAAAATGCATAATAAAATAGGAATAAACAATAGCCAGCAGAATAGAACTGCAAATAATAAGTACTGAAATAAATAGACACAGACCAAAAGCTAAGAACATTTAATATTTTCAGGAAATAAGTCAAACAAATTGACTTGAAAATATGAGCAATCAGATTTGAAAAAGAGTAAAAAGAACATATGGAAATTAAAAATATAATCTTTGAAATTAAAATCTCAATAGAGGGGTTTAATAACAGATTAGACAGAGTGGAAAAGAGAATCAATGAATCAGAAGATAGGTCTGAAGGAGTTATTCAGAATGCAGGGCAGAGGGACAAGCAGAGGGTAAGTGTGAACTACAGGTTAAAAAATATAGAATGTATTTGAAACCCGAGTATATATCAATTTGAAGCTCTAGAAGAATACTACAACCTTTTAAAATTGGAATAGTCTTATAACCATTAAAACAATTGAATCAGAGACATATAGCTTCCAAATCTGGAGAAAACTCCAGATTCAGATGATTTCACTAGGAATTTCTACCAAACATTCAAGAAAAATGTAATTCCAAACTTCTGAAAACTCATCCAGGGAATTAAAAATGAGGGAATACATTGCAATTTATTTCCTCATTTTATAAGTATAGCATAGACTTGATTCTAAAATCTGACAAGGACCTATGACAAAGGAAAAGCACAGGCCAGTCTCAATCCAGAACATGGATGCAATAATCCTAAACAATATATTAACAGTTTAACAGTATATGACAATTATCAGTATATACAAAGGAAAATCTATCAATATCAAGTTGGATTTGTGCCAGGAATGTAATATTAGTTTAAACTACAAAATCAATGGAATGCTCCACATTAATAAAGGAGAAAATATGATCATCTAGAGATGAAGAAAAAAGTTTTTTTTAACTCAATACCCTTTCACGATTTAAAAAGAAAAAAGAAAACCTCCTGGTAGCCTAAAAAGAGAAGTGAACTGCTTCTTTATTTTTTTTTAACCTGTTTATTGGAGTATAATTGCTTTACAATGGTGTGTTAGTTTCTGCTGTATAACAAAGTGAATCAGCTATACGTATACATATATCCCCATATCCCCTCCCTCTTGTGTCTCCCTCCCACCCTCCCTATCCCAACACGCTAGGCGGTCACAAAGCACTGAGCTGATCTCCCTGTGCTATGCAGCTGCTTCCCACTAGCTAGCTACCTATTTTACATTTGGTAGTGTATATATGTCCATGCCACTCTCTCACTTTGTCCCAGCTTTCCCTTCCCCCTCCCCGTGTTCTCAAGTCCATTTGAGAAGTAAGCTTCTTTAACCTGATAAAGGATATAAACAATAACAAGTATAAGCCTAAAGAAATCATCACAATTAATAGGGAAACTCTGAAAACTTTCCCTTTGCCATAGGAAACAAGACCCCACTATCCCCAGATTTATAAAGTATTATACTGGAAATCCAAACCAGTGTACTAAGGGAAGAAAAGAAACAAGTAATATAACATCTGGAAAAGGAGAATTTGAACTGTCAACTTTTGCACATGATAGAATCCAAAACAATTTATAGATAAATGATTAGAATTAAAAAGGAAATTTAAGTATTCTTCTTGATACAGTGTCAATCTACAAAAATCAATTAAATTTCAATTACAGAAGAAATGTAATTAGAAGATTTTTTTAAGATGCTATTTTCAATAGCATTAAAAATAAATTTAACAAAAGTTGTACAAATCCTTTATGGAAAAAATTATTTTAAAAAAATTATAAAAAGCCAAGGGGTCTGAGTCCCACAGTGGGCCCCCCAGCACAGGAGTCCTACTCCAGCAAGAAGAGCCCCCAGAATGTTTGTGTTTGAAGGCCAGGGCAGCTTTTGGGGAGACCCAGAGGGCTAGAGACTCCACTTTTAAATGGCACACACAAAATCTCACATGCTCTGGGACCCAGGGCAAAAGCAATAATTTGAAAGGAGCCTGGATCAGACATACCTGATGATCTTGAAGAGTCTCCTGGAGAGGGAGAAGGCAACTGGAAGCAGGAGCTCACCCTGCGGACATAGACACTGGCAACAACCATTCTGCAGAACTCATTCTATCACATGGACACTGTTTGCTGACAAGCACCATTGTGGAATCCTCCTTCTAGCTTATTAGCCTCAGAACTTAGCCCCAGTCCCACCCACCAGCCTGTAGACAACAGTACTGGGATGCCTCAGGCCAAGCAACAAAATGGGCAGGGACACAGCCCCACCCACCAGCAGACAGGCTGATTTAAAGCACCCTGAGCCCACAGCTGCCCTGGACATGGCCCTGATGACCAGAAGGCCCAGGGCCCAGCCGCACACACCAGTGCACAGGCACTAGATCCAGGATCCCCAGGGCCCTGCAGCCAGAGACCCTGGGTCCCAGCTCTGTCCATCAGTGGGCAGGCACCAGCCCTAGAATCCCCTGGGCCCTGGGCCCATGCAGCCAGTCTACTATAGCCTTGGGACCAGCCTCATCTACCAGTGGGCAGACACCAGTCCCAAGATATCTGCAGCCCTGCAGCCTGCCCTGGCAGGACCCAGCCCAACAACCAGCAGGCCAGTACCAGCCCTGGAACACACTGGGCCCCAACCCCACTGACCAGAGGGCCAACACAAGCTTCAGGACACCCCAGATTCTGCAGCCAGCTGTGTCAGAAACCAGTCCCACCCACCAGTGGTCCAACACCAGCTCTGGGACTCCTGGGCCCTGCAGCCAGTCCCCAGGTCTTGGCGTTGTTCATCTGTGAGCCAGCACTAGCCCTGGGCCCCCTAAGTTTCCACAAACAGCCACCTCATGACCCAGTCCTGCCAACCAGCAGCCAGCAGCCTCTGCACAAGGGTCTGGCAACCAACAAGACCAGGGGCCAGCCACACCAACTAGAACATCCACAGTAGTCAGCCTGACACTACAGAAGGACCCACACAGACCACATAGGGGGCACCCTAGAGCATATGGCTCTGGTGACCAGAGGGGAGTGCACTGCTGGGACACATAGGACATCTCCTACAGAAGTCCACTTCTCCAAGATAGGGAAACATAACCAACCTACCAGATACAGAGAAATTAAAAAAGCAAGTCAGGCAAAATGAGGCAACAAAGGAACATATTCCAAATGAAGGAACAAGATAAAGCCCCAGAAGAATAACTAATTGAAGTGGAGACAAACAATCTATGTGAGCAACAGCTCAAAGGAATAATCACAAAGATGATCAAGAACTCAGGAGAAAAATGGATGAACAGAGTGAGAAGTTAGTATTTTTTAACAAAGAGTTCGAAAATATAAAGAACAACCAAACAGAGGTGAAGACTACAATAACTGAAAAGAAAAATACACTAGAACGAATCAACAGTAGACTGAATGATACAGGGGAATGGATCAGCAAGCTAGAAGACAAGAGTAGATTTTACTTCAGTGGAAATCACTGAAGCTAAAGGAAAAAAAAAAAAAAGAATGAAAAGAAATGAGGACAGTTTAAGAGACCTATAAGACAGCATCAAGCATACTAACATTCACATCATAGGGGTTCCAGGAGCAGAAGAGAGAGAAAGGGGCAAACAAAATATTTGAAGACGTAATAGCTGAAAACTTCTCTAACCTGGGAAAGGAAAAAGCCATCCAAACCAAGGAAGCACAGAGAATCCCAAACAGGATCAACTCAAAGAGGACCACACCAAAACACATTGCAATTAAAATGGCAAAAATTAAAGATAAAGAAAGAATATTAAAAGCAGCAGGTAAAGCAGGTTGTATACAAGGGAGTTCCCATAAGGCTATCTGCTGACTTTTCAGCAGAAACTCTGCAGGCCAGAAGGGAGTGGCATGATATATTTAAAGTGATGAAAGGGAAATACCTACAACCAAGAATACTCTACCCAGCAAGGCTCTCATTCAGACTTGATGGAGAGATCAAAAGTTTTACAGACAAGAAAAATTTTAAAGAGTTCAGCACCATCAAAGCTTTACAAGAAATGTTAAAGGGATTTCCCTAAGCAAAAAAGAAAAGGTCACAACCAGAAGCATGAAAATCACAAAAGGAAAAAGCTCATCAGTAAAGGTAGTAAATCACCATGTACAAAGCTAGTAGGAAGGTTAAGAGACAAATGCAGTAAAATCATCTATATCCACAATAAGCAGTTAAGGGATACACAAAACAAAGAGATGTAAAATATGATGTCAAAAACAATAATTGTGAGAGGAGGAAAGTAAAAATGCATGTTGTTAAAATACATTTGAATAAATACGTTTGAAATTAACAGATCAGTAAATTAAAATAATCATATATATTACATATGTATTATATATAATCATATATATATATATGGTAACCACAAACCAAACATCTATAATAGATTAATAATAGCAAAAAAGAGAAAGGAAACCAAACATAACATTAAAGACAGTCATCAAGTCACAAGGGAAGAGAAGAAAAGAAGAAAGGAAAAAAAAAACTACAAAAAAAACTCAAAAGCAATTAACAAATGCAATTAACAAAATGGCATACATACATACATATATATCGATAATTACTTTAAATGTAAATGGACTGGGACTGCCCTGGTGGCGCAGTGGTTAAGAATCCACCTGCCAATGCAGGAGACACAGGTTCAATCCCTGGTCTGGGAAGATCCCACATGCTGTGGAGCAACTAAGCCCATGCACCACAACTACTGAGCCTGCGCTCTAGAGCCCATGAGCCACAACTACTGAGCCCACGTGCCACAACTACTGAAGCCCACGTGCCACAACTACTGAAGCCCACATGCCTATAGCCCATGCTCCACAACAAAAGAAGACAATGCAATGAGAAGCCCACACGCCGCAACAAAGAGTAGCCCCTACTCGCCGCAACTAGAGAAAGCCCGCACTCAGCAACAAAGACCCAACACAGCCAAAAATAAATAAATTTAAATAAATAAATGCAAATGGACTAAATGCTCCAATCAATATACATAGAGTAGCTGAATGGATACAAAAACAAGATTCGTATATATGCTGCCTACAAGTGACTCACTTCAGATCAAAAGACACACACAGACTGAAAGCAGGGGAATAGAAAAAGTTATTCCATGCAAATGGAAATCACAAGAAAGCCAGGGTAGCAATACTTATAATAGACAAAACTGACTTGAAAACAAAGACTGTTACAAGAGACAAGGAAGGACATTACATAATGATCAAAGGATCAATCCAAGAAGAAGATATAATCATTGTAAACATATATGTACCAAATATGGGACCACCTAAATACATAAAGCAAATACTAACAGATATATAAAGGGAGAAATTGACAGTAACACAATAACAGTAGAAGAATTTAACACCCCACTTACATCAATGGAAAGATCATTCAGACAGAAAATCAATAAGGAAACACTGGCCTTAAATGATACATTAGACCAAACAGATTTAATAGATATATATAGAACATTCCAACCAAAAGCAGCAAAATACACACTTTCCAAGTGCACATGGAATATTCTCCAGGATAGATCATATGCTAGGCCACAAAACAAGCCTCGATAAATTTCAGAAAACTGAAATCATATCAAGCATCTTTTCTGATCGCAATGCTATGAGACTAAAACTCAACAACAAGAAAGCAACTGCAAAAAACCCCCACAAACATGGACTAATTACCAGTAATGAAATTGAATGAGTAATTTTAAAACTCCCAACAAAAAGTCTAGGACCAGATGGCTTCACAGGTGAATGCTATCAAACATTTGGAGGAGTTATACCTATCCTCAAATTATTCCAAAAAATAGCATAGGAAGCAAGAATTCCAAACTCATTCTATGAGACCAGCACCATGCTGATACCAAAACCAGACAAAGATATCACAAAAAAAAGAAAATTATAGGCCAATATTACTGATGAACATAGACGCAAAAATGCTCCCAAAATGTGAGCAAGCCAAATCCAACAATACATTAAAAAGGTCATACTACCATGATCAAGTGGTATTTATCACAGGGATGCAAGGATGGTGCAATATCTGGAAATCAATCAATGTAATACACCACATTAACAAACTGAAGAATAAAAATCATGTGATCATTTCAACAGATGAAGAAAAAGCTTTAGACAAAATTCAACATCCATTTATTATAAAAACTCTCCAGAAACTGGGTATAGGGCTTCCCTGGTGGTGCAGTGGTTGAGAGTCCACCTGCTGATGCAGGGGACACGGGTTCATGCCCTGGACCGGGAGGATCCCACATGCCGTGGAGCGGCTAGGCCCATGAGCCATGGCCGCTAAGCCTGCACGTCTGAAGCCTGCGTGTCTGGAGCCTGTGCTCCACAACAGGAAAGACCACAACAGTGAGAGGCCTGCATACTGCAAAAAAATTTAAAAAAAAGAAAGAAAGAAAAAAAGAAAGTGGGTATAGAGGGCACGTACCTCAACATAATAAAGGTAATATATAAGTCCACAGCTAATATCATACTCGATGGTGAAAAGCTGATAGCATTTCCTCTAAGATCAGGAACAAGACAAGGATGCCCACTCTCACTACTTTTATTCAACATAGTATTGGAAGTCCTAGCCACAGCAATCAGAAAATAAAAAGAAATAAAAGGAATCCAAATTAGAAAGGAAGAAATAAAACTGTCTCTATTTGCAGATGACATAATACTATACATGAAAAATGCTAAAAATGCCACAAAAAAACTACTAGAGCTCATCAATGAATTTGGTAAAGTCGTTGGATACAAAATTAATATACAGAAATCTGTTGCATTTCTATACACTAACAGTGAACTCTCAGAAAGAGAAATTAATCCTATTTAAATCACATCAAAAAGAATAAAATTGCTAGGAATAAGCCTACCTAAGGAGGTAAAAGACCTGTACTCAGAAAGCTATAAGACACTGATGAAAGAAACTGAAGATGACAAAAACAGATGGAAAGATATACTGTGTTCATGAATTGGAAGAATTAATATTGTTAATATGACCTTACTACCCAAGGAAATCTACTGATTCAATTCAATTCCTATCAAAATACCAAGGGCCTTTTTCACAGAACTAGAACAAATAAGTTTAAAATTTGAATAGTGACACGAAAGACCCTGAATAGCCAAAACAAACTTGAGAAAGAAGAACAGAAGTATTGTGCTCCCTGGCTTCAAGCTATACTGTAAAGCTACACTAGTCAAAACAATACAGTACTGGCACAAAAACAGACACATAGATCAATGGAACAGAATGGAGAGCACAGAAAACCTATCCTCTATGGTAAATTAATCTATGACAAAGGAAGCAAGAATATACGATGGAGAAAAAACCATCTCTTCAATAAGTGGTACTGGGAAAAGTGGACAGCACCACATAAAAGAATGAAATTAGAACATCTTCACATACCATAAACAAAAATAAACTCAAAATGCATTAAAGACCCAAACAGAAGACCAGAAACTATAAAACTCCCAGAAGAAAACATAGGTAGAACACTGTTTGACATAAACCATAGCAATTTTTTTTTGATCTGTCTCCTAAGGCAAAGGAAATAAAAGCAAAAATAAACAAATGGGACTTGATGAAACAACCAAACAAAAAGACAAGCTACTGAGTGGGAGAAAATATTTGCAAATGTTATGACTGATAAGGGTTTAATATTCAAAATAAATAAACAGCTCATACAACTCAATTACAAAAATAACTCAATTAAAAAATGAAGACCTGACATCTTTCCAAAGAAGACATACAAATGGCCAGTAGGCACATGAAAAGATACTCAACATTGCTAATCATCAGAGAAATGCAAATCAAAACCACAGTAAGGTATCCCACCTGTAAGAATGACTATCCTCAAAAAGACCAGAGATAACAAATGCTGGCAAGGATGTGGAGAGAAGGGAAAACTTATACACTGTTGGTATGAGTGTAAACTGGTGCAGTCACTGTGAAAAACATTATGGAGATTCCTCAAAAAACTAAAAATAGAACTACCATATGATCCTGCAATCCCAATCCTGGGTGTATAACTGAAGAAACAAAAACACTAATTTGAAAAGATATATGCACCCTAATATTCATAGCAGCGTTATTTACAATAGCCAAGATGGAAGCAACCTAAGTGTCCATCAGATGAATGGATAAAGAAGAAGTGGGGGACGAGGGGAAGATGGCGGAAGAGTAAGACGCAGAGATCACTTCCCCCCCACAGATACACCAGAAATACATCTACACGTGGAATAACTCCTACAGAACACCTACTGAACGCTGGCAGAAGACCTCAGACCTCCCAAAAGGCAAGAAACTTCCCACGTACCTGGGTAGGGCAAAAGAATAAACAGAGACTAAAGGATAGGCATGGGAGGGAGCTGTGAAGGAGGAAAGGATTCCTCACACTAGGAAGCCCCTTCATGGGCGGAGACTGCGGGTGGCGGAGGGGGAAAGCTTTGGAGCCGCGGAGGAGAGCACAGCAACAGGGGTGCGGGGGGCAAAGCGGAGAGATTCCCACACAGAGGTTTGGTGCCAACCGGCACTAACCAGCCCGAGAGGCTTGTCTGCTCACCAGCCGGGGCGGGCGGTGCTGGGAGCTGAGGCTCGGGCTTCGGTCGGAGTGCAGGGAGAGGACTGGGGTTGGCAGGGTGAACACAGCCTGCAAGGTGTTAGTGCACCATGGCTAGCTGGGAGGGAGTCCGGGGAAATGTCTGGACCCGCCGAAGAGGCAAGAGACTTTTTCTTCCCTCTTTGTTTCCTGGTGCGCGAAGAGAGGGGCTAAGAGCGCTGCTTAAAGGAGCTCCAAAGACGGGCACGAGCCGCGGCTAAAAGCGCAGACCCCAGAGACGGGCATGAGACGCTAAGGCTGCTGCTGCCGCCACCAAGAAGCCTGTGTGCGAGCACAGGTCACTATCCACACCCCCCTTATGAGGAGGCTGTGCAGCTCGCCACTGCCAGGGTCCCGGGATCCAGGGACAACTTCCCCAGGAGAACGCACGGCGCGCCTCAAGCTGGTGCAACGTCACGGTGGCCTGTGCCGCCCCAAGCTCACCCCGCACTCCGTACCCCTCCCTCCCCCCGACCTGAGTGAGACAGAGCCCCCGAAGCAGCTGCTTCTTTAACGGCGTCCCGTCTGAGGGAAGAACAGACGCCCTCCGGTGACCTACACGCAAAGGCGGGGCCAAATCCGAAGCTGAGTCCCGAGAGTTGTGAGAACAAAGAAGAGAAAGGGAAATCTCTCACAGCAGACTCAGAAACAGCGGATTAAAGCTTCACAATCAACTTGATGTACCCTGCATCTGTGGAATACATGAATAGACAACGAATTATCCGAAACTGAGGAGGTGGACTTTGAGAGCAAGATTTATGATTTTTTCCCCTTTTCCTCTTTTTGTGAGTATGTGTATGCTTCTGTGTGAGATTTTGTCTGTATAGCTTTGCTTCCACCAATTGTCCTAGGGTTCTATCTGTCGGGTTTCTTTTTTTTTCTTTTTTAAAAAAATTTTTTTTCTTAATAATTATTCTTTATTTCAATAACTTTATTTTATTTTATCTTCTTTCTTTCCTTCCTTTCCTCCTTCCTTCCTCCCTCCCTCCCTCCCTTCTTTCTTCCTTCCTTCCTTCCTTCCTTTCTTTCTTCCTTTCTTTCTTTTGCTTTTTCTCCCTTTTACTCTGAGCCGTGTGGATGAAAGGCTCTTGGTGCTACAGCCAGGAGTCACTGCTGTGCCTCTGAGGTGGGAGACCCAACTTCAGGACACTGGTCCACAAGAGACTTCCCAGCTCCACATAATATCAAACGGCGAAAATCTCCCAGAGATCTCCATCTCAACACCAACACCCAGCTTCACTCAACGACCAGCAAGCTACAGTGCTGGACACCCTATGCCAAACAACTAGCAAGACAGGAACACAACCCCACCCATTAGCAGAGAGGCTGCCTAAAATCATAATAAGTCCACAGACACCCCAAAACACACCACCAGACGTGGACCTGCCCACCAGAAAGACAAAATCCAGCCTCATCCACCAGAACACAGGCACTAGTCCCCTCCACCAGGAAGCCTACACAACCACTGAACCAACTTTAGCCACCGGGGACAGGCACCAAAAACAACGGGAACTAAGAAACTGCAACCTGCAAAAAGGAGACCCCAAACACAGTAAGATAAGCAAAATGAGAAGACAGAAAAACACACAGCAGATGAAGGAGCAAGATAAAAACTCACCACATCTAACAAATGAAAAGGAAATAGGCAGTTTACCTGAAAAAGAATTCAGAATAATGACAGTAAAGATGATCCAAAATCTTGGAAATAGAATAGACAAAATGCAAGAAACATTTAACAAGGACCTAGAAGAACTAAAGAGGAAACAAGCAATGATGAACAACACAATAAATGACATTAAAAATACTCTAGATGGGATCAATAGCAGAATAACTGAGGCAGAAGAACAGATAAGTGACCTGGAAGATAAAATAGTGGAAATAACTACTGCAGACCAGAACAAAGAAAAAAGAATAAAAAGAATATAAATAAATAAATGGGACCTAATGAAACTTCAAAGCTTTTGCACAGCAAAGTAAACCATAAACAAGACCAAAAGACAACCCTTAGAATGTGAGAAAATTTTTGCAAATAAAGCAACTGACAAAGGATTCATCTCCAAAATTTATAAGTAGCTCATGCAGCTCAATAAGAAGAAACTTAACTGATTCACTTTGTTATAAAGCAGAAACTAACACACGATTGTAAAGCAATTATACTCCAATAAAGATGTAAAAAAGTAAATAAATTAAAATTTTTTAAAAAGTGGTATATATATGCAATGGAATATTACTTGGCCATAAAAAAGAATGAAATTTTGCCATTTGCAACAAAACAGATGGACCTGGAGGGTATTATGCTTAGTGAAATATATCAGGCAGACAAAGACATACTCTATGTTATAATCACCTATATGTTGAATCAAAAAAATAAAACAAGTGAATAATTATAACAAAAAAATTATAAAAAGCATTCAAGAAGACCTAAATAATGAAAACAATATTCCACATTCATTGGACTAGATAACTCAGTATTCCAGAGATGTCCGTTTCTCCTAATTTAATTTATAAATTCAATAAAATTCTAAATAAAATCCCAGCAGGTTTTTTTTCACTGACTTTGCCAAACTTTTTCTAAAAATTACATGGAAGAATAAAGGGCCATGATTAGCCAATACATTCCTGAAGAAAAACAAAATTTGTTTTACCAGATATGAAAACTTCATATAAAGCTGAGATAATTAAGAAAATGTGATACTGGCCTAATGACAAATTAGCTAAAGAAACAGATTATATATCCCAGAAATTTACCCACACATATATGGAAACTTGGTTTATGATAGGGCTAGTACTGCAAATCAGTGGGAAAAGAATGAATTTTTAATAAATTGTGCTGGGACAATTGGTTATCTTTATTTAAAAGAAAAAAGAAAGAAAGAAAATGTACTTTTGCCTCACATCACACACAAAGTCAATTCCAGGTGAGTTAAAAACATAACTGTGGAAGATAGAACTATAACATGTTCAGAAGACAATGTAGGAGAATACTCCTAACACCTTGGAGGGGGGAGATTTTACTTAACAAGACACAAAGAGAACAAATCTTAAAAGAAATTTTGATAAATTTGACTACATTAAAATTAATATTATCTGTTTACCACTAGACACCATAAAGACAGTAAAACAGAATGGGAGAAGATATTTGAACCCATGTAACCTAAAGAATTAATAACTAGAAAATATAAAGAACTCCTACAAACCAATAAGGAAAAGAAAACGCAAGAGAAATACAAGCAAAAGATTTGAACAAGCACTTCACTAGAAGATACACTATATGAAAAGATGTTCTGCCTCACTATTAATTTGAAAATTGCATATTTAAACCCAATGAGAAGCACTTTATACTCACCAGAGTAGCAAAAATTATACCGTTTGCCAATATCAAATTTTGACAAGGGTGTAAAACAACCAGAATTCTTACACATTGCTGGTGGGAGTGTAATTTGGTTCAACCACTTTGGAAAACAATTTGGAATTACCTATTATTTGTCACTCTATGACACAGCAGAGTCACTCTTAGATATACACCATAAAGAAATTCTTGAACAATTGTAATAAAAATTGTGTATTACAATATTTTTTACATTACCATTTATAATGGGGAAAAAACTGGAATAAGCCCAGATGTTCATCATGGCCAATAAGTTGTGGTATATTCATATAATAGAATAATTTACATCATGCAAATGAATACAATGTAACACACAATGACATGGAAAAAAACATAGGTGCTTAATATCGGGTGTAAAAAATACACAGAAAATTCATTCAGTATGAGTCTATTTAAATATAGATAAAAATATTCATAAAACTATATGCTATTTAGGGATACAACCAAATATGTGATAAAATTATAAATAAAATCAAAGTTACAATAAACACAAATTTTAGGATTGTGGTCATGTGACCTTCAGGTGGTAATAAACAGGATAAGAAAGAGGCACACAGGGACCTTCAAAGATAATGGTAATGTTCTTTATCTTAAACTGAATAATAGGCATATGGGTGTTCATTATTTGCCGATTCTTTATAGCCTATATGTTACTTATAAATTTTTGTATATAGTCAACATTGATTTTTTTTTTTTTGCGGTACGCGGGCCTCTCACTATTGCGGCCTCTCCCGTTGCGGAGCACAGGCTCCAGATGCGCAGTCTCAGCGGCCATGGCCCACGGGCCCAGCCGCTCCACGGCATGTGGGATCCTCCCGGACCGGGGCAGGAACCCGTGTCCCCTGCATTGGCAGGTGGACCCCCAACCACTGCACCACCAGGGAAGCCCTGTATATAGTCAACATTGAATAGGTAGAAGAATATATACTGATGTGAAAATGCATATTGAAATTACCATTATAAATTATACTATGTAGCAACATGTAAACATGCTTTTGATATGTTATTTTAAAATTAGAATAGAAGATTACATATCAAAAACTATGTTTACCAATTAGAGATAGATAGAGTGGGTGGGTAGATAGAAAAAAAATACTACGTTTACAACTACACACAAATTATAGTTTTAAATGGATACAAACAAAATACCAGCAAGGGAAAAGAAAAGACACTTGATTTTTAGTTTAATTTTTTTCATCTTTATTTTTATTTTCATTAATGTGGTCATAATTTTGTGCCAATAATAAAATGATACAATTGAAACAGAAAATGGATACTATGAACAGGTCTTCCATTAAAGCTATTTGGACCATAGGCCAGATAACCAAGATACCACTATTCACCTGGTGGCAGCTTATCTCAACTGCAAACAAAATATCCAAGGAAAAAAATCAATCTTATGATTGCTGCACTTGTGAACCTTGCTTTACATAGCAACCAAAACATGCCTCACCAGTCTTCTTCATCCATGTTACCTTTGACCATAATCCTGACAGAAACATGGTAACAGATAGCTGAGAAAGGACACTGTGACAAAATCTTTCTTAAGGCCAACTCTGTAACCCAATGACCTCATTTTATAAAAGGCATTGATATTAATTCGACAGAAAAGAAACATTATGACCAACTTACTCACTATTAGGGGACTAAGAAGAGGGAATATCATTTAAGGAAACTGCACCGGGTTCTATTTGATTTGCAATCAAAACTGTTCTTACCATCCTGCATTTAAGTATCATGAACAATCCAAGGTTATCAGAAACATTTATTTCAATCATATTAAGAAATAATCTAAATGTCTCTCAAAGAAGAAACTTGAGGAGCATTAATATTTACTGTTGTACCTGTTCAAATGTCTAAAGTTTGCAAAAGAATAGGAAATGAAGTACAAATTAGTGATGGTGTTTAAATGACTCTAAATCACAACTAAAGTGCTCATACCATCAAACTTAGAAGAAAAAAAATCAATACTGCTATACTGAAGTTAAGAATAAATTAGAGGCATGTAAAAGTCTGGAATAACAATATGCTATAAAAATTACTGATATAAAAATATGCCATTTAACAAATTTGATACTACAGAGGCATAAAATTCTACATAGAGTCTGGAAGCAACCATGTGAACATAAGGAGGTAGCTGGGGTAATGCCAACATGGTTAATTCAGAAAGAAACTCAAATTTATAACTGGTTAGGTTTAATTTCTGTTTTGAAGATAAATTACATGCCAGAATCTATATGCTTCAGAAATTTTTCTACTGATATTTAAAGGTAAAAACCGGACTATATAAAAAATACATTTTCAGTAAATATCTTCCCTCTTTTCTCCCCCAAATCTCATGAACAGCTCAGTTTACACACATGTATGCATGAACTCATACACATATTCATATGCACACCTCCTGAACTATATTTTCAACAATTAACAATTCTACGTTACCAACTATAATGAAGTATATAGATATAAAACATTGTAATTGTTTAAAAACTAGCTGTATAATTTTGGTGTTCAATGATTTTTTTAAAGAAATTGATTTAGGAAAAGTTGGAAAAGAAGCCCAAGTTGATTGACAGTTTGGAGTTTGTGTTTCCACCATCTGATCATAGCCAAATGCAAATGTGATTAAGTTCTGAGAGACAGGAGTCTGCAAAGTGTATGCAGCTTATTAGAATCTTCCCTCTAGGTACAATCCAGCAAGGGCATCAAAGGTGACCTCCCAGCTTGTTGCCTCAGGAGCCCCTTAAAATAGGGAAGGGAAGATAATCTTTACTTCATGCACCAAATCTGACCCATTGGTGGAGCTGTTATTGGAAGGTAGGGTGTCGAGTTTGTACCTGAGATCAAATAGGAAAAACAAACCTGAAACAGTTTGTCTGCCACGGGCACACAAGGAGGAAATGGTGGCAGAGATGTCACATGATTTCCATCTTTGCCCTAAGCAAATTCTGCAACTATCTACATCACTAGGAGGTAAAACATACTCATACACATATACGCATCCTGTTACAAGTGCATTTCTTTATGCTATTAATCGTGTAAAGAAAAGTTGCATAAATATAAACTCATTTTGTATAATCATTCAACATAGACATTTAGAAAACCCATTTTATGTATACATTTAATAGAGTCATAGTTATATGTACCACACATCGTTCTAGGTACCTGAAGATATAGATTAAGAACTGGTTTGTGCTCCCAACAAATTCACAATCTAGACTAAAAGATATAAAAATTATCATCATACACAATGCCAGTGGAGAAATGTACAAAGTATTAAGAGACACAGCGTAGGAGCAACTAACTCTTCCTAAGGGAACTTATAGAGTTTTCTCAGAGGAGGTGACATGGCTTTTGGTCTTGAAAGACAGATAGGCATCTGTGAAGTGAGATTGGTCAAGGTATTCCATTCATCAGTTAATCAACAAACAGGGTCTTTTAGTTGTGCCAGGTTCTGTACAAGTGACTGGGAATATAAATAAATGCCAAGTCATACCCTCCAGGAGCTGTGGTCCAGAGGTATAGAGGCAGATGAGTAAGATCCAATAGAGAAAGACACTGGAGTGGTAATGGGGAGTGGAATGGTAATAGGAATTGCGATTCAAAGAAATATTACAAAAAGTTATTTTACAGAGTGAAGAATACATTTATAAATCACCCTCTTGGTAGTTCTGTTTCTACCTGGGATATAAAAAGCTGGAAAGAGCTCAGTCCAACCCTAACAACAATAAAAAGCTGGACAGGCTACAAATCATAACTTCTCTTGAACCATCAGAGAGCTGCAGTTGCAAGACAAACAAGCAACCTGAATTCCAAGGAAAGACAGGACCTTCCTAGGAGAGCCAGGACAGGAGAACTGCCTCATCTGAGCCAAGGCAAGAGAAGAAGAGACACTGGGTACCATGTAACGGATAAGAAGAATTCAGCTAAATTTTTAAACTAATTACAAAAGATCACGTATGGGTTAGATTTTACCTCTTTCAACTCATGGCAGCTACACTGCAAACATTTGAAATAATAGGCTTGAGTAGAAAGACAGCAGCTTACTTGGGTTCAGGAATAGTTGGCTTTTCCAACCCTGCCAGGCCCTACGTTTCTAGACTCTCTCTATTCCCTCTGTTTCTGCTCTCAAAACAGCTAATCTTTGCCTGAACTCATCTCAATCTTGAAAGATGTTGCTGTAAGCAGCAAGTATACAAAAGCCAAAACACAGCAACACTCTGGCTCTTTGTAACCACTTCCCCTGGGCACTCACATGGGAATCAAATAAGTGATCTTGTGTTCACTAAATACACACACACACAATCTTCAAGTGGTAAAAGATGGTTACTATGGGACTTGTACTCTAATTCACACACCTCCATATACCTAAGAATCTCAGTCTATTCCTATTACCAACACTTAGAAAAGTCTTAGAAAAGCAAACAAGACTAGAAATAGAATAGAGAATCCAAAAATAGACACATATAATCAAAAGGCACCAAAGCAATTCAGTGGAGAAAGGAAAATACCTTCAATAACTGGGTTAGAATAACTGGATATCCATACCAAAACTGAGAGAGAGAGAGAGAGGGAGAGCAAGTGCGAGCCAGCAAATGAAAGAGAGAGAGAGAGAGGAGAATGAATAGGAATCTTGACTCCTACCTCACACCATACACAAATATCATTGCAGAGATGGGTCATAGACTTTGTAAAGGTAAAACAATAAAGTTAGGGGAAAAAAAACTTAGGAGAAAATCTTTACAACATTGCGGTAGGCAAAAACTTCTCAAGAAGGATAGAGAAAGCATGAACCATGAAAGATAAACATTGATAAATGGTATTACCTTAAACTGCTCATCAAAAGACACCATCAAGACAGTAAACAGGCAAGCCACAGACTGGAAAAATTATTCACAATACATATATCTGAAAGTATGTTTAGAACATAAAAATAAATCCTGTAAATCAATAATAAAAAGACAAAGAACTCAATTTTTTAAATGGGCATAAAACTTGAACAGATAGCTTACAAAAGAAGACACACAAATGGCCCATAAACACATGTAAAAATACTCAACATCATTAGTCATCAGGTTAATGCAAAGTAAAATACAATGAGATACCACTGCAAAGTAAAATACAGTGAGAGACCACACACACACACACACACACACACACACACACACACACACACACACACAGTTGTAATAAAAAAAAAAAAAATTATCAGGCTTCCCTGGTGGCACAGTGGTTGAGAGTCTGCCTGCCGATGCAGGGGACACGGGTTCGTGCCCCAGTCCGGGAAGATCCCACATGCCGTGGAGCAGCTGGGCCCGTGAGCCATGGCCGCTGAGCCTGCGCGTCCGGAGCCTGGGCTCCGCAACGGGAGAGGCCACAACAGTGAGAGGCCCGCGTACCGCAAAAAAAAAAAAAAAAAAAATTATCAACAATGCCAGATGTTGAAGAGGATGTAGAGAAACCTAAGTTTTCATTTGTTCTGGTGGGAGAGTAAAATAGTACAACTTTGGAAAAGTGCTTAGCGGTTTCTTTAAAAGTTAAAAATACATCTATCTACCTTACGACCCAGAAACACTGCTCATAGATACTTTTATTTTCCCAAGAGAAGTGAAAATGTATGTTTAAATGAAGCTTTATATAAGAATGTTCATAGCAGTTTTATTCATAGTAGCCCCAAACTGGAAACAATCCAAATGTCCATCAACAGGGGAAGGAAGTTTTTTAAAACTGTGGTACATTCAATGAATGGAACACTACTCAGCAATAAAAAGGACTGAACTAGTGATACACGTGGCATGAATGAATCTTGAAAATACTATGCTCAGTAAAAGAAACAAAACACAAAAGAGCACATATTGTACAATTCCATTTATGAGAAATTCTAGAGCAGACAAAACTAACCTATGGTGATAGAAAGGAGCTCAATAGTTGAAGGGTGAGTATAGGAACTGACCAGCAAGGGGCATGAGGGAACATTCTGGGCTGATGATAAGATTTTATGTCTTGGTAGGCAGTTGCCAAAACTGATTGAACTTAAAGATCTGAGCATTTCATTATATAAATTATACCTTAATTTTTTAAAAGGTTAATAAATGCTGCTGAAGGTTTATATTTCAGGTGGTACCTCCCTAGATGTAATTTATTAAAATGTAAACTTTTTCTAAAGTCCTGGCTCTGCACTGACTTCTGGCATACATAGAGCTTGATTCTCTTTATACTTCCATGAACCCCTTGCACTTAGGTTGGAGGAGTGGTCACCCCTACCCAGCTGAAACGCTGGCCTCAGATCTCGGCAGGGGAGTGGGAGAAGTAGCATTCCAGAATAAACTCCGAGAACAGAGTGAGACAAATCCCAGGGACACTACAAGAAGAAAGGGACCTTTACCACCTTACTATGGGACAGTGATCCAGAGATGACTCACCAGGTTCAAAACTCTATAAGGGGGTTATCAAGGAATGATTCTTCACACCCACCCCTCTGTGCATAGAAGCAGAGAGGCGATAACGATGTCTTACCTTAATTTTTCAACTAACTATAAAATAAATGAATTACCCAATTCATTGACTTGAACTTCTCCATTTTGTCTGTGGAATACTCAACTTTGAATATAATCTTGGCTGGAAGAAGCCACCTGATCTTTGCTCTCACAAAAGACTTTCTGAAAAAGGGAACACGATTGACTTTCACTTAAATGTTTTGTCTCGCAAGTGCATTAAGTCACTGATGCCAGGCTAAAGTTGATTTCATATCCAAAAATAACCAGTTTGGCCCATAACTCCTGACAAGAGCTGGCACAAATTGAGCATGCTACCATCCTTCAGAACTGAAGTCTTTGGGCAAACGTGTAAGTGAATGAAAAAGTTCAGCAGAGAAAGTTGGTAACTTCATTTTTAATGTGCTTATTAGGGCTGAGACTAGTGTTGCTGGATTTTAGAGACATTTGGAATAAGAATGGAAGTTTGGTGTTCTTTGGTCACAAGAACACACTGTGACTTAAATATAGAAGCAGATTACTTATTATTTTTGCCAAAGAAAAGTGTTTTGATGATTTTAGGTCTTTGGTCTATTTATTTTACAAATGGATAGGTCTTGCAGAATCCTATTCTGAACCACAGTCCTCACTGACAAAAGCTACAACCTAAATGTAGTTTTTCTGCCTGTGATGAGTAGATGCAGCGTTGGGGAGGCCCTAGGCTTCAGCTTGATTTGTATCCATCCCTAAACAAGTATTATACTCTGAAAGCAACCACATTATGGGGACTATAGCATTGCGGTGCACAGAGTAATTTTTTTCCTGGTAGATGTCTATTGTTATTTAATTCAGGGAAGTATATATGAGGTTGTAATAAAAAAGGATAATGTTTAGTGGTTAAATTTCTGATTTTCTTATAATCATACCCTTCTATCTCTACGACCACTTCTTTGTAGGTTCACCTTACCCAGTGGTGCTGCTCTACACAATTCAACTCCTGAACCTTCTATTACTTTTCTTCACTATCTCCCACCCACTTGCAGACCCCTCCACTCACATCTTAACTACCACAACTTTATCAATAGTTCCCAATCTTATGACTGCAATCCTTTTCTCTCTCTTTTTTAAATTCAGATCCTACTGCTTACTTTTCACTTGGATAACCCATCATGCCCCCAACACTGCCTATCAAGCCAGCATCACCACCTCCATTTTCTATAATATCCCTTAACTGTATCACCAGGCTGTAAGACTCTCTTTCCAAAACCTTGACTGCTGATTTATTTTTCTCATTTTTTCATCCACATCCTGTCAGTCATCAAGTCCTGGTAAGTCCTCTTTCATAGTGTTCTCTCTCCACTGACATCTCCATTGTCCAATCCACCAGGATCTCTCTCTTGGATGACTGCAGTAGGCTCTTACCAGTTTCCCCGAGTGTCCATCCCCCATCTATTCTCCACATAGCAGCAAGAGTATCCATTTCAAAACGCAAAACTGAACATGTCACCTCCAGGTTAAAATATTCCAATGTTTTCTTACTGTTCTTGAAATAAAAACAAAGGATCCAATACTATCTGCCCCTGCCTTTCTTTTCAGTCTCATGTCAGCACTCTCTACTTTCTTGCCATAGACTAACCCTACTAGTCACATTTCACCATTTTGGATGCATGTTCCCTGCCACCACAGGGCCTTTGCACACGCTGTTCCCATTGTCTAGAATGCTCTTCTCCCTTTCCTCACCTCCCTTTGCAGTTCACTCCTCTTCAGCCTCAGTTCAAAAAAAATTTATTTTATTCAGAGAAAACGTTCCTGATTTCTAGCGGCCCAAACTAGATCAGATTCCACCCGGCTATACATTCCCATATCATCTTATACTTTTCCTTCAGAGCATTATTATAGCTCGCAATTAATCTTTATGTGATTATCTGATGAATGTCTGACTCTCTCACTGGTCTATAAACTCCAGAATGGCAAGAGTCATGCCTATTTGGCTCACTATTAAATCTCTGGCATGCAGCACATTGCCTTACACTTACAAAAAGCTCAGAGAACATTTGTGGAATTAATGAAAGAAGGTCTTCCATGTTTGCCATTTCCTTTGTCTTCCCATTGCCACCACCACTGTTCAGACCCTTTTTGACCTCATGTTTAGGTGACCAAAATATTATATGGGTCTCCTATCCCCAACTTCTCTTCTTTCAAATTTAATCTGCATATCCTCAGATCAATCTCTCAAAACATTGCTTTCATTGTGGCTCTTCTCTGGTTTAAAATTATTCAAAGCTTAAAATGGAAAACGCTTACCCTAAACCTCTCATCTCTCCATGATCAGTCTTTTTTCATCTCTCCAGGTTTCTATCTGACTTCTTGACTAAACTCTCCAACTCAGTTCCACTGATGCATACATTCATGGCTGTCCCCATACTACTGTGCAGGTTGTGCACTGAACGACCCCTGAAATTCTGTCTATATCACAGTCTATGTGAATGATACCCCTGGAGTTATGCACAGCATAAATATGTGGCAAAACATGTCAGCCCCATGAACATCTCCTTACATTTCTGCTCTCTTACCTCCCACCTTTGATAAAATATTTGCTTTGTCTGGAATACCCTCCCTTGTTCTCCACCAATCAAACTCTAACCCATCTCCATAGTCCTGTCTCCCTTCTGTACCCAGTTACAATGATCTGCATTCCTGAATTCCTATAACACATCTTACCCAGGCAATTCCCTTGATATATACTATAATCTATATATTGGTTTTTAAATTTCTTTAGTGTGATGTAGTAGAAAGAACACTGGAATTAGAGTCAGATGTGCCAAGGTCTACTTCAACAACAGCAAGGGCACTTCAGACAACACAAATGAGTGATCTCAGACAAATAGCTTAATGTCCAGAGCCACAATTTACCATCTGAAAAGTGGGAATAACAGTACCCCACAGGTCGTTGTGAGTGTACTTGAAGGGTCTAATCCCACAGGCTTTTGAAAAGAGAACGATTTGCCTGAAGGCACTTTGCAAACAATGAAGTACTATACAAAGTGTTTGCTGCTAGCTGGTAATTATCTTCCAAATAGACTAGAAACTCCTTGCCAGAAAGTGGCTGTGTGTCTTACTCCTGGGTGTCCCTCAGAGTGCCTAGTAGTGTGTCCTCCACGTGATAAGTAGTCAATAAACATTTGCTGTAAAAGAATGAAGTCAGCCTGGCAGCTGCAGGCAACAGATGATGGTGTCCCACATCTCTGCTGCTCACGGCTTCTGTCAAGTCTGCCATTGCTGTGCTCAGCCCCTCCCTCCCTGCTGCACCCACCCCGCAGCTGCACATCCCAGCCTCCCCCAGCAGCAAATTCTCAAGGCAAAGCCATGAATCTAGGGGCTGTGCAATATGGAGCCTGTGACTTGTGGGTGCTTTTCACTTTTTCCACTTTCAGGACAAAGAATGGGAGAAATGATAGAAATTCTGCTGCAACATGTTAGGCACCAAGGGAATTAGTACAGAGTTGTTTCAGGAAGTCATTCAATTCTCTGTGAGTTTTCATGTGAATGGGGTAGAATCACACTTCAGTCTAATCAATAGAGTTCTTACATAATCACTTAAGGGTCTATATCTCCATCAAGAAAGTAGGGCTAAGGGCTGAGGATGGGGATGGATAGGCCATCTAAATATACAAAAAAAATGTTTTTCCTAGAATCAGAATTGCAAGAGATCTTTGATGTCATTTAGATTGAATTCCAATCAAATACAATAATGTCTAATACATCTTGTGGCCTCTACTGAAACATTTCCACTGACAGGAAACCCACTGTCTAGGAAGACAGCCCATTGAGAGACCAACTATAATTTCCCCTTTACAGCACTTTAATCCAAACCCTGATTTCACAGATTATGAAACTGAGGCCTGCAGCAGAAGAGACTTGACATCATACAGTAACTTAGAGGCAGAGCTCAAACAGGCTTCTGTCATCCCTCAGCCCATAAAAAAGTTAAAATACTTCTGTGCCCCACCCTATCCCTTTTTATTCCTACTCTTTGCTCCTGGTTCTGTCTCCAGAGCCACAGGGACTCTATCTAATTCCTTTTCCATATGACAACCCTTCAAATTTTTCAAGAAAGCCTTAATTCAGCTTTTGAATCTTTCTCCAAAAGAAGAAGCCACGTTCTCTACCCCCATCTTTTCAATTTTTCTTCACTTGGCATGATTCTATACCCTGACCACCTTTAGCAGTCACTCTCCCACAGGCTGAAGACACTTTTTTAATTAGAGACACCCAGCACTGAGCAAAATCCCAGCAGTAAAGAGTACAGTGGGCCATGAACTTCCCTTTATCTTGACACCTCATTTCTACCATCATACAGAGAAATGGCTTTACCTTTTTAGCAACCAGATCACACTGCTGAACAAGTTATATTAGGTATTTACTGAGCACTTAATACGTCCCAGGCACTGTTCTAAGTACTTTACATGTGTTTCATTCTTACAACAATTCCAACAATATTAGTTAGAACTAATATCACCACCTTCCTCTTCCAGGTAAGGAAAATAAAACACAGATTTTAAGAAACATACCCTAGATCGTACTGCTGGTAAATGGCAGAGCCAGGACTCTCACCCAGACTGATGGCTCCAAAGCCTGCCGTCTTAACTTAATGCCACAAATGACTTAATGAAAAATAAACCTCTGAATAAAAAGTTGTGAATTCTGTTCTTTGCTGTGAAGGGAGATCTTTCACAACCTGTAAAATGGAGTGTTTTGCTTTATTCTGCATCCATCTCTATTAAATTTCAGATTGTGAGTTTGGGTTTCTCCTTTTTTAAGCTTCCATTCTGTAATTCAAGATATTAGCTAGTTTTCCTCAGGTTATGTCATCTTCAGATTTGATTATGTATATGCTTTCTAGCTTTTTATTTAAGCTGCTGGTAAAAGTGATGACTTAGCAAAGGGCCTAGTAATATAAAAACTTAATTGGTAGCAAAAAGAAATCTAAGGGTTTACCCTTCTTTGTTCTTGCTTAGCCACTTAGAAAGCTACATAACTATAGCTATTTTCTGGCCCACATTTCTTCATTTTTGTCAGAAGGGTATGATAACAAAATTTAACAAACACTGTATAAAAATCAGGATATACTAAGACAACAGAATTTCCCAAACCTCTCTGCCTAAGTATACCTTTCAAAAATGGAAGTAAAGCTAGTATGGTCTGATTTGTTCTTTGTGAATCCATGTTACCTCTAAATCATCACAGCTTTTGGTAAATTACTCAAAAATCATCTCTTTAATGATATGTTTTAGAAATGGTAGCTGAAGTTGTCATCAAGCTTACTGACCAATAATGTCCAGTATTTACCTTTTGTTCTTTTTGGGGTTTAGTGGAACTAATTACAGCTTTCTCACTCCACATCCATCCTTAGAAGCCCAATAAAAGTTTCCAACAGTGCCACCTCAAACAAATATGCACATTCTTTTAGTATCATGTGCAGCTGGTCATCTGAACCTAGGAACTGAAACATATTTCCACAGCTTCAGACTCTCACATCCAATTTCCTCCTTGATATTTTAATCTGGACATCTACGAGGCATCTTCAGTTTCATATGTCTCCAGTGGAGCTTCTAGTCACCCCATTCTAAAACCCGCTCCTCCCACAATCTTCCTCATCTCAATAAATGGCTAGGCCACACATCTTAGAGTCGTCCCTGATTCTTCTCCTTCTCTCACATGCTATAGGTAATCCATTAGCAAATCTTTTGGGCTTTGCCTTCAAAGTTTTCCAGAATCCAACCACTTCTCAACACCTCTACTGCTACACTCTAGTCCAAGCCACCTTCAACTCTCTTCTGGAGTATTACATTAGCTTCCTAATTGATATCTCTACTCCACCCTTATTCCATGTAGAAGTTGCTAATAGCTCAATCAGGCCCTCAGGAATCCCTTTTATCAATTTGGTTGGTGAGCCCTTCCCTCAGCTGCTGTGGGTGCATCAGTGAGAATTGCACTTGGGCAATGGAAGCTACCACACCTGGAAGTGCCTGGAATTTACACTGTCCATACCTTTCCCCAGAGTCTTTACTCAATAACCAGGGTGAAGGTAAAAAGCCTCTCTCCCTTGTCTCAAGTGGGAAAAATTCTAAGGTGAAATTTATGCTCCACAGCTCCCCATGGGATTAGGCTGAAGCTACTATGCAGAACCAGAAATCACATTCTTGCCATTCTTCTTCCTTTCTAGCCCGCTCCCTCACCCCCTACCAATTTCTCTGGAAATCACATGCACATCCCCATCTCAGGCTCTGCTTCTAGGGAACTCAGGCTAACACAGTCGCATTATAGCGGACAGAGTGGTCCTGTTAAAATGTTTACGTCATTCCTTTGCTCAAAACCCTCCACTGGGGCTTCCCTGGTGGCACAGTGGTTGAGGGTCCACCTGCTGATGCAGGGGACACGGGTTCATGCCCCAGTCTGGGAAGATCCCACATGCTGCAGAAAGGCTGGGCCCGTGAGCCGTGGCTGCTGAGCCTGCGCGTCCGGGGCCTGTGCTCCGCAACAGGAGAGGCCACAGCAGTGAGAGGCCCGCGTACCGCAAAAAAAATATAAATAAATAAATAAAACCCTCCATTGGCTTTGCATTTCACCAAGGGAAAAAAAATTCCAAAGTCTTTACCATGGCCTCAAAGACTCTAAATGATCTTCCCCAGCTAACTTTCTGAATTTAAGTTCTTTCACTGCCCCCTTATCCATTCCATTCCACTCTCACTTGTCTCCTTGATATTCCTCCAAATGCTCTGCAATCTCCTATATCAAGGCCTTTGTACCTATGTTTCCTCCACCAAAAAAGCTCTTCCCCCAGATATCTACTAGGCTTGCTTACTCTTTACAAGTCTCTGTTCAAATGTCACTTATTACAGAGGCCTTCTCTAACTACCCTATTTTAAAACAGCACACATATCCCACCTCCTGTCACTCCCTTTGTTATCTGTCTCCTCCTATGAGAATGTAAGTTCCCTGAGAATGGGGATCAGTGCTTAGTACACTCTTATATCCCCAGCACTGAAACCGTGTCTGGCATATTTCAGGCAATAAATAAATTTGTTGAATTAAAGTAGACTATCTTTTGACTCTCTGCACACAAACCACACAAACACACATACATATCCAACAACTATCTTTGATTTCAAAGCCCTATTAACACTATGGTTTCTATTTTTTATACCTTGGAAACCACTACCTGTGATGGCCACAACAGAAGTAAAATAGAAGTCGTGTTGTTACAGCTTTTCGCTGTAATCTATTAATGTTGTTCCACTAGGGAAAAAATGGATAATATGTGGAAGTCAAGAAACAATAGAGCTTTGCAATCCAGAAAGCTTGAGAATTGTACTGTTAGCTCAAATGGCTCATAGTCAAGTTGCTACACAGATAACTCCAAAATATGGAGCACAGTTGCTATCAGCAGTGAAAATTAAAGAAGTGAAGTTTAAAGTTAAGAAAAACATGTAGCAAAGATCACTGATACTTAAAACCAAAGAAAGCCCAATAATTATTTAATCATATGAAGAGTGGCTATATTTCCCTTATTACTCATAGGAAGGGTTCTGTGGTAGGTTCTTGGAATGGACAAAAGTAACACAGAGGAATTTTGGGATTTGTTAGCACTGTGAGTTGTAAGTTGACCATGAAATGGATATGTTTAAACTATAATTTTAAATGTATAATATTGACCCTGTGGCAGAAGCTGTTGGTATGAGAGACACAGGTTGATCTATGAAGGAATGTCACACTTCACTTAGCTCAAACCATAACTCAAGTATCTATAAAAACACTCCTTACCCCACAGCTTAAGATAGCTCCCTCCGCTATCTCAGTACTCTTAATACTCTCTTGTTTTTACAAAAGATGAATCAATCAAAATATCATAAGAAGTCGGTCTTCACTGTCCATGTATTAGCTAAGGGAACTGTGGGGAGGATTACAGCTTGTTCACAGTTAGTGGAGGGAGTGGTTGTTTCCAGGCTTCCTGCTACACCAAGCCCAGAGCCTCCACTCCCTTCTTCAGATTCGTGCTCAGCTTTCCAACCCTCTGGGACATGTTGGCTCTACCCTGAGGTCTTCTCATTACTGATCCTAGTCGGGGGAACCTCTCTCTCTAACAGAGTCTTCACTGTCCCCAGAGGGAATCATTATTTATTTCCCAAAGGGGACCTCTTTTACCCTTTGACCTTCCCCCAAAAGCTCCTCTACAATCTGTTGCAGGGCTTTTCAAGGAGTAGTCTCAAACCCCCTGAGTCAAGATCTTGGGTCTGGGCCAGAAATTCTCAGTGCATCGTATGTCATTTCTAATGAGCTTCCTAGGAGATTTTGTTGCACAGGTCAAGTTTAAGAACCACTGCATTCATCCACCATGAGAGAGCATCTCTATAAACCTCCCTCCTTCTCTTACAGAAGTCCACCACTCCCCATGGGCAGCATCGCAGGTGGAGAAGGTGTATGGTCAGGGCCTCTCAGAGGCCAGACCACTTCCAATTCCTGAGAATGGCAGTATTTTAGAAAAATGAAGAAATTCCAAAAGAGCATTACAAAAATTGTGATATATTCTAAATGTTTACACTCAATAAATATATATAGTCCAATATAATTGTGCTACCTGCAGGTTTACAACTTACAAAATTTATCGTACCCAATAGCCAATGTGATCTGATCATAGAATAGAGTTTAAAGTCATGTGTGATACCTTTTAAAAAATATAATTAGATCAGTGTATGTCTGTGGCTATGCTAATCCCATTTGGAAATAACATCTAAAGTTTACATGTAAGACTCTTCTTAGATGTGAGGCCTTGGCAATACGGCCCTCCTGATGCCTACTGTGACTGGCCCTATCTGTTATCACTTCAAAAGTGGCAAGAACCCCCTTCCCAGGATGCACGTATTCCGAGATTTGTTGTGCAGTTAAAGAAACAAAGATCACTCTCCAGGAAGATGGAGTACAGCCACCATGAAGTGGAATAAGAATAGCTGGGAGGGTCTGGGAACATTCGCAAGGTGAGTACTCCCCAAGCATGCTCTTTTGCTCAAGGCAAACCCTGCAGATGCTACTGACCTAGCCTGGGGAGAGAAAACTGCATCTGCTGAGCCAGATCAGTGCACTTGTCACTCTCTGTGATTGACAACTCTTTGTTACTCCCATTCTCTTCCCCACCTCAATCCTATAGCCAAGTCTTTATTGAAACTTCCAACCTGGTCTCCACTATGTTACAGGAAATTAAGGAAAGATGTGATGACTGTTTGGAGCAGGGTGACCCTACTGGTGGCCGTGGTAACAAGTAGTGAGATTCCCAAAGAGGAGGCGGATAGCAAGGTCACGGGCCCCCTCACTGTGTCCAGTGACACCCTGGAGGACTGGGACTTGGTTTCAGGAAGGGAGCTGGTGGGGCTCATTCTAGTTGCATAAATTAAAATTTTCCTCCATGCTCACCTTGTTTTAATCATGAAAATCTGAATCTTTACAATCAGTGACACTCACTAGAGAAAAGGAGTTCCATAAGGAAGGGGGTTTATCCTCCTCCTTTGGGCCTCATTCCCACTTCACCCTGAGAAACCAGGATTGAAATTTACAATACTTGGCAGACACTTAGAGTTGGGGGTGTTCTGTTCATCCATTTTCTCCCCAGGGAAAAATAAAAATGCTTTCCACACCGGAAGCCTTTCTGCCTTCCTGCCATCGTACCAAAGTAAAGCAATATCTCCTTGGCAGCTTGTGCCAGGGTAAGAAAACAGTAAACCCCCGGGCAAATGCATCCAGCCGCCTGTCTGCCAGGAGAGGGGTCTGCAAACTTCCTCCTTCCTCCTCCAAACAGGCGATCTGGAGTTACAGTCTACCCATGGCTGTGTGGATTTATTTAGCTACAATGTTATCATCTCCATTGAGCCACAAGTAAGAGACAACTCTCTGCTTTTATTTTTAACCTGAAGAGATTATTTTTGAGTTAAGGCTTTAAGAATTCAGATCTATCAGGAAAGAACAGCTTGTGTAATGAACTTCCTGTTTTCATCATATTTGGACAGGGAGCCTCCTTGTTGCCTGTTATTATTACCCAGTTAATATGAACTGCCTGGAGTTTATTTTTAGCCACGTTGACTCTATTGTAAGGACTGCATAACTGCTTTCAAAATGGGAAAATGTAATTACGGGATCTAACACTAAGTTGGGGATATTCTTGGGTCCTTTCACAAGGCAATGGCTTAAAAAATGAAAATAGACCATTTTAAATGGCTAAAGAAAACACAGTTATTTGATCCAAAATAGCCCATTGATCCTTTTACAAACTAAACACTTTCTTCACAGAATAAAGTCTCGTTTCTGTTTAAGTGACCTAAACATATGGATTTATTTCCAAGTTCAGAGTAGGGGGAGGAGAGTGAGGAGGAGAATTGGTGGAGAATAGAGGCAGGAAGGGTGTAAGCACATTGACCAAAAGAGCAAAAGATTAAACCTGTGCCAAAAGTACCAAAACACCTAACCGGTTTCTCAGTTAAGGGCTGGGAATGCTCATCTCAGTGCATACCCGTCATTCTACTGTGTGCACCCAGTGCCTCATCCAGTGGTTCTACGGGCATGAAGGCGGTCAGCATTTGGCAGGCTGCACGGGATTATGCCCTCACACTTGGTGGTCTTGAGTTAGTCACTCACACAGGCCTCTGCCTCAGCGCCCACCTCCTCCATGACTCCAGATACTTGCCTACACGGTTATGCATTTGTTCCACAGAAATGAACTGAGCGCTCAAAATATACTAGACTCCAGGAATGAAATGGGAAATAAGACACTGTCTTTGCTGTAAGTATGATAAGAGTATTGGTAGAGAGAACTTCAGGGGATTCCAGGAGCACAAAAAAGGAGATGCCTAACCTAGCCTGGATGAGAGGAGGAAAGCTTCCTGGAGGAGGTGATGTCTTGAGCTGAGTCCTGAGGTAAAAGCTGGGCTCATCCTGAAAAATGGCATCGTAAGCTGAGGAAGAAGCTGGGACAAAGGCCCAGATGTGAAAGAGATGGAGGCAAGGCCAGGTCGCCTGACTGAAGTGGAGAGTGTAAGGGGACATAAATAGAATGAAAGCTGCAGCGTTAGGTGGTGGCCCCGTAAACCATAGTAAAGCCTTTTAGCTGTATCCTGAGAGTAACAGGGACAAGTTACAGTAAAGTTCTAAGAGTAATAATATTTAATAAATATCATAGACATCAGTGTATGAATGGATAAACAAAATGTGGTATATACATACTGTGGAATATTATTAAGCCTGAAAAAGGACAAAAATGTTGACACATGCTACAACATGGGTAAACCTTGAGGAAATTATACTAAGTGAAATAAGCCAATCACAAAAGGACAAGTACTGTATGACTCTACTTATATGGGGTTTCTAGAGTAGTGAAATTCACAGAGACAGAAAGTAGAATGGTAGTTGCCAGGGCCTGGGGGAAGAGGAAGATGGACAATTAGTGTTTAATGGGTTTAGAACTTCAGTTTAGGGTGATGAAAAAGTTCCGGAAATGGATGGTGATGATGGTAACACAACAACATGAATGTACTTAATGTCACTGAACTGTACACTTAAAAATGGTTAAAATGGTAAATCTTGCGTTATGTATATTTTACAATTTTTAAATAATTAAAAAATGGAAACATAACTGCAGTGGCTGGATTTTTATTGATATAGACAGATAGATAGATAGGCAGACAGATAGAGATAAACAGAAAAGTAGAGGTACGGAGACCATTTAAGAGTTTGTTTCAATAATCCAGTGAGAGATAAAGTGGCCTGAACTTAGGCTATGTGAATAAAGAGAAGAAAACAAAGTTAAGATTCGTTTGGACATTAGACTAGGAAGACCTAATACTGATCGGAAGAGAGCACTTTGGGAAAAGTAGGGCTTAGGATAAAGTCCAGATTTCTAGCTGGAGAAACTGGGTGGATGGTGATGAAGCCAGTCACTAGGAACAATGAATGATTGAAAAAAAAGAACTGCTTAATTTCTCATGGAATAATTTAGAAAGTAGATGCAATCAAGTCATTTCAATAAGGAACAAAGGATATTTCTCTGTCCATGGGATAAAAGATATAAATAGAATGTAGTTAAACCTACAACTAAAATGCAAAATTTGCTTTGCAAACCCTCAGAAGAAAGCAAACATGATCACAGGGGATAGTGAGGCTCAAAGTAGAGTGAAGGTTGGAGAGAGACCAGAGTCCAGAGGCTGGAGATGGGGTCAGGGACAGCTGCAACATATATTGCTTGATGGTTTTTTAAATGCTTTATGTTCTGACTGAGTCATTTCACCTCCAGTGGAGCCATGAGAATGTCATGCTTCATTCCTCAGTCATCATCTCCCAACCCTCCCCTGAATGTTCCCTCCATGTCAGTCTTCCAAACCCACTCACCATTTTCCTAACACACTATGCCCTTAGACGCCTCCATAACTTCTCACAGGTTCATGCCTCTGTCTTGAACGCCCTTCTCCCTCTTCCTGGACCTGGCACATTTCAACTTATTCTTCAAGATTCATTTATTTTGAGTCTGTTAACAAACAACTTTCGACCTGTGTTGGATACTGGGTAGGGACAGAGATGATAAGACAAAGTCTCTGTCACTAAAGAGTACTAGCCAGGCAGAGAAGTAGACAGTAAACAGATAATTGCAATAAACAGGGCACTGCTGTAATCAGAAGCAGGTAACAAGTGCCACAGGAAGACAGCAGAGAGAAATACACTGCCTTGGGTTGGGGGGCTTGAGGGAGGATCACAAGAAACCTTTGCTAGTTCAAATGGCATTTGCCGCAGGAAGAATTTCCCAACTTCCCCGAGAAGTTAGCTGCTCTTTCCTCTCTGACCTCGTGGAACTTTGTTTTTCCAATGCACAGTATTTAACACAGTGTACCATAATGTTAGATAGGTTCTCCTACTCACCTGTGAGCGCCTCAAGATTACAGTCCTTCACGGAACCCCTCACTGCTCAGCCCATAGTATGTGTTCAATAAATGTTCATTGGATGGGTGGATGAATGGATGGCTGGCTTAAGAGTGGTTATTAATCCTGTAATTTAACACCTTCTATGGCAAGGAACTCATTGAACCTCTGCTACTAGTTTTCTGTGAAGTCTATAGAAGTAAGAGACATGAATTAACAAGATTTTCTCACTGTTGGAAGTACTCTCTGAAAGCAGAAGACATAACTGTCTTGGACGTTCTTTACTTCTTCCAAACCTCTAAAATATCATTCAGATATTTTGGACTCTAATATGTATTCCTTTTTTTAATTGGAGTATAATTGCTTTACAATGTTGTGTTAGTTTCTGCTGTAGAACAAAGTTAATCAGCTATATGTATACATATATACCCTCCTTCTTGAGCCTCCCTCCTACCTACCCTCATCCCATCCCTCTAGGTCATCACAGAGCACCGAGCTGAGCTCCCTGTGCTATACAGCAGCTTCCCCACTAGCTATCTATTTAACACATGGTAGTGTATATATGTCAATGCTACTCTCTCAGTTCGTCCCCCCCACGCCTTCCCCTCCTGTGTCCACAAGTCCATTTTCTATGTCTGCATCTCTTTTCCTGTCCTGCAAATAGGTTCATCAGTACCATTTTTCGAATACATATTCTTAATACTCCAATACCACAACAGTTGACATCTTAGGTAGACTTTATACGCAGGCAGAATCAGCCATAGACATAGATGAATTTTTGATGAATTTTCTTTTCCTCATTTGACAACCTTCTTCCACTCCAGACCCTCAGAATTTCAAGGATTAAACTGGTCCTGTCAGTCCAGCCATAATAAGGTGATAGGCTGGGTATGAACTCACCTGCCCAGTAGCGTTTTGGATAAGGATGCCTTGGAAGCAAAATTATTCAACCAAAAAGTATTTTTCTGAGTACTCGTTATATACGAAATCTTGTACCAAGTGCATCAGGGAATACAAAGAGGATAAAAACATGTCCCGGTCCTCAAGAGGTTTATAGTTTAATTTGGGAGAAACTCATAGACCCATGAAATCTTAAAACACAATACAAGAAAAAATATTCATGATGGTGCATTGGTACATGGCATACTTTGGTCCCTAGGAAAAATACACAGAAACAAAAAGAAATGAACCTTAATCTAACCCTCCATCCAGTCCCCTCTACAATATCCTCAGCAACTCTCCAGTCAATACTTCCAGCAATAAGGCATCACTACTTCAGAAGAGAATCCATCCTGCTGCAGAAGAACACAGAAATTCTACTCATAAAAATGTGTCCATGTGTATAATCTTACATTGACCTGAAACCGGGCTTCCTATAACTTCTATCCATCTCAGAGAATGACAGGTAAAGTTCATTTGCTATCCCTTTTCAAGGTAGCCCTTCCAGCATGTAAAGAAACACATCTACCCTAGGACCGCTCCTCTTCATGCTAAACATCTCCGTTTCCTTCAAAGGCTGCTTATCCAGTATGGTTTCCTGTGCTTGCCGTCTCAGTCATCCTCTTCAAAATATATTTAACTCGTTAGTGTCTCTCTTAAAATGTAGTACCACAAACATATTAAAATTTAATATCATTAATAATATATTATTTCTACATATGTATATATAATATTTCTAGTAACTGTAATATTAATTTTGAGTTAATGTTTATATTATCAAACTACCTACTGGATATTACCACTTGGACCATCTCAAACTTAATCTGTCCAAAACCAAACTCCTGATCTTCCTCCCACAGTCTTCCTCATCCAGTATACGGCAACTCCAGACTGCATTTCTTGAAGCTCTGGCTCAGACCAAAAACTCATCTCTCTTTCGTTAACTCCTTCTCTAATACTCCGCAACCTTAGTGGCTCTACTTTCAAAACAGAATCAGAATCTGACCACTTTTCCCCACTTTCACCACTATAACCTGAGTCCAAATGACCATCATCTCCCAGCTAGGTTTCCTGCTCCCACTGGTCCCACATCTCCCCATCGCAGTCTGTTCTCCACAGTGCAACCAGATGATGCTCTTAAAACATGTCAGACCATGTTGTTCCTCCACTCAAAACCCTCCAGTTGTTCCCCGTCTCATTTTTAAAGCCCTTTAAAACAGCCTGCATGCTCTGGCTCCCTCATCCCTCGATGGCCTCCCACCACTCTCCTCCCATCCTCCATTCCTGCCACATCTGTCGCCTCACTTTCCTCAAACACTCCAAGCACAACCTTGCTTTGGAGTTTCTGCACAAACTGTTCCCTCTGCATGGAAACTCTTCCTGGAGAGAGACATCACTCTCTCCTTCCGATCTATGCTCAGATGCCACCTGGTCACACTATTTAAAATAGCAAATTCCACCCTCACACCCAAAGCACCCTATCTCTCCCTTATCCTCTTGACTTTTCATCACAGCACTTAATACCAACTGTTACACCATACATTTTTTATTTGTTTTACTGACTGTCTTCCCCCCTCCCCATTAGAATGCAAATTCTATAAAGGCAGGGAATTCTATCTGTTCTGTTAACTGATGTATCCTTGGGACCTAAAATGGCCCCTGGAACATATTAGACTCGCATGTTTAATGACTGAAAGAACAAATGAGTGAATGAATGAATATGTTCCAACTAGATAAACTGGGGTGAGATCTACAAAAACAATTCTACTCAATTGCCTACACTTTTCCTAATGAGATACCATAGTTTTACCCACCATCTTTTATTAATTTCTTCTTAGGATTTGGGCAAAGGTATTGGCTTAATTCAATTATGAACCTTATGTCATAATTTCCACAAATAGTAGAGCTGTAGATGCTATAATAAAATGGACCTCTTCAAGGCTTAAAAAAATTTATTAAGAACATTCTCATCTAATTTTGAATTTTAATGATTAGTTACAACAATGAGTAATTAATTTTGATATTTATAGAAAATGAAATGCATTTTTTCCTTTCTGAAAATCTAGCACTTCAGGAACAGCAAATTCTTGGAGAAAAAAATTCTAATGAGATCATTAAAATTTAAAGTGTTGTACCTACCTAAGCCGTAACAGGCACAGCAACTGAATGGGCACCAAATAATATCCTCCTTCTTGTGCCTGACTCTGCTGTCTGAGTTCACCACTTCCTCCAATCTGTACAAAACTGCCATTGGAGGAGTTCTAGGGATAAAGCATGAGCTTCCCGGTACCTAAGGCACAAAGACAAACACCTGGTTTCTAACTTGTGTTACAAGCAAAGCTAATGTTCTAAATCCAGAAGGAATGTATCACTTAATTTTTTTAACAATAGATTTTAGGTAACATGAGGTACAACGTCCTCAGCAATATTTGCAAGAAAAAATGCAAAAGCATGTTCCAATAGATAATTCTTAAACTGAATCTCATAAAGGCGCAGAGCATAACACTAGATTTTTAACTTGGTGAGAGCATTTCTATCAGGAACAGAGGTTATCCAGCCCAGATATGTTGCTTCCTGATACTACAATGAATCACAAGAACAGAGATTAGAGTCCCTAGAAGAGGAATGGAGAGCTCACCCGTTCATTAAATCGTCTCTCTCCAATATTAGGTGTCTTAGGTGAGCCTTTGGCAAGTGCACAGTTAAAGTCACTTCAGGACTGAATTCGCTGACAAGTGCCTGAAGTGCCAATAGTCTTTGATGTTGATTATCCATATGCTTTCAACACCAGATGTGCAGGAAGTCAGGCTGACATTCTGTTGTCAATTTTTGAAGAAACTGACTTGTATTCTTGCCATTCCATTTCTACTCAGAGATAAGCTGCAGGGGTTCCTGCAGGTGACACCAGCATTTCCCTTAAAGTGGAGTTTGAATCCACTCACATACTTCGACAAACACTCTTTTAAGGACCCTGAGTTTTTCACTATACTGCAGATGATTTGGTCCAAGACCTTTCTTAGGACAGGTGGAACCAATCAACCATTTCAACTATTTTTAAAAAAGAAAAGCAACAAAATGAAACACCCTCCTATGGGCCCCGCCGAACTAATACTTGGTATGCCTGCTAGAATGAGTTAGCTGCAACAAATAAAACAAAATAATTTTTAAAATGCTCCTTTGGACCGGAAGGAGTTGACTGCTTGGTTAAGGTTAGCTGATAGTATCAACTTTAATGTTGGAGAGCATCTGCCAAATGCAGCGATTTTAGCTCTGACGGAGTTGAGGCTAGGCTGCTCTTTCTAACAATAATTAGTCAGCAGGTTCAGCTGCTTCTGTTCTAGTATTGTTTATTGCAAAACATTACCAAAACATTGACAAAACTCAAAAGAAAGCAAAATCCACCCAAAATTCTGCCATCCTACAAACCAAACTGTTTACATTTTTTTTATGCTCCCTTTCAGTGCCTGTCCATATGCAGACAGAATTGCTACAGTTGTAATCATAGCACAGACACAGTTTTGTAGTCAGGTTTGTCTCAATTAGAGTTTTTAAAGCGTTTTTCCAGTTCACTCTCTCATCTTCATTTCTGCTACTAGGAACACTTCACCCCCACCATTCCTAGTGACCTCCCGTGGGATCTTAAGTGTTGAGGAAGGCTGAAAAAGAATAATAATCAACAGAATTAGGGGAGAGGGTTAAGTTCCCTGTGTAAAGGATGGAGTCTCTAGAATTAAACTTGTGTGGAAAGGATTTCTTTCACCCTTTGTTCCCGTAGTTGGAAACCTTTATGAAAACAGCTATATTTCCCCACCATCAGCATGTTTTCATTATATTAATAAAGAGGCCTCGCAGGTATTTTCTCTTTACCTAGTTTGTTTTTAAGGCCTGCACAGTATTTAGGACATAGGCATATAGAGACATCTTTTCTTCCAACTGCTATAAGAATTTATGAAACTTGGAATTTTTTAAGTGTGGCTACTACTCCATGCTATATTCATATGAACATGAAGTGATATACGCAGCTGTCAAAACACTGGATACCTGGATGCATCTTTTTACATGTTAACTTGTATTCTTCAGTCTCTGGCTTCCACACCAGGCTGCAAATCACTCGTCTGGGGGTGGGGAATCGGTTAAAAAAAAAATACAGACCCCAGGGCTCACCATTGATCAGGTGAAGCAGAATCTCTGAGGCTGTCTTTGGACTGATGTCTGTAACACTGTACATTTAAAATGGCAAAAAGTGTCTGTCTTTCTTGATAACAGCTCTGATAAAAACAGTTTGTGGATTTTTACGCGGATGGTAGGGAAAACGACTATAAGGATTTGGATAAAGAATGGAAGAAGAATGCAGCCTATAGATGCTTTGTTGAAATGTCCTTCTTTGAGCTAGGTAGACCCAAAATGTGAATCACCTGCTCGGATAACCCTAGCAAGCATCAAGAAGTAATAGTTTTGGGGCTTCCCTGGTGGCACAGTGGTTGAGAATCTGCCTGCTAATGCAGGGGACACAGGTTCGAGCACTGGTCTGGGAGGATACCACATGCCACGGAGCAACTAGGCCCCTGAGCCACAACTACTGAGCCTGCGCCTCTGGAGCCTGTGCTCCGCAACGAGAGGCCGTGATAGTGAGAGGCCCGCACACCGCGATGAAGAGTGGCCCCCGCTTGCCACAACTAGAGAAAGCCCTCGCACAGAAACGAAGACCCAACACAGCAAAAATAAATTAATTAATTAATAAACTCCTACCCCCAACATCTTCTTAAAAAAAAAAAAGCACTCTGTGTCTGAGAGATCCTGGTGATTTGACCTTGGACAAATAACTTAAAAAAAAAATAAAGATGAAGGAGTAATAGTTTTGTGTTTTTGTGAGCCGACCTAGCCTCTGCCTTCTATACACAATCCTGGAATCCTGAGGAGGCCACAGCCATAAAGGGGGAGGATGTCTGGTGTTGATAATGTTGGGGCAGTATATATCAAATCTCTTTTTTTTTTTTTTAATTAGAATGCTTTGACCCTGGAAAGCTTTCACTTTTAATTCTATGATCTATATTGTTTCAATTTTTATAAGCATGGATTCATGCATTATTGGTTAATTTCTTTTTTAAAAAATTGAAGAGTGGGATATACCCATATGCAGTCCTTTCAAAGAAATGCTCTCACCTGTTCTCCAATGTGTCCTGGAATCTGACGAATCAGATCACTAGTCCCTCCTCTTCAGAGGAAACAAAGGAGGGAGAGGACATAAGGACAGAATCTTTTCCTCTCTCCCTGCATTAGGCAAAGAAGGAGAAAGGCTTTCCAGGAACAAATAACAAGAAAAACAAAAGAGTGGAGGTACTACATAGGTTGGTGTGTTCAAAGATTTAGTGATTCATTATCCAACTCCTACTTACCAACCAGGGTGCAATTTTGTCCCCTGGGGGACATTCAGCAATGTCTGGGGTTATTTTTGGTTGTCATAACTGGGAGAAGAGAGTACCACTGGCATCTAGTGGGTAGAGGCCAGGGATGCTGCTGAGCATATTACCATGGCACAGGATAGCCCCGCCCCCCAACAAAGAACTATCCAGCCCCAAATGTCAGTAGTGCTGAGGCTGAGCCCCGGGCTGTAGCATACAGTGCTAGGCAGTGAGCAGCATGTAGGAAATAAACCTGGGAAGCTCATTAAAAAAAAGTCAGATCGGGGGAGGCCTTATATTTTATGCCAAGGAACTCAGGTCTCTTTTTACTGCGGATGATGGAGAGCCAATGAAAGGAAGTTACCTGATCAATTTGGATTTTAAATATATTGCCCTGAAGGGTAAATCAGAGGAGGCCGTTACTGAAGGCAGAGAAAGCCCTTAGGGTGCTGCTGTGAAAGCCCAGAGGGGAGTGTGAGGGCCTGGACAAGACATGGCCAGAGGGATCGACAGGGCAGCCAACACACATTTAAGGTGTAAAAGTCAGCAAGTGTTGGGAATTGAACGGATGTGGGAAGGGCAGGGAGGATTCCAGGATAACTCCCAGGTTCCTTGTTCAGATTATTGGATGGATGCTGGTTAGATACAGAAAGAGATTTAAGGAGGAAAAAATAATATATCTATAAAATATAAAGGTTTTACAAAGTCTCAGGTATTCTCTGGAGGAGATAAATAACAGAATCTACTCATATAACAAATGTTTTAATAGCCATTATCTGTAAAAAATTAGTTTATACCTAGAGCTGGTTAGCTCCTTATGCAAGCAAGCTATTAGATTGAGACTTAGTCTTTCAATTTAAGGGAAAAAAATGTGATGTTATTTTGAGGAAGTCTCTAAGAGCCTTAATGGTTCTGTGATTTCAGGAGATGGAGGGTTTCCCCCTTTTAATCTAGAGTCAACTACACTTAGAGATCATCATGAGGGAACCATACCTGCGGAGTTAATTAAGGTCAATAGGTTGGCAAGGACTTCAGCCAACTACTCAAGCAAGATCAAAATAATTCTGGCAGCAGAAATTTTCTTCTGGAGCTCTTTTCAGCCTTGAAAGACTGGATTTTTTAGAGCTGATGAAAATAATGGATTCTGGCTATGGAGAACACTGGGGACAACAAAATGCAGAGAGGCAAAGTAGTAATCGAAATGATTTGTTTAGTAATCAACCCATGCACATGATTCTGAATTTCTTCATCCTGAAGTGATATCAAGGAAGATAAAGTCCCCAAATGTGGAATGTTGGTGTCCCTGTGGTCAAGCCCAAAATATTCCAGAATACTTTAATTTTTGAAAAGGACAAGTTGTTTTTAAAAGAACTGTAATTTAATGACTCTTTGGATGACTTGATCTCAGTTATATTTGAGATAATATCTTGATAATATGGCCTGGAACTTTTTTTCTTTCTGATCTCTCTTATAAAGCAAGAAATAAAAGCACTTGTTTTTTGAATAGTCCAGCGACATAGTAGTATAAGCACAATCTGTTAATATTATAGTTATTCATGAAGACTTCCAGAATAAAATATGTGCCATAAATTCTTTGTTGTCATACATTTATTTTTTCACTTCAGTTTAACTTCATTCCTAAAATCTCACTGATTGAGTTACATGTAGGGACAGATGCAAGGACATTTTGAAAGTTCAGATTAAGTTTAAGAGAAAAATATTTACTTTCAACCAGTCTAAAATATCCAAGTCGAGGTTGTAGATAAGCTCTGAAGAGCTAATTCTTCAATCATCAATAATGCTGCCTCTGGTTGGAAAACTAAGTGAAAGTCCACGGATTTATCCCATAGCCTGCCATTTACCATTATTGGACTATGATTATAAATGGGTTTGATAAGATATTTTCCTCTGATTCAGACAGTTTATCCTGAAGAAGTGCCTTAAAAGGAAGAATTAGACAGTTGCAGGTTTCTGATGGATGTAGCTCTGGTGGACCCGCTGCCAATCCTGGCATTCACATCCCCTGAAATTATGTCAGCTAATGAATACTTAGAAAACATAAAGTTCAGAAGGCTGTCAAATTACTGTACAATTTGAAGTACCAGTATGCACATTGTAGGAAAAAACATATGTTAAAACCTAGATCAGCCTTGTGAGGAGCTGGAGTAGTCCATAAATTCCATAAAGTCTATAAATTTCATTTTTATTCAGTAGGTCCCACCTAGGTGCTGGCCACCATGAGAGAAGTTTTCACAACAATGTATTTCATCTATCCAACAATCCTTTGAAGTAGTCATTGTAGTCTCCCATTTAGAGATGAAGAAGGAGACCTGAAGTTCAAAGTCATCTTTCTAGTAATTGTTGAAGTCAGGATTTAATCCAGGTCTTCTGACAATAAATCTACTTCTTGGGCATTACACTGTTCTAGCTCTTAAAACTTCTAAAAGCATGATAAACTAAGTTCATCATTTTCCTTCCCGATTTAGCTCCTTCTATTGAAAATTCACCATCCCTCTGTCTCCTCCCCACAAGGCCAATCAACTGTCAACTCCTCCTATTTTTGAGGGCTCCTATCCTGCCTTCAAAACCCTTGCTATTCAGTGTGGTCATGAACCAGCATCATTGGCACCACCTGGGATCTTATTATAAACACAGCATCCCAGTCCCCACCCAGACCTACTGAACCAGAACCTGCATTTTTACAAGATCCCTAGGTAATTCATGTGCACATCTCTAGTCTAAGTGACTAGCCCCTCTCCATTCCTGCTACCACCGTTATACATCAGGCTCTCAGTGTCTCTGATCCTGAGCGTTTACCAATCCCCTAACTACTCTTCCCCTGTTTTGGTCTCTCCCTAATCCCTCAACACCCAATTCCTGTTCATAAACCACCAACACATTGACTTTTCTAAAGAAAAGATTGAGTCACTCTCCCCCACCCCCAACTCAAAAACTTCCACTTGCTCTTCAGGGCCAATGAAAAATAACAATAGTTAACAAGTACATCCTTTGTGCCACATATTTCATAAACCCTTTACATTAATTAACTTGTTCACTCCTTAATCAACCCTGTGAAATTGATACTATTATTAGCTCAGTTTTAGAGATGAGAAAACGGACACTGAGCGAGGTTAAATAACTTGCCAAAGGTCATGCAGCTGGTAAATGGTAGAACCAGGATTAAAGCTTCAGCAAACTCTTTAGCCTGGCATCGAATGGCCTCCGCATTCACATGATAAAGGAAGGGAGGGTCTTTGCCCAAGTACCCACTTTTTGCCGGGAACTTTACTAAGAATTTCCTCTGGATTATACCATTTAAACCTCACAACAACCCTGTAGCAAGGTTTTGATGTTATTATTCCAATTTTTACCGGTCAAACTAGGAATGAGAGAAAACTGAACCAAAATTCAGTTAACTCCAAGCCAATATAATTTCCACTGTAAAGCGCTACTATTCCTTCCACCTGGAAGGTGTTCCCTGCATCTCTGAAGGCCCTAATTTCACTGCGTTTTAAGGCCAGTACAAATCTGAGGCACAAACTTTCTCCTACAGGCCCAGTTGCTCCGCGGCATGTGGGATCCTCCCAGACCAGGGCTCAAACCCGTGTCCCCTAGCATTGGCAGGCAGATTCTCAACCACTGTGCCACCAGGGAAGCCCCCTCCTCTGAAATCTTAATAGCCCTTTACCTCCAATTTTCTTTTGGCACGACTTCTATTTTCTTTTACGGTTATCTTATGGTTATTTTTGTATGTGTGTAAATATGTATATACGTGAACCATGATTCAGTAACTGTGATTATTGTTCCTGAACTGTCAGAAGATTAATCTAAGGAAACAAATGAAATTAGAGCCATTATATTAAGAAAATTTAATATGAATTCATGAACAGGAAAAGATACAAGTGTGATAATTGAGAGTTGAAACAAGAATTATTATCCTGGTTAAGATAGAAGTTGAGAAACAGACAAAAGTTAATATTTACTACTTAATTTCTTCCCATAAAATCAAGCAAAACTCTGTTATGAGTTGATTTTCATGCAAGATGTTTCTGGATTTTCCACCAGCTCATCAGTTATTTTCTGTCACTTTGCTTACATCTTTCATTCTATTTTATTTTTCCTGACAGCCATTATCTGTTATAAACAATCATTTCAGATGGCTCCATTTTGATAATAGTTCCAAAATTACCTCAATATAATTCCAGCCTTTTCTTACTACCTGGCATATATCATCCCACAAATAGCCCACTTTAAATTAAATGGAATATGAAGGGAAAGGAGACTTGGCTTAAATATTCTTTTAAGGACTCCTATTGTGATAATTCCTGTAACACTAATAAGCCATTGGCAAGTAAGTTTAAAAGTTTACCAGTCCACTATTTTTCCAAGGCATATGTCACATACCATATTGTCAGCCAAATAATAAAATTTATAGTTTTTACTATTCGTTATTATTTATTATTATTACTGATCCCCAGTAAAGAGATTTATGGTCTTATAACTGCATACAATTTTATAATTCAATGAGTATTTTCATATTGGCCACAACCAAGAAAAGTTTCATTTCCTCTTTGACTGAGACTGACTCCCACAACTAAATAAAGGTCAGTGGTCACTATTCCAGTAATTCTTTTTTTTAATGTGCTTCAGAAAGCAGAGATGTAAAGTGTATTTCCAAAAGCGTTTTAAGATTCACTTTAAGAGGGGGATGTAGTAGGCAGCTTTGGACCTGAATCCTTTCTGGAGAGAGCATCTCACCTGGTTTCCATGGAACACCCTGTAGGACAAACTGAAAGGTGTTTAAGTCAAAGGAATGTCCAAAAGCCCAAAACGAACTTCACACATATCAATTTTTTTTCTATTTGATTCAAAAGAGAACCGGAACTAAGTGGAAGTATCATTATACTTACAGTGCTGTAAACTCAAAAGGGCCTTGAAATTTCGATAATTTAACAGCACTAGAATGTACATTTCATGAGGGGAGGCACCTCGACTCCTGCTCATTGCAGATTTTTCCGGCATTTGGCACAGTGTCTGCCATATAATATGTGCCTAATAAATACTTGTGTAATAAATGAATAAACTCCCCTCATTACACTGATGAGGAAACTGGAGGCCAAAGCAGTCAGATGACCTAACCAAGGTCACACAGTAACTTTGAAGCTGTCCCAGCACTTAGAACTTCAGTCTATAACCCCTCGTTTGGTATCATTTGTGCTGATTTCAACAGAAGCAAATGCAGATGTTGAGGTGGGGACAGAAGTGAATGAAAAGTGAAAATAAAATAGAAGCCTGGAGACTATTTTCAAACACCTCATCAGAAGCCAAAAGTAAAGTTTATATAAGATTGGAAAAGGAGTACACCAAAAAAAATTTTTTAATTAAAAACTCTTCCAAGAATAAACAAACAAAACTCCCACCTTGTCTGACTGATGGCCACAACAATTACAGAGGTTTTAAAAAAACAATTTTTAATAATAGAAAATTAGCCCATTTAAGGAAAACAAGGAAGCCCACAAAACATAGCAGGTTAGCCATAAACTGAAAACTAGACCAAATATAATTTGAAAAGTACGTTGAGAAGGACTCCAAAGGCAATAAAACCCTTTTTATAACACATTTTTTAAGTGGGCTGAAGAATCTACGTAACAATTTAATGATCAGCGTCTAAAAGAGGTACGCTCAGGGAAAATGATCAGACAGCAGTTGAGTAAATGAATCATTTTTCTTGGTCTTGGGGGGGGGGAATGCTAGAGGGGAGATTCATGCATCATAAATGACTTTTGAAACATACAAGTCAGTTCTACTATAGCAAATAGTGAAAATTCTTACTAAAATTCTGCTAACCATCATCAAGTAGAGAAAAACAGGCAGAAAACATTGTCTACTTCTATTTAAAACTAATTTATCCATACTGGAAGAAAACATACATTTCTGACTAATCACTTTATTCCATTATCTCATTTAAACTTCAAAATAATATGAGGATATAGGTATTACCCTTACAGATAAACAGACTGAAGTTTAGATAGGTTAAGTAATTTGTCCTATTTAACACAGCAAATAAGAGCCTGTATATGAACCAAGGCTGGTCAAACTTCTATATCAAGATTTTAACCACCACGTCACACTGCCTTACTCTTACCCCTTCTTTCTTTTTTTTTCCCCCTTTGAATATAGCTGAATTGGTTTGCCCAAATCTCACCATGATATAACACATTAAACAGCCAGGTTTCTAAATATGTGCAAGGAGGGACCTTGTCATATTTGACTTTGTGTCTCTAAAACCTAACCATTGCTTAGCACAAGGTAAATGTTCAGTAGGTGTTTGATAAATTGAAATGAGTTGGATAAATGTAATGCATATTGTAGTACCATAGCAAATTTCTGACAAGAAACACAGGTGGTTATGTCTGGGTTCACAAAGTCTATACTTTAAAAATTGAGACTTAAAGGACTGCAACAGATAAAGGTTAGATTTTCCTACAATCAATACGTTGGCTCTGACATAAAGAAACCGCTACTGTATGGGACTTCCCTGGTGGTCCAGTGGTTAGGAATCCACCCTTCCATTGCAGGGGGCGTGGGTATGATCCCTGGCCGGGGAACTAAGATCCCACGTGCTGTGCAGTCAAAAAAATAAAATAAAATAAAAAAATAAAATAAACAAAGATGTATTCAAAAAAAGAAAAAGAAACAGCCACTGTTAGTTGTAGGTATCAGTGGATCACAGAAAATCAGTGCATTAGGCAGGGTTTCATGTTGCAAACAATAAGGTTGACATTGGCTACTGGAAAAAAAAAAAAAGAGAATTCACTGAAAACTACTGGGTAATTCACAGAATCAACACAAAGACGGAAGAACTAGGCTCAAAATATAAGCAGAAACCAGGAAAATATAGGTAACCAGAACCACTGACAAGGTCACATGCCAGGAATAGCCTGGTTAGGTGCTCAGCCATCACCGCTGAACTTTGGGTGGCACAGCTGGATCGCCACCACTTACAGCTTAGGGAATTCTGCTAAAACTGCTGACAGTCATCACTGGACTGGACACTGGATGCCACAGCCACCACCACCACCACCACAAGAAATGCTGAACTGTCCCTGCTTCTTTAGGTAACTTACCGCAGATTCAAATTCTTGGGCAGGAGACTATGGCTGAAGTTAGTCAGTCTAAACTTAAGCTGCAAGGGAGAAAAAAATAACTGGCTTTTTTGGCCTCCGCCATGGGTGGGCTCTGCTTCTGCCCAAGTCTACACAAGATTCCACAAACACAGAAAGTGAATTTGAATGCTGGGTGACCACAATAAAAAAGATGTATTTACTACAAAATTAGAACCTGAGAATCTTCTAGCTAAGGGGGTCTCCAAAATCTAGTAACGACCTCCAGGTTAATCTTGTTTAGGAAGTGGAATGCATTCCTAGAAAAGGGACCATGATTTTATCAGCACTGTAGAGGGACATTACCGCAGGGGTTGCATGAAGGCACATTTCCTGCGTCAGAGATTGACAATTATGGTTTCATTCCCTTCAAAGTCCCTGAACTTATGACATGCCTGTGGCCATAATTTCTTACCACACCTGTTCAGACATTTGTTGATTACTTCCTCCTAGGCTACAGTGAGGCTTCTGAAGCCCTTCATAATGACAGTGATGATGGTTACATTTAATAAGTGCCCAGAGCTGTGCTAAGAGTTTTACAGGTACTAAGTCATTTTATTCTCACAATTACCCTATGAAGTAGGTACTATGATTACACTCATTTTATGGATCAAGAAAGCGAGGCAGAGAGGTCACTTAACTTGCACAAGGACACACAGCAGGAAAGCAGCAGGGCCATGGCTGGAACCAGGCAGGCTGGCTATAGAACCTCTCCTCTTCCCACCTCCCTTTGAGAGGATTTCCAGCAATCCCTACTGGACTGCTGGCTTATACCATTTATTTCCTTGATCAGATCAGCCACTACAGAGAATTAGCATTTTACACATCCAGCGTAGTACTTTTGTGGCACCTCCAACACTTCTACTTGCACACCTTTATCAACCCTTATGGATCAAACCTACTTACCAGAAGGAAACAATGTTGAAAAGGAAAATCAGAATAGAAAGAACAAGCAAACAGGGTGATGAGTCCCACTCACCAGCTCTGGCTGACTGTGAGCTTTGGATGGATCTCAATCTGCTGCATTTGAACTATGCAGTTAAAATAACTATACAGTCAGCCAACCACATCCACGGGTTTTGCATCCGCAGATAAACCAACTTTGGATCAAAAATATTCAAAAAAAAAATTCCAGAAAGTTCCAAAAAGCAAAACTTGAATTTGTTGCACACCAGCAACTATTTATATAGCATTTACATTGCATTTTTTATATAACTGAAATAATTTTTAATTGAAACAGTTACCAGCTCCAGTTGAAATCACAGCAGTTTCTTAAAGCTATAATGATCTGTCAACTCAAAGAAGTACAATTATTAGCCTATAATTTGCTTGTATACAAGGGAAATCAATCAAGATTGTTTGCATGTCCTCTTAACACACCAAAAACAGGATTTAGATATGAAAAATAAAAAATAGAGAGAGAGGGAGAAGAAAAACCACAGTTTGGGAATAGTAAACTTTGTTTTCCTTTCTTTGGCAAGCTACTTATTACCTGTCAGTAAACAAGGAAGCCAGATGGGGTATTCAAGCCTTGGTGGGGCACCTGGGTCATCAAGGAAAATAATTCCGATAATTTAATGGTCCTTCAAAATCTTTAGGCATTTAAACTGTGACATCTTCAAGACAGGGTGTCTCTACTGTGTCTATTTGTGCCTTCCTTCTGCACCTCCACCTCCATTAGGCCAGGTCTCAGCATCTCTCTCACTAGAATCTCTCAGATCTTTAACAGATGTAGAAATAAAGTTGCTGATAATAAATTTTTTCCAAAGCAAGTTGGAGCATGATAAACTGATCTTAAAATTCTGAAGAGAAGATGTACAGGTATAGCCTTGAAAATTTTGAGGGCTTATCATTTACTGAGAAGGGAGTTTTCAAATATCTTTGATTTGAATTTGTGTATTCTTTTAGTTATGTCATTCTTTGTTTTATACATTTTGAGGCTGTTATTATGTGCATATAAATTTAGATTTATATACCTTCCTGGTTAGCTAAAACTTTTAACATTATGAGGTGTTCCTCCTTGTATTTACAACTATTTACATAGAATTTACATGGTATTAGGTATTATAAGTAAACTAGAGATGATTTAAAGTATATGGGAGGATATGCAAAAGTTATATGCAAATACTAAACCATTTTCTATAAGGGACTTGAGCATCTGCAGATTTTGGTATCCATGGGGGGTTCCTGGAACCAATTCCCCTTGATACTGAGGGACGACTGTATTACCATAGTGCTAAGTGCTGTAATGAACGTATATACATTTCTTTCCATTGCACTTTGTCGCCTGGGTGTCCTTGCCCTGAACCCATTCATTTCAGGGCTAGGAAATCTCAGGATCATCCCCCTGCCACATGCCCATAACTTCCAGGCAAACTTCAGCTTCTGAATCTTAGTTACCTTCTTTCAGAAAATGGACATCTGTCCTCAGTTTAAAGAATAAAAATGTTCCATCCATGATCCCTCTCAATTATATTATGTAACAGACAGGGCTCAAACAGGAAAACAGAGCCACACTAAGTACTTAAAGAAGAGGGAAGGTAATGCAGTGAATTGGTTATACAAGTGACAGATGAGCCGATAAGCCAGAGGACAGTGAAGCAACTCAGAGCTTAGCAACAGCAGGAAGCCACTACCACCCCTGGGTGGAGGGACAAAAGAAAGAGGTGGTGACACTGGAGCCTGGGATGTAAGCTCTCCTAGGCAAATGTGAAAACCCCCGGTCTATGTAAACATTTCTATAAAACAATACTTACCACTTCCCCACATTCTAAATCAGTGCTTATAATCTTCTGACAATCTTTTTTTTCCCCCTAGATTATCTGAACTTCAGAGTTCAAACCCCAGGTCTTTCCATTTTTTTCTAGACAAGATTCTGGTCTTCTGTCTTCTAGAGAACAAATTTTGACCAGCCTTAGATGTGAATCAGCCCTCCTGACCAATCTTCTAGCTCTTCTTAACTCATCTCACTTGTTCTACCTGATTTTCTAATGACATTGTTAACTTGGACTACTCATAGTACACTCGGCGAAAGTGTTATCAATACAAGTCATCTAACATCTTAAGGACATTAATAAAATAATATTAACAAAATGCATGGAACAGATTATAGAAAGGAAGGATGAGAAAAGTTGCAACTCTTTAGGTTGCAAGGTAACAGAAACCCAGCTTAAATCCAATTAGGCAAAAGGAGGAATGTATTGGTTTGGGTGCTACAAGAAGGGCAGGACTACAGGTGGACCACAAAGACAGAGACTTGAATATAAGCAACCTTGGAACCAGAAACGTGAGTCCCACCAGGATTTTCTATCTCATCATTGCTTTTTTCTGCAAGTTTATTTTATTCATTTAAACTAGCTGCAAGCATATGATGAGGAAAATGGCTGCCAGCAGCTACCATACTTCATCTCAGCTTTACAGCCAGAGAAGAACAGCCCATACTTTCAGCAGTCCCTAGTTCAAAAACCCAAATGATTAGCTCTGACCACCCATTCGCCATCAACTGTGACCAGGTGCAAGGTCTGTAAGAACATAGCAGCTCACATTCAAATCAACTGCTTAGAGTGAAAAAAGGAGTATGTCCCAGAAAGGGTGGATGATGTTGCCAGAAGAAAAGGGAAACCTGGTGGGCAGACAAAATAACAGACATTTATTACAAATAGTATAACCTGAGCCCCACAATACCTGTTCCAGTGAAGGAAGAGAAAGAGGCCAAAAGGAAGAGAAAGATTTAGGGAAAACACTTAACATGTGATGATGAAAGCAAAAGCTTATTTATGTGGAAACAGATTTCTTTCCACTGCCTTCTTCTAGATAAGATCTTTAGATATGTAATATTAGTCCTAAAACGTCCCAGCTCCTCACTTCCCATACCTAACAAAGCACCCAGTGCAATACAGACCAAATCATAATCCCCTTAATCCAGTCTATCCTTATGCTTCTTCTCCTCAACTAATATGCCAAAATACCACACAAGATTTTGTGTAGTCTAACAAGCTCAACCTCCCACTTTCTGACAAAATTATAAGTAAGTAAAAAGATGGAAGTTAGTCACAACTTTAAAACTCATTATTTGATTAAAACAAAAATAACTACCTTAAGGATGGGTTGCATTTATTCTTCAGCGACATCAGCATATCACAAATGATTTGGAGGAAAATAGTTGTATCAACCAGGAATTTGATTTTTAAAATCAAAATCAAAAATTTGGATTTGTAGGAACAGTTGAATCAAACAGGAATTAGGTTGGTATTTTGGCTAAAATTTAGTAATCTATCCTACGCTTAAGTGGTTAGACTAAATTTTAATCCAAAATAAATCTATTCTGGATAGATTTACTGCATTGTATTTCTCCTGTATTGTAAATCCTCAATAAATGCTTATTATATAAGTAATACAGTACCCATAGGCACAGAAAGAAAGAAAAACTTAACTCTTCCTTTAGGGAGGAGGTCAATAAGAGCACCATGAGCTCACTAAGGGGATGGAGTAAGTAAAGGAATTGTAGATAAGGGAAGAGTATGTGCAAAAACAGAGGTCTGAACAAGCAGGGGAATGCCAATTAGTTAACTATTAGAAGAATGGAGAATACAAATGGGAGAGTGGTGAGAGAGGCAATAAAAAAAGTTGGCAGAGCTTGAATCATAAAGGGTTTTATAGTTCATGTTAACTAATTAGATGTTCATTCTGAAAACATGGGAAGACTGAAGATTTTTTAGTTGGGAATGGGTGAGGGAGAAGAAAAATGATCATATTTGCAGTTTTTACATTTTATAATAATCTTGCTGAAAGCACTGAGGAGATAAAATGAAGAGATCTGGGCCAGAAGCTAAGGAGAACCATTATAGGTGAATATTATATTAATTCATGGGGTAAATAATGAATGCTCCAAATTAAGACATTCTAAAATATTTCATCAAAAGAAATAATAGGATTTGAATCTCGGATATGAGGGAAAAGGTAGAGACTAGGGTTTCAATTTCCCAGCTGAATATGTTGGTGCCACAATCCAAGATCAAGAATATAGAAGGAGAATGTTTGTAAGGGGGCAATAATGAGCCCAGTTTAGGACATAGTATGTTTCCTGTGGTAAGTCCAGGAGAAGCTGCCCAGGAAACACTCAAACTTGTATGTTTATCATCTGGGACAGAGGCCTGAGCTAGAGAAAGAGATTTGAAACTATGAGAAGAAAGGTGGTAATTCAAGCCACGCAATTGGATGAAATAATCTAGGGGAGTGTGCAGAATAAAAAAGAGGAGTCCCTAGGACAGAGGCCTGGATTGTATCCAACTTGTTTTTACTTTGGCCTATTTCTCAATTAGAAAATACTCTGGTTTATAAAAATTAAAAATATAAGAAAACTGTACTTTAGTTGAAAAATTGGCATAGGACATACAGGGAAAAATTTTATATGAAAAAATATAAATAGCTAAACATTAAATATATGTATATACATATATATGTGTGTGTATAGATATAGATAGATATAGATATATAGATATAGATATATACACACACACACACACACACATATACACACAGTAGAAGATACGGTTGATTCACTTAGAGACAGGTAATGACCTTCCACAGAGCAACCCCCTCCAAGGACCTTGAGTGGAAATATTCTGCTTTCAGCTCAAGTGGGTAATGGGTATAGAAATAGACAGATGGCATAACCCACACAGATATTTTTCTTGAAGGCCAAGGGCTAACCTCTTGTACTAGTTCTTTGATAGCTAGAGAGTGTCCTGAAGGCCCTTCTGAATGGCCCGCATTTTGCCCAGGTCATGGAAGACATCCATGATATGAGAGCTGCAGTGATTTGAAGGGAATTAGCAGGGCTGCAAGTAACGGCTACTATGGAACTGAATGCCATAAAGAGTAACAAAAACTCTGGCATGAGAATTCTATGGCAGTAAGAAAGGTAGGTCCCCAAACTTCCTGTGGACTGATATCAGTGGCTTCAATGACAGGTAGAATTGTTTACATTATATAGTTGTAACATTTGGGTATGGACATAAAGCCAACCACCCTTTTACTAACATGATATACTTCTCTGACTTGGAAAATCTCTGAAGGGAAAAATGCGTCTCACCCTTGAGTTCTCAAATACACATTTTTCATAGTTGACTTTGAGATACTATAAGAGGCTTGTAAAAACTATCCAAAGAATGGACTTTTGTTGACAGTAAATCACAGAAGTATACCATGTCACCCAAGAAGACTGATTCCTCAGTCCCAGCAGTCATCCAAGATGTTGTTCAATGGGTGTTGGAAGATGGCCAAGGAGTGCAGATGCCAAACAGCCTTGCAATATATTCAGACTCATCAAAATATGCCTGGAAGGATAGTGTTTACTTGCCATTTCTCCAAAAAACAAAGTTATAACTGCCCTGGCTGTCAAATTTCAGAAAGATTTATGCCCCATGTTCAGGAAGATCAATGATAATGATAATAATAACTACCATTTATTGAGTACCTATCATGTGCCAGGCCCTATGCTAAGACCTGTACATATGTTAGTTCATTTAATTCTCACAACAGCCCTATGGTGGATAAGTAATGCTTATAGCAACTTCTTCCAGGTCACATAGTTAGAAAGTGGTAGAGCCAGAAGTCAAACCCAGATCTTATTGATTCCAGTGCCTGTCTGTGGTGGTCTTTGCTTTATGCTATATTGCCTCTTCTACTGAGAGCTGGTACAAGCTGTGTATATGAGCATGTTAAAGTGACAGTTGTCATTCTAGAAAAATTAAACACCACTCTCTTTCTCATTAAAGAGAACCAAGATAGCTCCTGCAGGAGGTGTAGAAAGCTGATAAATCCACCACCATAAGTGTTGTCATACTCAAAAAGAACTTCAGCCTTGGGTTGAAAAGAAAGAACAGCTTTGGTTCTGTGGCAGTAGAAACACCAGTTCCAGCTCCACCATGTGCCATCCTAGTGATGGGCACAGAACATGGGGGCCAGGATAGCTCTTCTGCCTTCCCATTTGAGAATCCTTACCTGTACGTTGTAAAGTTGTTCAGAATCCCTGGCACAGAGGTAGCAAATGGGATGGCACAAGCCAGGTACCAAGGAAATCTTGATGGCAGAAATCTGAAGTGAACTAAAAGGTGTCTGGAGCAGATTTAGGGGGGAGTTAAAGTAACTTGAGATCCAGTGAAAAGTAGCCCCCAGGCAATCTTGGCTTACACTTCAGACGGTTTAAGAGGGGCACTCTTTTTAGAATGTGGCCCAATAAGGACATCCACGGACAGTGTCCAAGTTTTTGAGTCAGATAGGGAGATTGACCTGCCAAACCAAGTCTTCATCCACAGAACCACCCAATATTTCATCATAGAAGCCAGATTCTTTAGCTAGGAATACCTCTGAAATGCAGAAAAACCCCTCCTAAAGTGAGACCTAAGAGGTAGTAAGGGTCAGAGGCCAGCTGTCTCGCTGTGGGGTTATGAGTATGGACTGCCAACAGCTGTGGACAGACAGACAGACACACACACACACACACACACACATACACACACACGCGTGCACGCTTAGGGATAGGTATATCACTGGCTTTGATTCTACCCCAAGGACAAGTTCTACCAATTCAGAAAAGTGTTAAAGGTTTTAGTACCAGTTCGGTGTGAAGGACTCTTCTGAGGCCTCCTTGGAATTCAACCAATAAAACTGAGTCATTCCATTCCATCTCCTGGGCAAGAGGCCAAAACGATCACTGACCCCACTTCACGCCGAAGCCTATGGACATCACTGATGGCATTCCCATCTGCTGTCACAGCAGGATAAAGTGTAACCAACAATCACAACATGCTCTGAAACCACAAAACTTCCATCTTTTTCTAAAATCGCTTTTAGTTTCAACAACCAAAAAAAAGTGTCTAGAGAATTTCTAGCCAGGAGTATTCTACCTTTTGCTGTGGCAATTCTGTCTGTTCTGTCTGTGGCTATTAAAATTACACAGGAAAATGACACAGAAAAATTGTGATGTGATCACTTTATCAGGGCCCCTGATGGTGACTATTGAAATTCAATATGAAGTTATTATTTGATCCTGTCCACAAAGACAAATAAGAATATTACTTCACTACTACCTTTAAGGGAATTCAACCTTTCTTGGAGCTCTGCTGAAAAACACAAGTCCTCAGAAATTCAGTCTCATCTTTAAGAAGATTTATAGAAACTTAAGGGACTAAAGTCTTGAGATCTGGACTAAATTAAATAATTTTTAAAACATTTTAAATAATGTTCTCGTTCCATTGCTTAAGATGATTGATTACTTCTGAATGTAGCATACTTTTCCAGACTACCTTCTACAACTGTAGCCTTCACACTGAAAACTGGTCTTTCATTATAGAATGGGCACCAAGACAACTGAGTTTCTTTTAGATAATAAGTTAATTAGCAGTCATTTTGTATAAATCAAACATTTAAATATTTATATGCAAAATCAGAATTATTTAGAATTTTGAAAAAATATTCTTATCCAGCACAGACACTATAGTTTAAGGAATATTCCTGAGTCACTTCCTGTGACTCACTAACCAGCTATCACATTTGTTCAACATACAAAAGCACTGATCTTTGATTGGGTCAATTTTATATTTTTTCCAGAGTTAGACAGATTTCAGATTTAACCAATTCCCTAAATTAACCTTATAATCAATTGTCACATCTCTTTTCATGCAGAAAGAAGGGGTGGGGGTTGGAACTCCAACAGATCCATGAGTAAGTTGCTTGGAATTGAATTCTTTATTTGTAAAATAGTGTGGGTGGGGGAAGGAGAAACTCTTTGAAATTCTTTGAGTACTACTATTTGAAATAGTTTTCATTTTCTTCATTCATCTCTCACCTCCTCGTCCTTATTTGTCTCATTATTACCACTCAAAAATCCTCTCATTCACCTCAATTCCCTGTTCCATTCCCTTTGGTGGCCTTTCAAAAACTTTCTCTTCCTCTCTGTTGCTAAAATCCCCAATCACAAGACTCTACTTCTAGCCTGTTAATATTCAAGGAAAATAGAATACAGCTGAGGTATTTTTCTTGTTCCTTCCTTTCTCTTCCTCTCTGAACTCCTTTGTATTGTAAACTGTATCCCTCCTTTTAATCTTTGGCTCCAGGATGAAATGTCTCTCCTTCTGATAAGGTTATCCTCTTCACCTTTACACTTGATCCCAAACCTCCTGTGTTTCCTTACTTCTTTGCTCCTTCACTTCTCCTCCTTGAATTTTTTAATCTCTCCTGACCAGTCACGTCTTATTCTGCCTACTCAGATAGACCTAGTCTTTAAAAATAAACAAACAAAATTCTTCTCTTGACCTTGCCTTTTCCCCCAGGTTTCCTCCTCTTATCATCTCATCAATACCTAAATTATTAGAAGAGTGGTCTACATTTGCTTCCTACTTTTCTTCACTAGCCCTTACTCTCAAATACCTTCTAAAATCACAATGACCTCCTACACACCAAATCCAACTTCATTCTCTAAAGCTTTTGCAGTATTTAACACCGTGGATGACTGAATCTCCTGAAACCCTTTCTCCCCTTGGTTTTCTGATCCTGTACTATCCTGTTTCTCCTAAGAACGACCTGGCCATGCCTCCCCCTTGTTCTTCCTTCTCCTGCCCTCTGACACCAGGTATTCCCCATGGTTTTACCCTTGGACCTCCTCTTTACATCCCCTTACTCTATCCTTCGATAATCTAGGTATTTGAGGCTCTTTTGACATCTGGGTCTCCAGTCCAAAAGCTCTCTCTCAAGCTGCCCCACACATATGTCTCTACCTGACAGTCTCATTCATAACAATAGGAGCTCCTCAAAGGCATAAACCATGTTTTATACATTCTTGAACTTCAATCCCCCACCTCCACCATCAGTGCCAGAAACAGGGTAGTAGGAACTCAATAAAACTTATTTAAGCTGAACTAAACAGTACCTCCCATCAACACCTGAAACTGAACAGACACAAAACTAAACAGCTATCTGGGCCTCCACAACCCAAAACAAGCCAGCCTCCTAACTTCCCTATTTCCCTTAATCACATTACTCACTTCTAACCTCCAAGCCGTAAGATCTCAGCTCCAACTATGACGTGTTCTTTCTCCTTGCCCCCTACAGCCAATAAATTACCATGTGTTAGTGACTCTTCCTTTGTTATGTTTTTATATCTGTCTACTCATTTACCTTCTTTCTATCATACCTTCAATCCAAGGCCTTAGTTACCTCCCACATATCTTATTGTAATAGCTTTCCAAATCAGTTTCTCCATCTCTCTTACATACTCCTTCTAGATTAATCTTCATTTAACACACTTCTAATGACACTACTCTGCATCTCAAAAATAGTTAATATGTATCCCTGGCTTAGAAAATTAAAAACGTGTTGCCCTAGCATCCAAAGTTCTTCATAATATGGCCCCCAAAATACCTATATGCTTAGAAAGACTAGAGATCTACTCAAGTTATCTCAAGAAAAGAAAACATTTCAAAGGATACTCAGAGCTGTCAGAAAACAAGAAAGTTCTAACACTCAACCACTCTTTCTGTCAGTGTCTCTGCTTCCCTTTTCAGTTTCCCTTCTCTCTATTGCCCTGCTTCCTCTGGTTATTCAGTTTCCATTCCCACATAGTCTCAGCTAGCACAATACGACCACTCCCAATATCTTCTAAACCTTGGCAACTCTCAACACCTCCTTGCAGTTTCTGTCTCCACTGCTAATTGGTTCAATCTCTTGATTTCCCAGTTCCAAATCCTACAGAGTCCAGATGGCCTAGTCCACCTTTTCATGCTGGATCACAGATATGCCACAGAACAACCTATAGATTGTCTACACTTGGATCAGATGCCCATCGATTCCAATCAGATATGAACTAGTCACATGGGGGATGGGCAGGCCAGCAGGTTCAGAGACACCTTGGGACACCGTTGGAGCAGGGCTGTGGGCAGAGAAGATTCCTTTTTTGATACAAATTAAATTCAAAAGATAAAACCAGGGGCTTCCTTGGTGGTGCAGTGCTTAAGAATCCGCCTTGAGTCTTGGTACGGGAAGATCCCACATGCCGCAGAGCAACTAACCCCGTGCGCCACAACTACTGAGCCTGCACTCTAGAGCCTGAGAGCCACAATTACTGAGCCCACGTGCCACAACTACTGAAGCCTGCACCCCTAGAGTCCGTGCTCTACAACAAGAAAAGCCACTGCAATGAGAAGCCTGCGCACCACAACAAAGAGTAGCCCCCACTCACTGCAACTAGAGAAAGCCCGTGTGCAGCAACTAAGACCTAACATAGCCAAAAATAAATAAATAAATAAATTTATATATATATATAAAAAGATAAAACCAGCAGTAAAATTCAGATATAAAAATATAACAGGGCTTCCCTGGTGGTGCAGTGGTTGAGAGTCCGCCTGCAGATGCAGGGGACGCGGGTTCATGCCCCGGTCCGCGAGGATCCCACGTGCCACAGAGCGGCTGGGCCT
>NW_020185326.1:2968374-3082122 GCF_003031525.2 Neophocaena asiaeorientalis asiaeorientalis | reverse complement strand
GTTAAGACTACATGCTCCCGATGCAAGGCCCAGGTTCGATCCCTGGTCAGGTAACTAGATCCCGCACGCCGCAACTAAGAGCCCGCATGCCACAGCAAAGATCCCGTGTGCTGCAACTAAGACCCAGTGCAGCCAAATAAATAAATAAATATATATATATATATATATATATATATATATGTATATATAACAGACACGCAGGTTGGCTTAAATGCAAACAATTCTTATAAATTTTAGGTAGAAAAACAATCCTTTTTGTATATACCATTGTCTATAAAGACCTTAAAATTTTAAATTTTGTGAATTCTTATTGGGAACCCTCTGTAAACAAAGTAGGTGACTAGCTGCTATAGGATATACTAAGAAATATTCTTTTTATTCTTTCTAAATAATAATAATAAAGAAAACAAATAATGTCAACAGTAGAAAAAGTCTCTCCACATGACTCAGAATGTGAGAAAACTGCCTCTGCATAAAAGAAGATCAAGTTTTCTCTCAAAAAAAATTAAAAATAGAGAAAATTAAGATACCAATTCCATAAGGTAAAGTTTAAAAGAACAGTGAATTTTTCCTCAGAAAAACCCTTCCCCTTTTTCACATACCACAGAATACGCTATAGGCAAGCCTCACCAAAATATATGTCAGAAAACTGGAAAAATAAAAGGAAAATTAGGATAGTGGGAATAACTGAAGTGTTAGAAGTCTTAATTCTCAGGCAACTTCCTCACAGATCTTGCTATGTGTCCTTGATAAATGTTTAGTTCTTCTTAGTTCATTTTATTATAAGACCAGGGATTTTCTCAAACCTCAGGTAGTACCTTTAGATGAAATCATCATAATGGCACCAGACCTGAATTATTCCCCCTCTTTATACCACTGATTTGCAGGGCACTTGTACAGTAAATAGTGAATCAGGTGAGTCTCCACTGGCAAAGGTTGTTAAGTCTCTGTTTCCATCATATCACCTCCAACTAGTACTCAAAATGGAGCTATTACACTCAGACTCCTGTCTCTTGTTCCCTCCTCACAACCTCTTTCTACCCTCTACCTCTTCTCCACTTCACATTTCTTCTTTAATCTCTCCCTCTCACTCTCTACTTCTTCCCTTCCTCAAACTTCATTTCTGGGTTTTCCCTCTCCCTCTCCTACCACTCTCCTGCCTCTTTCCCCATCCACATAAAAGAACTAAGGTGAAGAAGGATTACGTTTCTTGTTCTTCCTCTGCTTCCCTACTTGAAGAACTACAAATTCTACCTCTAGGTAATAGAAGTCTAGTAACAAAGACATCTAACAAAATGCCAGCTAACATTTTTTTTTTTTTAAACATCTTTATTGGGGTATAATTGCTTTACAATGGTGTGTTAGTTTCTGCTTTATAACAAAGTGAATCAGCTATACATATACATATGATCCCATATGTCTTCCCTCTTGCGTCTCCCTCCCTCCCACTCTCCCCATCCCACCCTTCCAGGCTGTCACAAAGCACCGAGCTAATATCCCTGTGCCTTGCGGCTGCTTCCCCCCAGCTATCTACCTTACTACGTTTGTTAGTGTGTATATGTCCATGACTCTCTCTCGCCCTGTCAAAACTCACCCTTCCCCCTCCCCATATCCTCAAGTCCGTTCTCCAGTAGGTCTGCGTCTTTATTCCTATCTTACCCCTAGGTTCTTCATGACATTTTTTCCCCTTAAATTCCATATATATGTGTTAGCATACGGTATTTGTCTTTTTCTTTCTGACTTACTTCACTCTGTATGACAGACTCTAGTTCTATCCATCTCATTACAAATAGCTCAATTTCATTTCTTTTTAAGGCTGAGTAATATTCCATTGTGTATATGTGCCACATCTTCTTTATCCATTCATCCGATGATGGGCGCTTAGGTTGTTTCCATGTCCTGGCTATTGTAAATAGAGCTGCAATGAACATTTTGGTACATGACTCTTTTTGAATTTTGGTTTTCTCAGGGTATATGCCAAGTAGTGGGATTGCTGGGTCATATGGTAATTCTATTTGTAGTTTTTTAAGGAACCTCCATACTGTTCTCCACAGTGGCTGAACCAATTCACATTCCCACCAGCAGTGCAAGAGTGTCCCCTTTTCTCCACACCCTCTCCAGCATTTATTGTTTCTAGATTTTTTGATGATGGCCATTCTGACTGGTGTGAGATGATATCTCATTGTAGTTTTGATTTGCATTTCTCTAATGATTAATGATGTTGAGCATTCTTTCATGTGTTTGTTGGCATTCTGTATATCTTCTTTGGAGAAATGTCTATTTAGGTCTTCTGCCCATTTTTGGATGGGGTTGTTTGTTTTTTTGTTATTGAGCTGCATGAGCTGCTTGTAAATTTTGGAGATTAATCCTTTGTCAGTTGCTTCATTTGCAAATGTTTTCTCCCATTCTGAGGGTTGTCTTTTGGTCTTGGTTATGGTTTCCTTTGCTGTGCAAAAGCTTTGAAGTTTCATTAGGTCCCATTTGTTTATTTTTGTTTTTATTTCCATTACTCTAGGAGGTGGGTCAGAAAGGATCTTGCTGTGATTTATGTCATAGAGTGTTCTTCCTATGTTTTCTTCTAAGAGTTTGATAGTTTCTGGCCTTACATTTAGGTCTTTAATCCATTTTGAGCTTATTTTTGTGTATGGTGTCAGGGAGTGATCAAATCTCATACTTTTACATGTACCTGTCCAGTTTTCCCAGCACCATTTATTGAAGAGGCCAGCTAACATTTTAAGTATACTTCAGACTAAACAATTTGTAAGTTTATCAGAATTTCATGAATAATTTTCTCTTTGCATTTGAGTGGTAGTCCATTTGGGTATATTTATTTTGATTTTAAATGGTAAGCTAAATGTATGTTTTCATTTTCTACATTTATTATACTCCCTTTAAAATATTTTGTCTAATGACCATCATGTAACTTCAGCATCCACTCACATAGTGCTTCCTTCCCCAATCTTTACCAAAATTTATCCCTCTCTCCCAAATAGTGGGTATTTGGTGAACATTCCCTCTCCTAGTCTGAGCCTCTGAACTGATCAATGGGGGTCTCTGTGCCAAAGAGTAAACAGTATAATGTTCGTTCCTTGGGAGCAGCTACATCCAAATATCATATTGGGAAAAGTTCAAGTGTACACAGTACTCGAACCTTTGAACTCTGAAAAATGTGGCTTAGAATCCCAATAAATCTGGCTTTTGGAATGGACATTCCAATTTCCAGTCAGAATGAAGATATTACAAGAAAAGCCTGGAAGGAGAGGATGAGATTTGTCTATCTGATGAATACATCGACTAAGAAATGGAAGAAGATGCCAGAAATGGTTGGCTAAAAAGTAATACGTCAAGGGCTTCCCTGGTGGCGCAGCGGTTGAGAGTCCACCTGCCGATGCAGGGGACGCGGGCTCGTGCCCTGGCCCGGGGAGATCCCACATGCCGTGGAAAGGCTGGGCCCGTGAGCCATGGCTGCTGAGCCTGCGCGTCCGGAGCCTGTGCTCAGCAACGGCAGAGGCCACAACAGTGAGAGGCCCGCGTACCGCAAAAAAAAAAAAAAGTAATGTGTCAAGCATTTAGATTGTACAAGCAAGTCTTTACAGACAATCTAAATTTCAAAAAAGTATGTTCAAAATTATGCTTAAAGCATAATAAATCCCCCAAATACCACCTTAAAACAGTCATATAAATTAGGATGGCGCCCACAGGTCTAGGACTAAGGCAAAACCTATTGGCCAATATTTGCTGGTGCACCAAACTGCTGAACAGACATAGCACATAAGTACATAAGAACCAGAACAGCTAGGTCAAATGGCTCTCACTCAACACAGTTTTCCTAAGTCTTCTTCTGTAGTGTCATGGGCTAATGAATTCATAATCAATGAAAAAACTTACTACAAGCCTGCTATATGCTAAGCTTTGTGCTAGGGAATTTAGGGCACCCCTCTGCCCTACATGATGAACAAAATATCAAAATTCTAAAGACAGGATTAGTATTGCCTCAGGCTCCAATGTGGCCGGCATAGTACTGTTACTGATTCTGACTTTGTTTAAAATTTTGACATTTTGTTCATCGTGGATTTTTCTCATTAATATTTTTTTAAATTGCATTAAAAGGTTATTTAATCTTGATTACTGACTTTTTTGGTGCCCCTTTAAATTTTGCACCTTAGGCAACTTCCTCACTCTCCTCATCCTAGTTCTGGCCCCATTCAGAGTTTACAACCACACAAAGGGTTGGAAATTTTTTTCTGAAAAGGGCCAGATAGTAAATATTTTAGGCTCTGTGGGCCATGTGTTTTCTGTTGCAGCTACTCAACTCTGCAATTCTACAGCTAAAATATCACAGACAATAGTTCTTAAAACAATGTTTGTGACTGTATTCCAATACAACTTTATTTACAAAAGCAGGCTGCAGATCGTATTTGTCCCACAGGCTGTAGCTTGCTAACCCCTAATCTATACTAAATCCTCATTCAGTTGTCAATTCTAGAGAGTGATAAGTTGTTTCTAAATATTTAAAACTTACCCTTTGAGTCAGTGACTCTAATCTAACCAGTTTTGATCAAAATTTTTCTAAAATGAACTGAATACATCACTGCCTCCCTTTAAAAAAAAATTGATTTTTTATACATAAAAAAATTTAAAGAACATTAAAATCACCCACAATCATACTATCTAACATTAGCCACTTTTACAATTTTGATGAATTGCCTTCAAGTCTTTTATATTTAAACATTTAATATTTTAATAAAGAGTATTGGGCAGGATAGGCCTGATTATGCTGTGGTAACAAATTAACCCCCAAATCCCGGTAGCCTAACTCAACAAAAGCTTATTTCTCACTCAAGCTACCTGTCCGTCATGGGTCAGCAAGGACCTTTGTCCATCAAGGACCCAGGCTGATCAGGAAACTCCACCATCCTGTATTTGCATCTGGAACATATGACCTCTTCAGTCACCTTGGGAAAAAAGCAACAGCTGGAATCTTTTACACCACATCTTCTATACTTCAGCCCAGAATTGGCACATAACTTTTACCCACAGCCCACTGTCTGGAACAAGTTACACAGCTATAGCGAGAAGGATGGAAATGTCAAGGATATAAAATGGAATGTTTGGTGACCACCACTCTCCTTGTCACATTAAAAATCACACACTGTATATAAGTTTATTCCTCTCTTTGCCCTTAAAATTATAAGCATTTTTCCACATCATTAAATCTCTTCATAAACATATAGATATGACCCTCTGTTACTTAGTCATTGTTTCACTATTATCAATAATGCTGTGTGCCAGGCACTTTCCTGAGTACTGAATACTTTATATGCAATTTTCTCATTCAATTCTTTCAACTAGTGTATGAGGAAGATACAATAGTATAATCACTTTATGATTCTGAAAATGGAGGCCTAGTGAGTTTAAGTAAATTTCCAAGGCCACTCAGTAAGTGGCAGATCCGGGACTCATACACAGAACTGTCAGACGCTCAAGCCCATGCTCTTAACTAATGAGTGTGAACTAAAGTACTGCGGTCCAAGTATGAAACACAACACTGCTGCACTGGGTTATTGACCAGAAACTGCATCATCACAGGAGTGGAAAAAGATGCATAAGACCATGAGGACCTGTTGTTACCAGTAACTTGTAGACAATAGAAACAATGACAGACGAAAATTGGAACCCAACAGAAGACTAATCAAATTTTCCAATTCTTTCTCTTTCTTTCTCTGAGAGGTATTTGGAAAGATGACTGGCCTCTTTGAACTCATTAAGGTCCCTAGATCCTTAGATCATTTTGGAGGGAGGGGGAACCCTACAGATACAACGGACTCCTGCTACTGTGGAAATTTGGAGCTTAGGAAGGTTTCAACTGCAAAAAATAGAAGAGGAGTAAATGTAAGAATATTCTGAAAATTTAACTATATCTAATCTATCCTTACTTAGTATGTGTTCTCTAATTAAAGCAAGAATTGACACGTACAGGTTTCTGTTGTACAGGGTGTGTAGTATTTTTCATATATTCATATCTTGTCATAGTAATTCTACAAATTATAGTACTTACTATGTATTGTCCATATCTTAAAATTCTTAATGAACTAAATAAGTTATATTTTAAAAGCACTATCAATATAGTAATTAAATATTATCACCACAGCTATATTTTAAGACGGCAATCTAAACCACATATCAAATAGATAAAGAAGATGTGGTGAAGATGTGGTGTGTATATATATAAATAATGCCATTTGCAGCAACATGGATGGACCTAGAGATTGTCATACTGAGTGAAGTAAGTCAGACAAAGACAAATATCATATGATATTGCTTACATGTGGAATTTTAAAAAATGGTACAAATGAATTTATTTACCAAACAGAAACAGAGTCACAGATGTAGAAAACAAACTTATGGTTAACAGGGGAGATAGGAGGGGGAGGGATAAGTTGGGAGGTTGGGATTGACATATACACACTACTGGATATAAAATATTCAATAGATAACTAATAAGAACCTACTGTATAGCACAGGGAACTCTACTCAATATTCTGTAATGACCTATATGAGAAAATAATCTAAAAAAGAGTGGATATATGTATATGTATAACTGATTCACTTTGGTGTACAGCAGAAACTAACACAGCATTGTAAATCAACTATACTCCAATAAAAGTTAAAACACACACACACACACACACACACACACACAAACTTAAGCATGCCTAGTCTGTTCAGGTTGCTATAACAAAAATACCATAGACTGGTGGCCAAAACAACATTCATTTATCACAGTTCTGAAGGCTGGAAGTCCAAGATCAAGGCACTAGCAGATTCAACATCGGGTGGGGACCCGCTTCCTCGTTCATAAACAGCCATCTTCTCACATATCCTCACTTGGTGAAAAGAGGGAGAGAAAGCTCTCTGGGGTACCTATATAAGGGAACTGAACCCATTCATGAGGGCTCCATTCTCATGACCTAATTACTTTCTGAAGGCCCCACCTCCTAATGCCATCACACTGGAGGTTATGATTTCATCATATGAATATTGCGGAGACACGAACATTTGGTCCTTAACACATGTCAAGTTTTGTTTTAGTAATAAGTCCATTCTCAGTTACTGTGGAGCAGAAAGAGAAATTTCTAATGGTCAAGTTTTATTTATTTAGAAGTTGTATTTTTGTTTCCTATGGCTGCCAAAACAAATTACCACAAACTTGGATGACTTAAAACAGCAGAGACTTATTGTCCCACAGCTCTGGAGGTTAGGTGTCCAAATCAAGGTGTCAACAGGGCTATGTGCTACCTGAAGGTTCTAGGGAAGGTTCTTTCATTGCCTCTTCCTAGTGTCAAGTGGTTGCTGGCAATCTTTGTCACTCTATGGTTGGTAGATGCATCACTCCAACGTCTGCCTCCATTGTCATATGGTATTCTTCCTGTCTCTGTGTCCAGATTTCCCTCTTCTAATATGGACACCAGTCAGTGGATTAGAATTCGTCCTTATCTAATATGACCTCACCTTAAATTGATTACAAAGACCCTATTTCCAAATAAAGTTACATTCATAGGTACCTGAATTTTAACATATCTTTTGGGGGGACACAATTCAACCCACAACAGAAGGCATAAATATGTTTTCATGTCTTCCTTAGGGGTGTAGGTAAAGATGGCAGAAAGAGAAGAATTACTCCCCACCAACTCTGGTAGAAGGCTCTGTATTGAGTTTTGATAAATTTTTACCAACAGACCCACATTCAGATACTCTATCATAGGGTTAAATACACAGAGTTTCAATTCTTGAATGGGTTTTGGGGAGCAAAACTGGATACATATGCCCCATATATAACATGGGGTCACCGATCAATCAATAAAAGTGCTCCCAGTTCAAACAAACTACCTTAAAAACAAAATTTGACAAGAAACCCATCTGAAAGTTAGGAACTTCTTATAATTTTGACCAGTACTCATTTTTCTCTCTTTTTTCTAAGGACAAGGGCTCTGTTATTTGATATATATTATTTGTAAATGCTGTTGGAACTTACAATAATCCATGCACTAAATGGTTAACAACCAATATTAACAGACGATGACAATGATGATGATGATGATGATAATTATGATGCTGTAGATCATGATAGCAATAAATCTAAACTTCCATTTCTAAGAATGCAGTAGCCTTCTGTTTTTTATCATAAGAAGTAAAATTTTTAAGTAGATAACTGCATTCAAGTGTTTATTATTTCTTACATAATAAGTACAGATAAAGATCTGGAGCTTATGTTAAAAATAAAAAATTAACCAAAGCTCAAAATAAATATATTCAGTAGGGAACAATAGTCTCGTAACAATGTAGGCTTTCGCAGAGCACCTTGGAGTGATGAATCATTGCACTTGATGATCTTAAACTAGTTTACATATAATTAGAGAGGCATGGAAGTTAGGGGGCTGGTATTGTCGTTTTACATAGAAAGCTAGCACCAGACATCAAATAAGAATTCAGAGGTTTGCATTCATATTATGTAAGAATTACAATAACCCTGACAGAAAAAAAAAAATCTAGTCAAACTGTAAAATGATTTTTCACTTCCGTTTCTGAGTCATTTAGCACAAATAGCAAACCAAAAATAAAAGCACAACATCAGGAAAGGAATCAAGCTAATTTTGTATTATAGATAGATACATACATATATATAAACATACATGCATACATATGTACATACACATAATACATCTAAACATTCATACTATAAACATGCATACATACATAAACATACATGCATACATACCTCCATGGTTAGATACATAGATGAGAGATATTGTGTCTTAAGCATGTAATACATACTTATAATTTTATAAATTTTTACAAACAACATTCACAAATATGTTGTGATATTGAAGGGGCTTTTTTTTTAGCTTTTAACCTGTATTATTAATACTTAAATCTAGAGACCATTTTTTTTCCACTGGCACAGGACTGCTACTGGCTGAATAGAGACAGAATTTTACTTTAAATTATCCATTAGATGAATCTAATGGATAATTTATATGTTATATGGGGTTATATGTTATTTCATACATACTACTCTTTTCTTCTAAAAATCAAAACCTTGAACAAGATCCATGTCTCCCAAAGTCCTGTCTTCTTATTGCTACTACCCTATGCCTATTAGGCACAACCTTGCTTAATTCTGCCGATTGTCCCACTTTAATGTAAGTACTGCAGTCCTTTCTACTTCAAACCCTTATTCTTCAGTCTCTAATCCTGGGATCCCATCCCTACTGCCCTTTCTTGGGATTTGACCCTGCTGAGACCTGATCCTTTCAGCTTCAAATGATGACTCTTTCAACGGAATGGAGTGCTGAGTAAGCCCTTAACAAAGGAGAAAACAAACAAAACAAAAACACTCTTCTTTACTAGATCAAATATAATTGCAAGATTGAACTTATGAAGCAATGCATCCCTCTCGTTACTTGCTTAGCCGCCCTTCTGGCCATTTCTTTACCAGAGCCTAGGAGCCCAATCACAGTTATATCCCCAAGAGCTGGGAACCATTCCTCCTGGGTTGCTTGGACAGTACAGCTCATACTGCTCATTAGGTTCTGTCTGTTTCCTCCATTCTGTCTTGAACCTACTAAAGGAGGCTTTGATACATAGATGAAGTTATAAAAACCTCTCTGCTCCATGAATCCTAGAAAATAGCCAAAGCTCCATAAATATGTGCCTATTTCTACTTAAATCCCTGAACACTCAACAGCTCTATCTCAAATACCAATTCTGTCTGATTCCTAAACTCCATAAAAATCTGCCTGTTTTACGCAGAAACCTTCTGTTGCTTTTCCTGTAACCTACCAAATCTGCAGGCACTGACTCCAATAAAATATCCTTCCTCCACAGAATCCATGAATCAAGCCTCAGCCAGATTTCCTAACCTACTGGGCCTGGGATTCCTGCTCTGTCTAGTATTATGCTTCTTTCACTGGAATGAAAGAGGAGGTAGAATGGTTTGGTCACTTGGTCAGGTCCAGAAAAATCAGTACACACCACACCAGGAAAATAAGGAAGCTCAGAAAAATTTAAGAAAAAAATCAACTAAGTTTTGATGCTGTACTCAGTAGCAATAAACAGTGAGACTATGTTTCTTTGGATCCCTTAGATGTAAGAGAACAAGAATCCAAATGGAAGTAGAAATTCTCTAGGATGGTCAAATCCCCAAAGAGACATGATAGTACTAGAGCCCCCCATTCTATGAGCCTGAACACCCCAGGGTGATCTAACAGTTACTAAACTCAGATGCAGTATCATTAAGCAAGCAGCCCAGAGACCGGCATCTCAAATGGACAATTGATGAACAGTTTCAATTGAAGTATTCTAAAAAAGATCTGAAGTGGCTTAATATTGAAAATATACACGCTCTAAACACAGTCCTGTATGTAGATAGACATATCATAGTTAAAGTGAAGAAATAAAATCTATTAGTGAAATTAAGCTAGAGGAATCTTTACCAGGCTTTGCCATGTTCAAGCTCACAGTTCTGACCACTTACCTTAGTGTGATGAATGAGGCTGATAATGGAAAAATTATATTCACCACTAGGCATTATATTCATGAGATTGATGCGAGGGTGACTTTTCTCACTTGGAAAATTAAATTTGCCCAGTTGGAAGGATAGTGTAGAAGGGCATTACTTATAAGAACAAATATGACATAATAACAACTAATGGCTCTACAAATGGTATAGAAGCAGATTTTCTTTTTTAATTCATCTCTCCCTGCTAATGAAACTGAAGATGATATGTATTGTTTCTTGTCAACACCACTGATGTTGAGTTTTGGCCATATGCAGAAAGCCTAATAAATAAATTTGAATGAGCTAGAGTGTCACTTGATAATTATATTCTAAAAACACTGAGTTTACACTAACATGGGATAACCATGATACCCAAAAGAGATGTCTTAGGTAAATACACAACCAGAAGCTCAGCATCCACATTTCCATAATCAAAACACAATGAGGTAAAAGTTCCTTTGATATTCTTGAAATCAATAACAGAATTTACACATAAAAAGGGCTTATTATATATAAGTTTAATACATAATAAAGACCACTCATCAGTGCAGAAGAGAAATAATACACAGTTAATAATGCTGTGATAAATTTATATCTGTAGCCCATAAATAAATTTTAGATGAATAACGGTTATATGCACAAATTGAACTTTATAATACCTAGAAGAAAACAGAATTATATGTAAAAAAATGTACATTGGAAAAGAGTCATGGAAGTCACCTTAAAAATCATGAAAGAGTTTTTAAAGTAATAGATTGTTACACCTTTTTTCTTTTTAAAAAAATCATTGTGTGGCAAAATATAAATAACATAAAATTTACCATTTTAACCATTTTTAAGTGTACAATTCAGTGGAATTAAGTACATTCACAATGTTATATAACCATCACCACTATTTCCAGAACTTCTTCATTATACCAAACAGAAACTCTACCCATTAAGCAATAACTGCCCTTCCTTCTCTCACTCCAGCCCCTGGTGACCTCTATTCTACTTTCGGCTCTATGAATTTGCCTATTCTGTTATACCTTATATATATGGAATCATATAGTATTGTCCCTTTTTGTCTGGCTTATTTCACTGAGCATGATGTTTTCAAGGTTCATCCATGTTACAGTGTCAGAATTTCATTCCTTTTATGGCTGAATAATATTCCATTTTATGTACATTTCAAATTTTATCTATTCATCTGTTGATGGACACTTGGGTTGTTTCCACCTTTTGGCTATTGTGAATAATGCTGCTATAACATTGGTGTACATACACCAAATTGAGTCCCTGTTTTTAATTATTTTTGGTATATACCTAGGAGTGGAATTGCTGGATCATATGGTAACTTACGTTTAACTTTTTGAGGAAACACCAAACTGTTTTCTGCCATAATATCTTTCTGTTTTCTGTTTAATTTCTGCAATGTCTGAACATAGGTGCCCCTTTTTTATGTTTCAACACATTTTTTTCCAATTTTTTCTTTTTTTCAATTTTTTATTGTGGTAAAATACATATAACATAAATATATTATCTTAACTATCTTTAAGTATACAGTTCAGCGATATTAAGTGCATTCATACTGTTGTACAGCCATCACCACCATCCATCTCCCAAACTCTTTTCATCTTGCAACTCTGAAACTGTACTTATTAAACAATAACTGCCCATGACCCCCACTCCACAGCCCTTGGCAAGCACCATTTTACTTTCTTTCCTTATTTTTTTTTAAATCTCCCCTTTCCCCCACCCCCTAGCCTCTGGTAACCACCATTCTACTCCCTGTCAGTATGAATTCAGCTTTTTGTGTTTGTTGTTGGCTTTGGTGAGTTTTTTTTTGGACTCCACATGTAAGTGAGATCATACAGTATTTGTCTTCCTGTGTCTGGCTTTTTTCACTTAGCATAAGATCCTCCAGTTTCATACATGTTGCTGCAAATGACAGGATTTCCTTCTTTCTTAAGGCTGAATAATATTCCATTATATGTATCACACTTTCTTTATCCATTCATCAATCAACAAACATTTGGTTGTTTCCATATCTTTGCTCTTGTGAATAATGCAGCAATGAACATGGGAGTACAGATATCTCTTCAAGATACTAATTTCATTTCCTTTGGTTATATACCTAAGTGGAATTTTGGATCATATAGTAGTTCTATTGTAATTTTTTGAGGATCCTCTACACTGTTTTCCGTAGTAACTGTACCAATTTATATTCTCACCAACAGTGTACAAGGATTCCCTTTTCCCACGTTCTTGTAAACAGTTGTATCTTTTAAGTTATCCTAACACATACTTATCCTTGTTATCTTTAACACATCCTAACAGGTGTAAGGTGATATCTCATTGTGGTTTTGATTTGTATTGCCCTGATGATTAGTGATATTGAGTATATTTTCATGTACATATGGGTCATTTATATGTCTTTAGTCCTTAGCCCATTTTCTAATCAGGTTATTTGGTTTTTGCTATTGCATTATAAGAGTTCCTTATATATTGGGGATGTTAACCCCTTATCAGATATATGGTTCGCAAATATTTTCTCCCATTCCATAGGCTGCCTTTTCATTTTGCTGATTCCATATACCCGACAAGTGCAAAGTGCCCCACTGTACCGAGCTCAGAGTGTTTGCCTGGCCTACCCTGCCCCCATCTTGACATTCTCCCAAAAGGATCTGCTTTTCACACACAGTGAAAGAAGAAAGAAATGAACCTGCAATTGGGGGAAGAGCAGAAGGTGGCCTCCTCCAGACCCCAAGGCCTTTAATCAAAATCCGGGTTTACTTAAGAACCTGTCCCTTGACGCAGGCCTTGTCCCAGCCAAGACAAACCCAAGTCATGTTGATCCCCTGCTTCCTTGGGTCCGGTGTGACTTTATGCAGCACTGACTCAGTGACTCTGAGACTCAGGATGTGAGACACCTGCTTGGCTCTTTCTGTTCTTTCTGTAGGTGGCAGTGGCAGGGGCATTATCCCTTTTCCCCCAGCGTCTCTGGGTGTGATTCTTAGCCTTGTCAATGTTTTACTCAAATGCATCCATTTATCCAATTTGAATGGTTAAGATCTGTGCATATGTATATAAAATATACCTAAAAATTTTAAAACTGTAAAGAACAACAACAACTTCAAGTGGGGAGGAGTGGGTGGAAGTAAATGGGAAGTGGGTGGAGTTAGATGAACAAGAATGTCAGAAATTGATACGTACTGAAGCTGGGTGATGGGTGCATAGGGGGGAAATCATTATAGTCTGGGTTTTTTTAAATATATATTTGAGGGCTTCCCTGGTGGCTCAGTGGTTGAGAGTCCGCCTGCCGATGCAGGGGACACGGGTTCATGCCCCAGTCTGGGAAGATCCCACATGCCGCGGAGCGGCTGGGCCCATGAGCCATGGCCACTGAGCCTGCGCGTCCGGAGCCTGTGCTCCACAATGGGAGAGGCCACAACAGTGAGAGGCCCGCGTACCGCAAAAAAAAAAAAAATTTATATATATATATATTTGAAATTTACCATAATAAAAAGTTTAAAAAAGTTAAAAGATAAATACAAGTGGAGAAAAATACTTGTAGCAAATACGACTGAGTCAATCTATCAAGAGCATGCAAAGATTAATAAGAAAAACCTTACAATTTCAATAAACAAATTACAAATGGCATTAATATATAATTCACAAAAGGAGAAATGCAAACAACTAACATATAAGGGGTTATATGTTAAACTCCCCTTATCAAAAAGTAGAAATTTGAATACGATTTTTTTTTGCCTATCCAATTAGCAATAATTTTTTAATGCTCAATTCTACTTCACCCCTACCAGAGTTAGTAGAAAAGAAATTAACAGAGGAAATGAGACCTGATGATCATAGGAAAAAATATTTAAGGGATCCCTCTGGCAAAAAGAAAAAAATGCCACAGGAAATTACCTTCTCTCATACCCCAAGCTGGTTTGTTCCAACCTACAATCCCAGGTCGCCCACCCTCTGAGATGTGTTCTGGACTGTATCTTTCAAATGCATAACCACCAAGCTTTATCCTTGCTGTGTTATGCCTAAATTTTAGTTCTCCACACACCTTGCCCTTACTCCCTGATCTTGTATCTCCCCATCTTTTAGATGGAGTCCCTAACCTCTGCTGTCTAGTCTTCTAAACTTGACTCCTTTTCCCACTAACATGATATACGTGAAACTTCCTTATATCTAGCAGAATTCCCAGTGTCAGCGCCCCCACACCCAAGCTGATACGTTTTTATTCAAATTATAGTGGAATCATATACTCATAAAGATAACATGGCATTATCTATACCATAAAGATAATAAAAGTAGCTAACCTTATTATATACTTCCTATGATCCAGGCAATCATGAGTGCTTTACATACATTATTCAGTTGAGGCCTCATAACCCTCTCACGTGGGTAGGCAGCAGTATTTTTATTATGCTTATGAGGCAGATGTTAAGTGACTCATCAGCCTCACAAAGCTGCTGATTCTAGCCAAGCTGATCTGACTCCAGCACACACTCTACTGCCTCCCTGGGCTTTTATGACGTAGAGCACGTCAAGAAGACCGTGATTTGACCTACAGAATAAATCCCTATTATAATACAATGTAAATGCAAAGTCCTACTGTATGTATGGCATCTAGCCAAGGAAATCAAATATCTCCTGGGAAACAAGTCACTACTGAAGTAAATAGAGCCTTATTTTTTATAAACCATTATTTTCTATGTCTTTTCTAGTAAAAAGAATTGACAGATACAAAACAAACAAGAAAAACCAAAACACCATACCATCACATAACACTGAAATGCCACTGACTGACAGGAAGATACAGTCTTATATAAAACCAGATATTAGCATGCCGGGATGCTGAGTGGAACTTTTCCTGTGGCCCAGAACTGATACCGATCTACTGATGAAATCTACAGACACTGAGTCTCCGTATCAAAACGGGCAGACACCTTCCGGGGCAGACACCTTCCCTCGAGGCTTACTAGTAGCCAAAACCAACACTATGACTGAGAGCAATCCACTGACCCTCACACCTTTTCCCAGGCCATGTAAGAAGCCTGGGCAGGGAGAGGAGAGTGATCAGGGTCCCCATCCTTGCAGAGAGTACAGTACTCATTGTGAGGAAACTGCCTTTTCCCTATCCTACAACACCAAGTTTGTTGGAGGGAGGAGGGATGTGCTGGTCCAAGAGTTGGGAGTAACTTGCAGAAAGGGAGACTGCTGGCATCTCACTGTGCCATGAGTAGAGCAGAGGGGAGCCTGGTGAGAGAGTTCTAGGGAGGGCTTGGCCTGAAGACAGGGGCGTGTAATTGAACACAGAGACTTGTGCTCACTTCTCACTGTAGATTTCTGAAGGCAAGAGGCTTCCTGGAGTAGCCGTGTAGCAGCACACCGAGAAAGTGGACTAGTAATCCTGGGAAGAAAGGATGTGTGGCACCTCCACCCCACTTTCACGGCAGAATGTATGGAAGAAAGCCTCAGTGGTTTCCATCGGTCCACAGAAAGGACTACAGAACAGAGGAGGGACAAAGAAACTAAAAGGGCTAGCCAGATACCCAGGACAAGTGAGGTGACACTCTACCAGAGAGAGGACTGAAGATATGGACCGCAAGAGGGCTGCCCTCTCTAAGGAAGTCCTCGTTGACAGAGTGGACCAGGCTGGCCTGAACAAGAAACCATCATGTAGAGACCATTTTGTCAGCAGAGGCTGCGAGAAGCAGATAAGACCAAAGTGACCAGAGTGAGTATGGATGGGCACCTTCCCACAACTGGCAGGTGGTCAAGTAGAGAGGACTGTTGTTACCTCCTCTATCCTCTATCCAAGCACCCCTTGCCCCAATCCTAGATGGTCTACTTGACAGAGAGTAAAAGAGAAGATATCTTAGAACTCTCTCTCTCTGCCCCTCTCCTTCTCTCCCTCTCTCTTTCTCCAATCCCCCTTCCAGCCCACTTTCTGGGTCCCTTGAGCAATGGTTATGGGGAAAGTTTTAAATTGGATATGATACTGGAGTTTTAAACTGCACTGGACTGAGCTTATGCATCAAAAATGATCAGAATGTTTTGATACTTAACTAAGATGCCATTAAAGGAAGGGAAAAGAAGATTCTACAGAGTTTAGTAGAAAGAATTGGCTGGAAAAAAGTTAAAGTGCTTAATATATCCCACCTGTGCTGTTGATAGATCAATTACATTACACCACACTGTACTGGAAGAACTCTTGCCAGATTCTTACCACTTTAGAGCACGATGTGCAAGGATGCCTGAGGTACTCCAGTACCTAACGCTAGTTTTCTAACCTTCTTGTTTAAAAAAGAATCACTTAATACAATTTCCCTTCCATGGCATTCTATCACTAGAAATCCGGGCACCAGGAGTTAAAAAAATCAAGTCAAACTAAAGACATAAGTCACATTTTTGCACATCAGATAAACCTGCAACGGGACCTACAGCCCCCTTCTCTGTGAGTCATCTTAATACTACGGAAAGCTGTGACCTTGTGTTTCCAGGAGGACCAGTCGTGTGGCTCTGCTGTGTAGATGAGTCATAAGAAACCTGGCCAACCATACTTTGACATCCTCAAACTACCTCCTTGGGAGCTGGCCGTTTTATTTCCACTCTCCTTTTTTTCCCCTCATATTTCTTTCCAGAAGCCATCCTTATCTGAATTAGTATGACAAGAATATCCAGCCTGTCACCCTATTGAAAGGACAAGAAGAATTTCAAAATTCACTGTAACTACAAAGTGATTCTACTATATGATTCCTACTTTAAAAAGTAAAATAGCTTTTTTTTTTCTCCACCAGAAAGTGATCCAGATTCTCAACAGTCTCCAGTCTCAGTTTGGTACCATAATTGCCATAAATAAATTTCTTACGCACTAAAACCAGTTTTGCCCTTTTCCCAGGAGACTTTTGTAAAGCTCAACATAAATTCAGCTATCTCATATGATGCAATTGTGATTTAGAAAAAGCCAAGACCATCATCAATACACAGTTCCATCCTCCCACACCAACAGCCCAATCTAACTGCCGCCAAGTCCCCAAACCCTGAAACTCCCACCCACAAGCTGCCAAACCCTCTGGTTGCCCTATCACTGGCAGATGCTACGATGCTCTGTCAGTAAAAGGTTTGTGAGAAACTGAAAAGTGTACAAAATCAAATAGAATGCAAAGACATTTTTTACTGAATTCAGTATTTCAGGATTCTGGAATACTTAATGCTTAAGAATTAAGAGAGATTTGGGGATCAATATCCCTGTGATTCTCTATTTGGTCAACTTCAAAATGGCTACTACCTGCCTACCCCAAAAGGAATCAGAGATGGCAGTTTGCGAAGACTTTGAACCTGCCCCATAAAAAATATCATATACATACAAATCTGTAAATACAAGATATTTCGATCATGAGGAGACTTGTGTGTGCCAAGGTCATTATTTCTATGTTTTGAAGTAACACGATGAACACTCAGAAGTGGAGCAAAGTTATTCTGCTAAGGGGGAAGCCAAACTCCACTGTCATTTACATGCACTGCATTGAGCTATGTCCAAGGATATTGACCTAGTGACACAGTGAGCTGAAACGCCATAACCACAGTCAGGTTACTCGTAAAGAGCTCACTAAGGTCCTTCACCAAATCGTGTAATTTTTATTTGAATCTGGGAAGCAATCTGAGACTCTGAGCCCCTCATCTCACACATGGGAAGACTGACACCCAGGAGATTTGTGTCAAACAGCTCAGATAGCAAAATGACTAAAATCCAGACTCCTTGATTCCAAGCCCTGTACCCTTTCAACTCCTTTTTTTTGTTACCCAGACTAATACAAACCCACTGTTCCCACATACACTTTGCCCATCCAAGTCTCACCTCTATGCTACTACCCATGTACTCCAAATCCCCAAAACTGCTTCTCTGACTGCTTGAGCTGAAACTCTCTTTTCCCAATTCTTAACTCAATCCCTCCTGGTAGCACTGTCCTTTCCCTAAGACCATGCCCCTAAACCTTGGGCTACTTGTCCTTCCCAATGACTACCTCCTGTCTCAGATTTCATTCCACCCAGCCCCAGGACTCTTTCTCTAATCCCTAAACCCCAAGCATCCTTCAATCAATTCTTACTCTGAGACCTTGTATCCTGCAGTAGTATATTAGTTTTCTATTATATTGGTATTTTATTGTGATATAGCAAATTACTGCAAAGTCAGTGATTTAAAGCAACACGGATCTATTATTGTAGAGTTGTATGGGTCAGACATTCTGACATGGATCTCACTGGACTAAATTCAAGGTGCATTCCCTTCTGAAAGTTTTGGAGAGAATTCATTTTCTGGCTTTTTCCATCTTCTAGAGGTCTCCCACATTCATCGACTCATGGACTCCTACTCCATCTTCAAATTCAGCAACATAGCACCTCTCTGATCCTGCTTCCGTCATTACATCTCTTTCCCTGACTCCCCTCTTCTGCCACCCTCTTCCACTTTTAAGGACAATTTTGATTGCACTGGGCCAACCAGAATAACCCAGGATAACCCCTCTTTTTTAAGGTCAGCTGATGAGCAACCTGAATTCCATCTGCAACCTTAATTCCCCTTTGCCACATAACCTAATGTATTCACAGGTTCTGGGCATGAGGACATGGACATCTTTGAGGGGCCATTAATCTTTCCTCTTCCCTTCAGCAACCTCTCCTAATCCCTTGACACCCTCCACCCTGATATAGAGAAGAATGGATTCTAAATCGACTGAATCCCCAAATGACCACCGGGGCTTGTGGGGAGAGACGTTCCCAGTGGTCATTTGGGGATTCTTTCCTCAGAGACCTGGGAGGGACATGGGCCAGGGCACTCCACAACCCTCTGTCTGCATAGAGCTACGGAGGGCTGAGCCTGGAAATGGAGAAAAGAAAGGTAGGACCTGGCATGGAATCCAAGGACCCAGAAAGACCAGAACACACAGTGCTATTGCTAAGGCTGGCCTTGCTGCTGATCAAACACAACATAAACACACAGGCCACTGAATGTGTGGGTTGAGGCTTCAACTGAAAATTCCTTGGAAACAGACTTCATAGTCAAAATTATGAAAGTCATTGCATTGTCAGGTAATCTACATCTGCTTTAGGAAAAAAAAAAAGTCCCAATTCAGACAATTATGGAAGACATTATGGAATCAGCCCTAGAGAGTCCTATTAACCACCTTGTAAAGACTTATTTTTTAATTTTGAAAAAATTGAATATTCATAGGAAATTGCAAAGATAGAATGAGAAATATCAAATATAAACATATATAAACAGAGAAGTGTTTATAGTTCTATGTCATGAGATTTACACTTTAAAAATGTAACTAGACAAATGTACATGTCTGTGTCTACCACTTGGTCAGAATCCTACAAAGATGGCAGCAGCACTGCATGGAATTGAAGGACTTATCTACCAACAGGCCTTGATCGGGTGGCTTTTACGAATCCACACAACCCTAAGATATAGTATGCAGTGAAGCACAGAGAACTTGACAAGAGCCTATATCAGCAGTGTGAAACCACAGGGAACTCTCAGTCCTTGAGGCATACCTGCTGAAATGGGGAAATTCTCTTGAAACATTTTCAAATGGTTTATGCTCAGTGTATGGGAACTGTCTGACAACTTCAAAGATGCCAGCCATCTCTGAGAAGAAAGATAGGAGAGCTGACTGAAATATAATCTTAAGGTCTCACTTCTCTCCATCCCAGGAAAGAACTCAAGAAAACTCCTCAGTCCCACAAAGTATCACAGAATGTTAGACCTACAATGGCCCGTAGAAACTTCCTAGTTTGGTCCAATCCTTTTATTTACAGATGAAAACAACCCTGAGACCTGGGATAGGGAAAGGGCTGCTCAGTCATACAGCTAACTAGCAGGTGTGCCAAGATTAGAACCTAAGTCTTCTATCTCCCAAACTGGCATGTTTTCTTGTGTCCATATTATCCACCTTCAAATATATACTCTGGAAATTCCAACATGATTTTAAGTAAGGGGATAATATGATCAGATGAGTAATGCTGTGTGGAATGAATATGAGGGGGGCAGACGCTGATAGGAGGAGACCAGTAAAGAGGCTATTGGAATATACTGAAGACTATATATCATGGTGGTTTCAACTAAAGTGATGGTGAAAAGTGGAAAGAAGCAAAAGGATTCAAGATATATGTTGGAAGTACAGTCAGAATCAGCTGAACTCTGTCATCTGGGTCATCAGTAACAAATTTCTGACCATGAAATAGACCAAGGTGAGTAACCTGTAGGAGGGGTCATACCTGAAAACTTGGCCTTATTGTCACTGTTGTTATGAGGACCCGGTAACAGCTACTTAGTTCAGATGGTCCCACTTGTCTTGGCAAGCAGCACCTACCTGGCTAGCACATTTACAGTCCCAGCTTCCCCCATGCACTTAGACAGGTTCCTGACTACAAAACTGATACACAGACTGTGCCCCAGGATTAGGTTTAACAGTACACTGCGTTTGGGGTACTGGCATCTCTGTCTGTATCAGCTCTGCCTTATCTGCTTGTAAGTTCTTCTACTTGCAGGTTCAAGTCAGCCCAGATTTAGTGGCACATTAAGAGCTTCCTACCCCGTGTGCCCAGAAAGGCAAAGCAACAGCAACCTTGATGCTGGTGTAAACATCAAATGAAACCTGAATCACCCAAACATTCAGCACACAGCTGGTTCAGGAATATACTCCCTCTACACTAGATCCTCTGGTTTCCTGCCAGAGCTGGAATCCTAACCAGTTCACTGGGGAACCTCTGTGAACTAATGACCTCTTCTCTAATGTCTGTAGTCCTTTCCTGAGACTGGCTTTCTACACCCCTCACTCTGTCTCCCATACTCTTCCTGGGCTTGCAACCCAGACACACACAGACACCAAGAACAATTACTGACCCAAAGACCTGCTGTTGCTCTCTACATGTTTCTCTTGGATTCAACAGGGAATCAGATGTGAGTAGGTTTTACCACATTCCCCCAGGCTTAGCTTTGGTTTTTCCATTTAAAAAGTCTGCCTTGTTTGTTTATTTTATAGTGGTAGAGGGAAAAGAGAATGGGCAACTCTCAAGCATTCCTCATTGAGATGTAAATTCATGCAACCACTTTGAAGAGAAATTTGGCAAAATCTTGAAGAGGTAAAGATGCACATATCCTATAATCCTATCCCTAGGTATACGCCCAAGAGAAGTGGATAATAGACCCACCAATAAAATAGTGGAAGATTTTTCAGAGCCGCTTTATTCCCAATAGCAAAACTGTAAATAACCCAAATGTCTAACAAAAGAAAGGATAAACAAATTGTAGGATAGTCATAAAATAGAATATTAACCAGGAATTTAAAGAAAACTTACTTATATACAATATTAGTGAAGCTCAAAATATTATGTTCAGCAAAATAATCCAGACCCAAAAGGTATATTACATTTACAAGAAGTTTAAGAATGGGCAAAACCAAATCTAAAAGGTCAAAATAGTGGTTATCTCTGATGGGACATAGAGAATGGGGTTATTGACTGGAAAGGAAATGGGGGAACTTTCTGTGGTGTTAGAAATATTCTATATTTTGATCTGAGTGTATACATATATGAAAAGCCATAAAATTGTACACTTAAATTTGTGCATTTTACTGTGTCTAAATTATACCTCAAAAGTATGAAAATAAAAACAAATAACAGTAATATGTTATCATTATAGAATGTTTTAAATAAAGATAAGCAAAAGGAGTAAATAAAATTTTTCACTCCCACCAGATATAACTACTGTTAAGTACTTTTTGTAGCCATGTTTTTTTTTGTTTGTTTTGGGTTTTTTTTTGCGGTACGCAGGCCTCTCACTGTTGCGGCCTCTCCCGTTGCGGACCACAGGCTCCGGACGCGCAGGCTCAGCGGCCATGGCTCACGGGTCCAGCAGCTCTGCGGCATGTGGGATCCTCCCGGACCGGGGCACGAACCCACGTCCCTTTCATCTGCAGGCGGACTCTCAACCACTGCGCCACCAGGGAAGCCCTATGTATTTTTTTAATTTACAAATCATGCTGCTTTTTAAATCAGTTGTTTTCTATTGAACATATTTATTATTTGTTTTTATGAGAAGTGATCTTCAAACTTTTTAGTAGCAAAAACCTTTCCTGAAACGAAATTTTATGTGAACCCTCAATACACAAATATTGCTCTGCTTAAAGGATAATTAAGGAATCACACCTGTCTGTGAGTCCTACTCTGTGTCCACCTCTGGCAGCCTCATAGCCATCTTTTTTTTTGTTTTTTGCGCTACACGCGCCTCCCACTGCTGTGGCCCCTCCCGCCGCGGAGCACAGGCTCCGGACGCACAGGCTCAGCGGCCCTGGCTCACGGGCCCAACCGCTCCGCGGCACGTGGGATCCTCCCGGACCCGGGCACGAACCCGCGTCCCCTGCATCGGCATGTGGACTCCCAACCACTGCACCACCAGGGAAGCCCAAAGCCATCTTAATAGGACCCCAGCAGTCTGAAAATCACTATCTTGGTTCCATTTGTAATGAATGCATTCCAATTCATGAATGACCCACAGTTTTGGTAACTCACATGGTGATAACACCTGAGTATTACCACTTCTTCTCCTTTAGACCACAAAGAAAATTCTGCAGTTGTCTAATGAGAACCAACCACATTCACTCACATCCCTCAACATGCCTCAAGAAAAGATTGTTTTGTCCAATCCACCAATAAGGCCTTTTTAAGGTAGATAGGTGCGTGAAGCCGAAAAGACTTGTGAGGTCTTACAATGGAAAGGGAGGGAATTGCCAGCTGGGAAATAGATCCAGAAAAGGGAAAGATAGATGGTGAGGAAGAAGATAAAGATATCTTTGGTTTGGTTTGTAAAGATAAAGTCCAAGAAAAAATATGAAAGAAATTCTGGACAAGGAGGTAATGGAGCTAATTGGAAGCGACTGCAGAGGATGGAAAAGATATTGTAAGTTGGAGGAATTTGACATCTTCAGAGCAATTGGAACAGGAAAGCTCCAAAATGCTTTTTCCTAGGTAATTAACTAGGACCCACCCAGTGCTATTTCTTTATAATACAGCATCTTTCCTGTTATATGAATTTATAACGAATTTATAACTTCATTATATGCTAATAAATTATATACACTTGTGACTGTTTCTAGACTTTTGATTCTATTCTTGTGATCTGCATATCTATTTCTGAACCAGTTCCACACAGAACAAATCATACTTTCACCATATGTTTTAATAACTTACAGGGCAAGTCTCCCTTCATTATTACTTTTTTAAAATATTTTTTAGATATTTTTAAATGTTTGTAATTCCATCTAAACTTTAGAATCATTTTGTTGAATTCCCAAAACCTGTCCTTTTTATTTTGGTTAGAAGTTATAGAGTAATTTAGAGGAAATTCACATTTTTATCATTTTGACTCTTTTCATCCAGAAATATAGTCTGTCTCTCCACTTATTCAAGTCTTCTCCTGCCCTCGGGAAGTTTTGTTGCTTTCTTCATACAGTCCTGCATATTTGTTAAATTAATTCCTTGGTCTCTATTTTTTATTGCAATTGTGAAAGAAATCTTTTTTTTCTATATAATTTTCTAGCTGGTTTGTGTTGGCATTTATTAGTTTGTATTGGTTCATATATGCATGGGAAACCAACATGCATTATGTATATATGTATACACATACATGTGTATATATGATATGATATGTATGTATATATATGGGCACACACACACTAACCAGACAGCCTATCAAAAATTCATATTAATTCTAAAAGTTCTTCATTTGTTTCGCTTATATTTCCTAAGTATTTTCTGGGTAATGATAATTTTGTCTTTTCCTTTCCAAAATATATACTTATTTTTCTGTTTAAAACAATGGCTAGGAACCCCCATAATAATGTTAAATATTTTCAGTGGTATATGGCACCTTTAATTGAATGTTTCTAAGTTCTAATCATTAAATGTTTATTCTTAGTTTCTCATGATTAGGCTTTAGTATGTTAAGAAAATCTCCTTAGTAAGTCCTACCTTACTAAGAGTTTTACCAATAATGGATAGTAAATTATATTAAGTGCCTTTCTGGCATCGTGTTTGTTCCTCTTTTAGCCTATTTAATATAATGAATTATATTAATAAATTTCATGTTGAACTAACCATAAATTCCTCAAATAAGCCCTACATTACATGGTTATAGTATAATATGTTTAATTACATCGATTTTCATAGGTTAGATTGATACAGTTGTGTGTGTACAATAGTTTTGTCAGATTTAGGTATCAGAATTATGTCTGCTTCAAAAAATGAATTGAGGAGATTTCTATACATTTCTAATATCTAAAATACTTACTTAACAAAAGAAATATCTTTTCCTTGAACATTTCCAGGAATTACCCATAAAATCATCAAAGCCTCATGCTTTCTGGGTGGAATAGATCTTTGACAATCTTTAAAATTCCTTCTACGGGTCCTGGTATATGCAGGTCTTTAATTAATTTTGGAAACTTGATTTTTTTTTCCATCCATTTTATCATGACTTTCAGATCCATTAGCTTGAAAATGAGCATCATGTTCACTTGTGACTTATCTCCCTCACCTCTGTGGTTTCATGCTCATTTACAATTCTGTGGTGCTGGTTTTCCTTTCTTCTTCTTTGGCCTTAGTTAGAGGTTTTGTTTGCTTTTTCTCAGTAGATTAAATGGATTTATCATTTCCCTTTATGTTTGCCAACTCTGTAATTTTTGCATTTAACTTTGTTTCTATCTCCTACATCCTCATTTAATAGAACAGCCTCATTGTTCTATTTCTAATTTCATCAATCATTTATTCTTCCCTTTTTCATATATTTATATGTTTAAGGCAACAAATCTGCTAAGTACTGCTTTGGCCATACCCTTAAGTTTTTAGGAGCAGTTTTCATTGTCATTAATATATACATTTTCTCTTTGTCCCAAAAGTGATTTAGGAGAATGTCTTTTGATTTATTCAAGAGTTTAGATTTTTTGGCTTTAATCAATTTCATTGTTATGGTATTGTAGTCAGAGACTGTGGCATATATACATTTTCTGCTTTTAGAAATTTAAGTTTTCTATTTGGCCCATTATATAATCACATTTTATAAATGTTTAATATGGACACTGGGAAACAATGCATATTGCCTCTTTGTTAGGGCATAGGGTTTAATATATATCATTAATTTTTCTCATCTGAATTTTATATATCCTCATTTCTTTATCCATGTGTCTTCTCAATTACTGAGTTGCGGTTACTGTGATCATCTCAAATCCCCCTAGTATTTGCAATACTTTGGCTTATATAGTTCAGTATTGTACCCTCCAGATATAAATATCTCTTATAAATTCTACCTTTTATCACTACAAAATGCATTACTTTGTTTTATTTAATATTTCACATAATGCTTTTGCCCTGAAATCTATGTCCGATGGTACTACCACCCATTCGTTCTTTACTATAATTTTTGCCCAACTTCAAATTTAACACCCCTTGCTCACTGTTATAATGGCATACAGCTAACTGTTGGTTTGGTTTGTATAGAGGTAAAATATACATACAATGAAATGCCTAACCTTAAGTGTACATCTTTTTATTTTTTTAAGTCTACATCTTGATAAGTTTTGATAAATGTACCAATCCATGTAACTACCACACCAATCAAGATATTGAACATTTCCATCACTCCAGAAAGTTACCATATGCCCCCACAGGCAACCACTGTTCTTATTTCTATCAACATAAAACTTCCCTCTTCTATAATTTCATATAAATAGAATCATTCAGTATGTTATTTTGTGTCTGGCTTCTTTCACTGAACATGATGTTTGGGGGATTTGCTCTTATTGCTGCATATATCAGTAGTCCATTCTTTTTTCTTGCTGAGTAGTATTCTTTTATATGAATTATACCATAATTTATCCTTCTGTTGATGGATATTTGGGTTCTTTCCAGTTTGGGGCTAGTATAAATAAAGTTGCTGTGAATATTCTTTTGCATGTCCTTTTGTGGGTATATGTTTTCATTTCCTCTGGATAAATACCTAGAAGTGGAATTTCTGGGCCACAGCACAGGTATATGATTAATTTTTCAAGAAACTGCCAAATATTTTCCAAATGATTGTATAATTTTGTACTCCTGCCGGCAGTTTCTCCACATTCTCACCAGCAGTTGGTGTTGTCTATCTTTTTAATTTTAGCCATTATAATGGATATGAAATGGTATCTCATTGCAATTTTTTTTTTTTTTTTTTTGCGGTATGCGGGCCTCTCACTGTTGTGGCCTCTCCCGTTGCGGAGCACAGGCTCCGGACACGCAGGCTCAGCGGCCATGGCTCACGGGCCCAGTGGCTCCGCGGCATGTGGGATCTTCCCGGACCGGGGCACGAAGCCATGTCCCCTGCATCGGCAGGCAGACTCTCAACCACTGCACCACCAAGGAAGCCCCTCATTGTAATTTTAATTTGCATTTTCTCTGAAGACTAATGGTAATAAGCAATTTAATGTGCTTAATGGCTATTTGTACACATTCCTTTATGAACTACCTGCTCAAGTCTTTTGCCCATTTTGTATGGAGTTGTCTATTTATTATTGATTTGCAGGAAATATGTATATTGTATACATTTTCACCCAGTCTGTGTCTTCCCTTTTCATTTCTTGTTGTGGTAACTTTTGATGAGCAAAAGGTTTGAATTCCAATTTATCAATTTTTTTTCCTTTCTATTTAATGCTATTTATGCTCTCTCTAGGAAATCTTTGCCTAACCCAGGTGTGTGTTTTCTTCTAGAAGCTTTATAGTTTTTGATTTTACATTTGTGTTGATGATCTACTTCTTAAGTATTTTATGGTTTTGGGGGTTTTCTGATATAGAATTATATTCTTAATTGCATTTTCCAATTGTTTGCAACTGATCTATAAAAATATAATTGAACTTGTTTCTGTGGCCTTTCTAAATTCATTTATAAGTACCAGTAGTTGTTTTACAGATTCCTTAAGATTTTCTAAGTACAGAATTATGCCTTTTGCAGGCTTTATATCTTTTACTTCTTTTTCTTGCCTGATTGCAATGGCTAGGAGCTCCAGTGCAACATTAAATAGAAGTACTAAGAAAGGACATCCATACTTTGTTCTCAGTCGTGGGGAAAGGCTTTCAATATTTCAGTGCTAAATACGATGCTGCTACAGGTGTTTTATAGATGCTCTTCAACAAGTTAAAGAAATTTCTTTCTATTCCTGATTTGCTGAGTCAAAAATTATTGAATTTTGTGAAATACTCTTTCTGTATGTATTGAAAGGTATAGGTTTTCTCCTTCATTATGTTAAAATGTGAAATACATTAATTAATTTTGGGGTTAAGCAATTTTGTTTCCTGGACTAACCCCCACTTGATCATGATGTATTAACATTTTTATACAGTCCTGGATTCAACCTGATGATATTTTTTAAGGATTTTTATTTCTGTTTTGGTATCTGGGTAATGCTCACCTCATAAAATGAGTTAGAAAATGTTCCCTCCTTCTCTATTTTCTGAATTTGTTTAACATTCATATTATTGCTTCTTTAAATGTTTGATAGTATTCACCAGAGAGACCATCTGGGCCTGTAGTTTTCTTCACAGGAATGTTTTTTACCACACATTCAAAATTTTAAATACATATAGGGCTATTCAGATTTTCTATTCCATCTTGTATTAGCTTTAGTAAGTTGTGTTTTAAAGAAATTTCAAAACATCTAATTTCTTGAATTTACTGGCATCAAATTTCCATATTTCTTTATTAATCTTTCAATGTCAGTATGATCTATAGTGATATTACTCTTTCATTCCTAATTACGGTAATTTCTGTTTTCTCTCCTTATCAGTCATGGTAAGAGTTCATCAATTTTATTGTACTTTCAAAGGAAAAACTTTTGGCTTTGTTAACTTTCTCTATTAATTGTCTTTTCTATTTTTCTATTTCTGTTCTTTATTGAGTTGCTTTGGGTTTAACTGGTCTTCTTTTTCTAATTTCTTAAGGAGGCTTGGAGACAGAGCAAGCTATGAACGAGATTTATGTGTGAAGGACACCAAATTCAAGCCTGAGTATCACTTTCTCTTGAAGTCTTGGAGACGACCTCCAGGTGGCAGACACACACACACACACACACACACAATACTTGGTCTCTAGTAGCAGATATTTAGATGTTCTTCATCTTTGGACACAGATTGAGTGTTTCTGCATATTGCAGTACATCGTTTGTAATCCAGGGCCAATCAAAGTCCTGAAGGACCAGTTTGACTGCTTTGAACATGTCTGGACAGTCTACTGGTGCATCATCATGGCCCAGACTAACATAAGTCTGGACTTTCAGGCAAGGATAAGGTCCTAAAGTTTAAGCCTCTGCTTCGCATTTCTAAAGGTTTTCCTAGGAAACCAGTGAAATGAGAGTTGCCTCAGTATCACTGTCTACCTATATTTGAGTTCTTTATAGGTACCAGAATTATGAAGGTTATTTATTCTGGACTGTGGTCCCAGATATCTACAGCTACAATTTTTCAGGTTTTAGCACCTGATAAACAAGTGATGTCAACCAATTTGAACTAATTAAAATTCTAAAACGTTATCAGGTTATCAGAGTGGTGGGAGAAAAGGTATATGAGAGGGTTTAAGTGAAAGTAAACAAGGGGAAAAGATTATTACAGTTTCAAATATAACTGACGATGTAAGCAAGGGGTTCAAAAACTGGAAACTAAGAGAATTAGATATGCTACCCTCCAGGATGGAAGTCTGTGGAAGCCAGTGATTTCCAAGGAGGCTTTAGACCTTAAAAGTGGGTTGTTTGGGCTTTCTGGATATCTTCTACTTTCCTCAGATTATTTTCTCTTACCCCTTTCCAACAGTAAGTGGTATGTCTTCCTATGATCTATTTATTTCCCTGATGAACTTAAATCTGTGGAAACTTTCCCATTGTGAAGTCATGAAATTGCAAAAGAACTTGGAAAAAATAACCAATCCCATTGGAGATAGACCTGCCTCCAACCCAGAGATCTCCCGAATTTGTGGGGCATCCATTCAGTTTCTTTACCACCAGAGCTATATTCAGGGTAACTGAATAAATCTAGAAGTTGTGGGAGCTCTAATGTGGCAGTGGAGGTGAAGGTGGGGCCCACTTGCTAAGAACAGTCTGCTCTCATAAAACATTTAAAGCAAGGCAATATTTTTGCACATTTTTCTGTAATTGAATATCATTAAGATACTGAATATACAATGCATCTTGTTTTTTTTTTTATTCTTTCAAAAACTATTTATTGAATGCCTACTATTACCAGGCATTGGGTATTGTGCAAGGGATAGAGGGATACAATGGTGAGCAAAGAAACAGAGAAAAGAAAGCTAAAATACAGTCATGAGTGGAAAGGGTAGGAATGGAGGTGGAATGTTGGTGTGCTCCTTTATTACCAAAGACTTTGCATATTCTTGGGTCCTTGAGTCAGAAAAAAGTAGTTACGCTGGATCCCTCTGACATGTATAGCAAGGAGAGAGAGAGAGTGTGTGTGTTTGTGTGTGTGCTTGTGTGTGTGTATGTGTGGTGGTGGTGGTGGATTTTGGAGAAGATGAGGGACCATAAGGAGAATACCTCAATTTCTGCCCAATAGAAGTGGGAGGATGGAATCACTGATGTTCCAGAAGCTAAGAAAGGAAAAATGTAAATTATTTTCTTTACGCATGTGGTTTGCACAACATCCTCCAACATAAGACTCCCACTTGGGTCCTAAAGTTGGAAAAATCTAGGGAGTATGGAGATGGTGAACAGAGCAACAAGACTTGACATGGTATGCCAAGGTGTCAGCACTAGTAGACCAACTCCGAGAGTGAGACCTTTGTAAGATATTCTTCAGGTTCATTAGCCATGTGTATTATAAATCTGGAATTAATGTCAGTTACCTAAATTATAGAGATGTATTTCTCACGTAAGTCCCTATATGCAGGCAAGGTAGCAAAGAAGAGTTCTTTAAGTGGGGATAATGTGAAGAGCCCCTAAGAAGAATTCCCTACCCTAAATTGTATTTCCCATGTTGAATGAAATTCATTTTGTTCCACTGCTTAGAACCCATCTTTAATCATCTCTCTATAACCACAAAAGCAGTTATAACATAGTATAGTAAAGATTCTGAAATAAGATTGCCTTGTTCACTGTGGGCTTCACCACTAATTGCTCATGTGAGTCTGGAGTATGTTTCTTAATAGCTAAGAATTACATTTATTGAGCATGCAATCACTTAGCAACTACAGAGCCAAGCACTTTACATGTATTAACATGTGTCATTAATCCTCACAATACCCTATGAGGTATGAGGTAGGTAACATTATTATCATTATCAGATGAGGAAATTGAGGCAAGTATGTAACTTTCAGGTCCAAAACTAGTAAATTGAGGAGCTGAAATTCAAACTTAAGTAGTTTTAACTACTATACTACAGTTCCCTCACTTAAACCCTCTAAGCTACTATACCTACCTCAGACCATAGTTGTAAAGATTAAGTAAGATAGTGGTTGTAGACTTGATGGAGTGCAAAAAGTGTTCAACACTATTATTATTTCAGATAAATCGATTCTTTAAAAAAAAAAAAACTGGAGCAATACCCAGCAAATCCAATTCTACTTTACTGAGCCTCTATTATGTATTAAGCTCTGTATTAGATGCTAAAGTGATATACTGATGTATAAGACTTGATTCCTGCCCTCAAGAAACTCACAGAATTTAAGGCTTACTCACATGTTCCCCACATAAAATCCTTCAGGAGCTCTAAGTTGCTTTCAGAAAGCTCATATCCCTACCTTGGCACAAAAGACCCATCAGGATTCTACCCCTTCTAGCCTCTCCGGCCTCATCTCCTGCCACTTCCCCCATCCACACTTCAGCCTAACTGAGCTACTTATCATTCTTCAGATTCTGTACAAGACATTTCATATCTCCATGACCTACAACATGCTGTCCAAATCTGCCTGGAATCCCCATCCCCTGCTAGATTAGATGCTCCCTCTCTGTGCTCCCACAGAATCCTGCACACACTCACTGCACCGCTGCACTTACTACATTGTACTGCAACTGTCCTGCTCATCTGTCTCCTCCACTATACTGTAAGCTTCTTGAGGACAGACTGCAGTAGTGGTTTCCTATCCTAGCTCCCAAAACAACATATGCGTGGTAGGCATTCAATGAATGTGTATAGAATGAACACATTAGTAAACTATAATTAGTGCTCTAATGGAGGTATAACAATTTAATGGTAGAGTGAGTAAAGAGTGAAACACATTGGGAGGGTCTGCAGTGACTTCTTTAAAGAGGCGGCATCTGAATTGGCTCTTCATGGGAAGGTAATGCTTGGATCAGTGGATACATGCAGAGAACCTTCCAATAAGAAAAGGTTTGAGGAAAGGCCCTAGAAGGAACCTTTGGAGCATAATAAGTAAACTTCTATAACTAGAACATAGGAAACAAACAGAGAGGATAAGGTCACTGTGGCAACAAAACTGGGAATTGCAGAGAACCCAGATCATCAAATCTATTCTCAAGAAATTTTCAATTAAAAAAATCTTACTGCTGTACTATAAAACTCTTAGAGGAAAACATAGGAACGCTCTATGACATAAATCACAGCAAGATCCTTTTTGACCCACCTCCTAGAGAAATGGAAACAAAAATAAACAAATGGGACTTAATGAAACTTTAAAGCTTTTGCACAGCAAAGGAAACTGTAAACAAGACAAAAAGACAGGCCTCAGATGGGAGAAAATATTTGCTAACCAATCAAGTGATAAAGAATTAATCTCCCAAATATACAAGCAGCTCATGCAGCCCATATCAAAAAAACAAACAACCCAATCCAAAAATGGGTGGAAGACCTATATAGACGCTTCTCCAAAGAAGATATACAGATTGCCAACAAACACATGAAAGGATGCTCAACACCACTAATCATTAGAGAAATGCAAATCAAAACCACAACGAGGTATCACCTCACACCAGTCAGAATGGCCATCATCAAAAAATCTACAAACAATAAATGCTGGAGAGAGTGTGGAGAAAAGAACCTTCTTGCACTGTTGGTGGGAATGTAAATTAAAACAGCCACTATGGAGAACAGTATGGAAGTCCCTTAAAAAACTAAAAATAGAACTACCACATGACCGAGCAATCCCACTACTGGGCATATACCCTGAGAAAACCATAATTTAAAAAGAGACATGTACTACAATGATCATCACAGCACTATTTACAATAGCCAGGACACGGAAGCAACCTAAGTGTCCACTGACAGATGAGTGGATAAAGAAGATGTGATACATATATACAATGGAATATTACTCAGCCATAAAAAGAAACAAAATTGAGTTATTTGTAGTGAGGTGGATGGACTTAAGAGTCTGTCATACAGAGTGAAGTAAGTCAGAAAGAGAAAAACAAATACCATATGCTAACACATATATATGGAATCTAAAAAAAAAAAGTTTCTGATGAACCTAGGGGCAGGACAGGAATAAAGACGCAGATGTAGAGAATGGACTTGAGGACACAGGGAGGGGGAAGGGTAAGCTGGGACGAAGTGAGAGAGTAGCATGGACATATATACACTATCAAATGTAAAACAGATAGCTAGTGGGAAGCAGCCACATAGCACAGGGAGATCAGCTCAGTGCTCTGTGACCACTTAGAGGGGTGGGATAGGGAAGGCGGGAGGGAGGGGATATGGGGATATATGTATACATATAGCTGATTCACCTTGTTATACAGCAGAAACTAACACAACATTGTAAAGCAGTTATACTCCAATAAAGATGTTTAAAAAAAAAATCTTACTGCTGCAAGTAATGTTATCCACTCCCAGTTCTTCTATTTGCATTTCTTCTCATTCATTCATAATCAAACCATGATGACCACATCAAAAATACAGGGATGTGTACAAGGAGGATTGTAGCAAAAGGATAGAAATGGGGAAAGGAAAATAGTTTGAAAAGCAGGAGGAAACGGCACTAAAATTAAAATACCAAGCTGATAGGAGTCTCTCACCTGTATCAGATCAGGGACTATGTCATCAGCAGTTTGATTACTCTTACATTTATTTAACTTTATGTCATTTTTTTACTACATAAATTTCTATAACAGGCCCACACTAACTTATGATGCAGAGACAGTGATCCCTGAAGGCAACCAGTATCATTTTAGAAAGGAAACCTTTTGACCCATGTACTCTGCACTCCACCCAGTAAGCCACTGACATTCCTAAAGAGTCAGTGGATCTGATACAGTATTAAATACAGGCTGCATCATGCAACAAAATTCACAACCACTGTACTCATTGTATCCCCTGCTTTAAGCACCAACTCAATATTTAATGCATACCTGTTAATGGCAAAGACACTGTTGTTGGCACTGACAGGGATACCTGGATTAATCTGGTATGATACAGACCCTTAAAGAATGCAGAGTAGGTGAGCCAAATGTGCACATGATAATGCAATTCAGAGTGTCATAAATTTATGAAAAATGTAGCACGAAAGCAAAAAAGAAGCATTCATTAATCTTAACAGGAAAAATGGAGGAAGATTTCATGGCAGGGTTAACTGGGACTCCTATGAAAAGTTTTCATTGTATTTCTTTTTTTATTTTCATAATTTTTTAAAATTACAAAAGTGATATATGTTCATTATTAAAAAATCAAAAAAATACAGATAAGCAAAAACCACAAATAAACCACTATATTTTAGTATATGCCATTTAAAATTTTGATTTATTTATAAAAATAAGAAGATATTTTACATTCTTTTCAGTAAGCAGCTTTCTTCAGGCAACAATATATTACACCCATCTTTCCATGTTATTTACTATACTTCTGCAACTGACTTTTATATTTAAAAGGTGCATATCACAAAAAGAGTACACAGTAAAAGCATGTCTCCCTCCCACCCCACCCCCATTATCTTATAGTTTTAAACAGAAGCAACCACTGTTACCAGTTTCTTGTGATGGTTCCACAAGTAGTCTATGAATATATGAGCATAAGTGTATATATTTCTCTTTAAATAAATGGCAGCAATGCACTCAGCTTTGTACCTTGCTTTTCTCCCCTTAGGCAGTACACTTATCATTGCCTTGTTCCTCCTAATGGCTGCAAAGTGTTCCATTACACAGATATATAATAACTTATTCATCTAGTACCCTTTGATGGACATTCAGAATATTTCCAACCTCTTGCTATTACAGTATTGCTAGACAGATCCTTAAAATGTAAACATGCACACATTTGTGAATATATCTGCAGAAAAATTGCTAGAAGTGGAGTTTTAAGGTCAAAGGATATGTATATTTTTAATTTCATAGATATTACCATAGTGTCCTCCATTCAGATGGTCCTAATTTCTACTCCTGCCAGCTACAAATGAGAATGCCTACCTATTCCCTACCTGTGGCTGCCCAGCAAGATACTATTTTCCATTCCCCTCCCTGACCACACACAGACAGGTGAGGTCACTTGTCTGGTAAATGGAATAAGGAATGTGAACAGAAATGTGTGTCATATCCAGGCCACAGAAACTGAGAAGAGAATATGCATTTTCCACCCTTTCTTTGCTTTTCTACCAGCTGGAAACAGAAGATTTCAAGGCCTTAGGGAAAGAGAGAGCCACATGATGCAAGGAACCCAACTTCCTGAATCACCATATAGAGAAAAACTGTCTATCAACCAGAAACATCCACATTGGACTACTACATGAGGGAGAAATAAATTTCTATTGCATTAAGCTTCTAAAATGTTGGTGTTTGTTATAATATCTTACTTTATGCTAACTAATATACCAAGAAACCCCTTTTTATATAAAACACCAGATCCACAGTCCAGAGGAATACACTTGGGAAATGCTGCTTAAGTATTTCAATGTTAAGTATGAAAATGCCTATTAAGAAAGTATCCTTCATTTCCTGGATTACCAAGAGCTGTTTTTTGTTTCTTTTTTTTTTTAAATCAAGAATGGGTATTGATTATCAAATACCTTTACAATGTCTGTGGAAAGGACCCTAAGATTTTTTCCTTTTACCTATTAAAGTGAGATATTGCATTAATATTTCCTAATGTTGAAATAGCCTCACATTTCTAAAATAAATTGGGTTTACTTGGTTATGGTATTTTTATATGATATTGAATGCAAAAAATAACCAGAACAAAATAATATACTGGGAAATTCTTTAAACATGATTTATAAATTTTAAATTTCAATTAAGGAAGTAAAAAGTAGAACAGACCTTTCTGAAGAACAAATTTGCCATCTGGAAAAGCAAGTGAATGAGTTAACATACTATCCAGGGCAAAAATAAAAAGAAATGGAATTCCTGAATGAAAAAAACAAACAAAAAAATAGAAACAGAAGGCAGGCCTAGAAGGCCTAAGCGGAAATAAAAGAAGTTCCAGAGGGAGAGCAGAGACCATACTGGAGAAAGCAATAATCAAAACACAGTACAACAGAATTAAAAAAAAAAACCACACAATACAAGAAAACTACCCTCAGGAGGAGACTAGAGTTGTCAGAACAAAAGCATTCACTGATTGCCAGTCAGGATAATTGAAAAAAGGCATACATATAGATATATCCTCATGAAATTTCTGAAGTTTAAGAATAAAGAAAAAAATATAAGCTTTCAGAAAGAAAGAACAGGTTACTTACAAATGAATGAGCACGAGGCTGGCAATGGGCACGGATAAGAACGTAGGCTCTGAAGTAAGACTACCTGGGTTCAGATCATGGTGTGAACTTGGTCAAGTATTTAACTTCTTTGCGCTTCTGTAAAACAGGGATGATGATAGTACTTAGCTTCTAAGGTTGGTTGGAAGCAGTATTTGAGATAACACATAGAAGGTCTGGCACATCATTTGAGTCACCCAATTCCTATCTGTTAACACTGAAAACTATATCAGAGAGTCAAAACTCTACACACTTTTGAGAGGACAAAAGCCTGCCCTCTCCCCAGAGCTTAATGTGTGGCACTAATGACCTGAAGAGCTGGCTGGACTAGCCCACCAGAATGCCTCTAGTGGTACCTGAGCTCTATGCTAGTGAGAAGTGAAATGATGGGCGAAGGAATCTCACTGATTATTGTTTAATGTGAACAAGGCAATGACAACAGGTTTTTGGCCTAGAGCGAAGATTATCAGAGAAGAAAAAGTTGTAGGCTCTGTCAAAAGCAAATGGACTCACAGTGGAATCTCTTGAAGTCAGTGAGGACTCTCCTACAGTATTACTGTTATTCAGGACGCTACAAAAAGTGAAACAGTATAGGACTTGTGGCTGCCTGATTTAGGTGTCATAAAAAGTTATTTCATTCATTTAGCAAATTCTTTGAGCACACCTATGTGTCAGGAACTACACTGGGGATCTAACTGTGAACAAGACACACCAAGCCCCTTCCTTTAAAGAGTTTACATATATGGGGACTTCCCTGGTGGCACAGTAGTTAAGAATCTGCCTGCCAACGCAGGGGACGTGGGTTCGACCCCTGGTCTGGGAAGATCCCACATGCTGTGGGGCAACTAAGCCCGTGTGCCACAGCTACTAAGCCTGAGCCTGCGAGCCACAACTACTGAGCCCATGCACCACAACTACTGAAGCCCACACACCTAGAGCCTTTGCTCCACAACAAGAGAAACCACCACAATGAGAAGCCTGCACACCACAACGAAGAGCAGACCCTGCTGGTTGCAACTAGAGAAAGCCTGCACAAAGCAACAAAGACCCAACAGAGCCAAAAAAAATTTTTTAATTAAAATATACATGCACCCCAATGTTCATTGCAGCACTATTTACAATAGCCAGATCATGGAAGCAACCTAAATGCCCATCGACAGAGGAATGGATGAAGAAGATGTGGTACCTATATATGATTGAATATTACCCAGCCATAAAAAGGAATGAAATTGTGTCATTTGCAGAGACGTGGATGGACCTAGAGACTGTCATACAGAGTGAAGTAAGTCAGAAAGAGAAAAGCAAATATCGTATATTAACGCGTATATGTGGTATCTAGAAAAATGGTACAGATGAACCAGTGTGCAGGGCAGAAATAGAGACACAGATGTAGAGAACAAACGTATGGACACCAAGGGGGGAAAGTGTGGGCGGGGGGAATGAATTGGGAGATTGGGATTCACGTATATACACTAATATGTATAAAATAGATAACTAATAAGAACCTGCTGTATAAAATTTTTTTAATTAAAAAAAAAAAAACCCCACAATATTGTGGAGAAGGCAGCAGTGGCAGCAGCAACGGCAGCTCTGGAGATGCAGTCCCGGTCCTGGCTTCAGCCCCAGTCCCATCATGGTGGCACTCGCTGAGCTCCTGGCCGCCCTCGTGGCCACAGCCTCCGGCTACTTTGTCACATGCCGAGGAGTGCTTCTTTGAGCAGGTCACCTTGGGCACCAAGATGGGCCTCATCTTCAAGGTGGCTGAGGGCAGCTTCCTGGACATCGACATGGAGATTACAGGGCCTAATAATAAATGAATTTATAAAGGAGACTAGGAGTCCAGTTGGAAATACACATTTGCTGCTCACATGGATGGAACATATAAGTTTTGTTTTAGCAATAGAATGTCCAACATGACTCCAAAGACAGTGATGTTCACCGTTGATATTGGGGAGGCCCCAAAAGGACAAGACATGGAAACAGAAGCTCACCAGAACAAGCTAGAAGAAATGATTAATGAGCTCACAGTGGCGATGACAGCTGTAAAGCATGAACAGGAATACATGGAAGTTCGGGAGAGAATACACAGAGCAGTCAATGACAGCACAAACAGCAGAGTAGTCCTTTGGTCCTTCTTTGAAGCTCTTGTTCTAGTTGCCATGACATTGGGACGGATCTACTACCTGAAGAGATTTTTTGTAGTCCGGAGGGTTGTTTAAAAAGCCTTTTCCTGATGGTCCCAAACTCATAATTCACTGTTTACCAAATATCTTGGGCATAATAATGTCATTAGTTTCTATGTTTTTATTTTCTGAACTGTACATTCAAAGCTTATGTTTCTTTGTGATTAATAGATATTGGGGAAAAACACTTTTTCAGGAAAATTATAGTGAAAATTTGACATTTGATTGGCATAATTTCATATTTGAATTCTTCCTCCATTATACAGGTCTTTCCAGAACTCAGACGCTGTAAGTTGAATATAGGTGTATAGTCCTTATTATATCTTCTTTCCTTTTGCTTTCATAATAAAATACAGTTTGTTCAGGATAGTACTTTACTGATAGCACTTTACTAAAATGACTGCATTCTTGGGATCCCTAATCCTGCAGTTCAAGTCATTAAAGATTCATTTTGTTGAATCTTTACGAGAAACAACAATCTGAATCTTGACATTTTCTGTCCAGCCGAAAATGGCAGAGCCCTGTGACTTACAGGATGCTACCAGGTGGTATTTTCATACTTTGTCTACCTTGTTTTTGCATTAAAGATAAGTCTTTAACCAACAACCTTTCCCTCCGCTAAAGTTTTACTCTGAACCTTAGAACTCAGTCACCTCCAGTTAAAATTGTTGACACAAGCAGCTAATAACCATTTTTTGGTTTCTGCCTAACCGTGTAAGAAGTCTCTATTAAAGCCAATTCTCTAGGTGTTTCAGTGAACTGTAGTTCCTTTTCTTTCTGTGCTGGCACATCCACTTCTCCACTCTTGGCACGTAGGAGGTATGCATTCAGTACTAGGAAAAAATCTGGATTTCTGATGCCAAAGGGTTAAAGCCTCTTGGATTTCTTTGCAGTGATATACAGCCACTATTTCATTTTTGGTCAGTGGCATTTTGGTCACTGTTTAATTAGGGTACTGAACATCACTGTCAGTCCTAGGGTTTTTGTTTTTGTTTTCCTTGGGTCTTTCTATTTTTTGTTTTTCTTTCTTTCTTTTGTTTTACTTGGGTCTTTCTTTTCTTTTGAATTTTGTTTTGTATAAAACGAAATGACTTTCTCTGATGATGGGTTTAAAATTAAAAGAGTATCTAGTTTTGGTGTGGGGATGATCCAGAATTATGTTGTGACTGATGTATATAAGTTACTTGCGCTTTTTTTTTTTTTTTTTGGATCTTTGCAAGGGGAAAACTACAAGTAATGAGTTTTATATCATTAATTTAAATTTGTTACAGGTTTTCATGTTCAGGATAAACAATTTTTCAACCTTGGGTGAAAATACTTGAAACAGTTTCTGGTGACTGTGTTTTACCTTAGGACAACTGTTGCATTCCAATTTGTGTGTGCATGTGAAAACACTTCAAAATTGAGTTAAAAGATGTAAATTTACAATTGGTTGTGTATCTAATCTGCCCCAGGTTCAATAAATAAACAATTCTCTAAAAAAAAAAGAGTTTACATATATGGATCTTGACTTATATGACCCAAATGAGAATGCCCACATAATGTAAGAAACCTATCCTACTGATTTAAGCCATTACCAAAACATACACACACACCTTTTAGTTCAATTACACAAGAAACAAAAAAAGCTAACTTTTAATATTGTTAATCGTGAATAGTCATATGCTACTTTAATTTAGTCCCTTTTTTTATAGTTCTGCAAATGCAAAGCTAGCATAACGATTTGGTGGAACTCGTATTAATTAGTTCAATTCTAGTTACTAAGCACTTAACACCAACCAGAAATATTTTAAATGTTCCTCTTTGTATACTAGCTAAAAATTCTCTAGCCCATTTGCCCACCTTAAGACAGATTATTTCTTCAATCCAAAAGGAAGATATTAAATTAAATGGCATACAATGAATATAGTGGGTTGAATTGGTGGTCCCTGAAAAGATAGGTACATGTCCTAATGCCTGGAAACTGTGAATGTTACCTTATTTGAATAAAGAGTCTTTGCAGGTGTAATTAAAGATCTTGAGATGAGGAAATCATCCTGGCTTACTAGGTGGGTCCTAAATCCAATAACAAGTGGAGTATTAAAGTCAGTCCTTATAAGAATCAGTCCTTATAAGAGAAAGGCAAAGAGAGATTTGAGACAGACATAAGAGGAAAAGACACAGAATAGAGAAGGAGGAGGCTATGTGACCACAAAGGCAGAGACTGGAGTGAGGTGACCATAAGCCAAGCAGTGCCAACAGCCATCAGAAGGTGAAAGAGGCAAAGAATGAATTCTCCCCTAGAGCCTCCAGAGGGAGTGAAGCCCGGACAACACCTTGATTTCAGACTTCTGGCCTCCAGAGCCATGACAGAATAAATATCTGTTGTTTATGCCACCCAATTTGTGGCAATTTGTTACAGCAACCATAGGAAGCTAATACAGTGAACAAAGGCATTTTGGTAAGGAATCATGGGTTGAAGTCCCACTCCTGTCATTCAGTCCCTATTTGCTCTTTAGTAAGTTGGTTAGCCTCTCTGAGCCTCCATGACCTTATTTGTAAAAATGGGATAATCAAACCTGTGCTGCTATCCCCCAGGGTTCTGATAAGAATCAGATGAGATCATATAGGTGAAAACATTCAGAATACTGTAAAATCCTTTACAAATATGAATTATTATTCTTATACTTTATCTGGAATTTAATGAGGTTTGGAGCCCAGGCTTTTATGCAAGCCCACTTGCTGCAACCCTTTACATAAATCAGCACTTGTCTAATTTTAGCAATGCCAACATTATATCAATTTTTTTTTTTTTTTTTGGTATGCGGGCCTCTCACTGTTGTGTCATCTCCCATTGCGGAGCACAGGCTCCGGACGCGCAGGCTCAGCGGCCATGGCTCACGGGCCCAGCCACTCCGCGGCATGTGGGATCCTCCTGGACTGGGGCACGAACCCGTGTCCCCTGCATCGGCAGGCGGACTCTCAACCACTGTGCCACCAGGGAAGCCCTATATCAATTTTTAATATTAAATTTTATTTATAGAATTAAACTATCACTAATATACATAGTACCTCTTTAGTGTTAGGATTTAATGAAGGTCTACTTAGCACTAACCTTATCTATTTCACTTCCCTCCATATATCTTTACTACTGTCACACTTATTTAGAAAAGAGACCATCGAATTGGTTTATTGCCCCCATATACATTAACAAATCAGTTCTAACTGATCTGCCTTCAATACTATCTGTGAACTCACTTAACACAATCATAATTCTTTCTCTAGCTGACCTTAATTATTCCTCACTGAATTTTTCTTGGCTAAGAATGAATCATTAATAACCTCTTCCTCCTATTTTCTGGTTTTCCCCAATAGGTGGATCCTGATCTACTGCCAGACCTAGTTTCACCTTTCCTGAAATCAAGTATATTTATGAAGTATAACCATAACTAAGGATATCATTCCACAAGTTATGCACAAAAGTTTCATAACTCTATAATCTCACTTTATCCATGTACGAGTTTATATTTTCTAGAGAATTTTTCCATTTTTATTTCACAAGAAACATCATCAAACATATTCCAAACTATTGAGAGGCTAGTTCTACTGCAAGCTTCAAATTTCTTTCCTTCAGGGGACTTTCTTGGTGACGCAGTGGTTGAGAATCCACCTGGCAATGCATGGGACACGGGTTCGAGCCCTGGTCCAGGAAGATCCCACATGCCACGGAGCAACTAAGCCTGTGCACCATGACTACTAAGCCTGCGCTCTACAGCCTGCAATCCACAACTACTGAGCCTGTGAGCCACAACTAATGAAGCCCATGTGCCCTAGAGCCCGTGCGCCACAACTACTGAGCCCGTGCGCCACAACTACTGGGCCCACACGCCACAACTACTGAAACCCGCATGCTCTAGGGCCCATGCTTCGCCACAAGAGAAGCCACCGCAATGAGAAACCCATGCACCACCACGAAGAGTAGCCCCCGCTCGCTGCAACTAGAGAAAGCCTGCATGCAGCAACAAAGACCCAACACAACCAAAAAAAAAAAATTTCTTTCCTTCAGTGCAAGAGTTTGACATTAAAAATAAATAGTACTCTGATGATGCAGTCTTTATTTTCTTGTGCCATAATCATTCTTTTCTATATCAGAATTGAAAGATATTCAAATTTTCCTTAGATCTAACACAGAGTACCATAAACATTTTATTCTTTGAAATTTTGTCTCTTCAGAGTAACTTAAAAGAATTTTTCCCAAACAGAAGTTCAAAACAGTAAAACCTTGAGTGGGCTTTTGAGATTTGTAAATGTAATAATCACTTGCAATTATTATTATCAATAACACACATCCTTAAGATGAGATGTCCTTTAGATGTCCCTACCAAGCCACTGAATTGTGGGCAGTAAGTTATTTTAACATGCTTCACTATGTTTCCACAAACATAGTGAATAAATCATAAATCACTTCCAAGATGTAAATTAAACACTTGGTTCTCAGGATCATCACTAAAAATTTCAAATCAAAAGTTACACTTAGGGGGCTTCCCTGGTGGCACAGTGGTTGAGAGTCCGCCTGCTGATGCAGGGGACACGGGTACGTGCCCGAATACCGCAAAAAAAAAACAAAAAAAAAAAAAAAAAAAAAAAAACAGTTACACTTAGGAAATCCACAACCATTATTTTGTATAAATACAGATGAATACTACTCTATGGCATTATCCATAACTTTAAATATAGGCTTTACCCGTCTACAAATGGGTTTATAAAGGTACCTACTATTATCACTTCAGATCAATAAGAAATTTACTAACAATGGTTTCCTAACTCTCTGGTCTCTAAATGACCTACATAAAAGTAAACTGCGAACCTCTTCCAACAACCGTTAGCCTCCATATTTTTCAGACAATCGGATCCCACGTGAGACTGCCAAAATACTACTTATTCTGTGAAATGTGCTAATCCTCCTGATCATGAAAACTGGAACTAACGATCTTCATTAAGAATTTTAACTCTGGATCCTCAGAATACTTCTTAAGAAACAAAAAACATCCTAAGAAGCCGTCCATTCCCCAGTCACCCATCTTAGCAACCAAGTGTAGAACCTGGCTCCTCGCCACTAGAGGGGGGTGTTTCTTCTATTGGTTTCTCTTTCCCCTAATTTGGCTTACCAGAATTTCTGGTCCAACTAGAAATAAGCCTCAAGATCAACATCCTGACTTTTATTTCCCCTGCATACTGTGTGGCCCTTTCTTTTTATTTCAGGCTGTAAGCTACCACTAAAATATCAACTTCAATCCCTGATTACCTGTACAATTATGTCCCATGTCCTATTTCATTGCCTTTTTACTAACAAACAAGATACACAGAGCTGATTCTAGAAGACTTTGACATTAGTTCATCTGAAAAAAATCAGAAAATGCAACCAACCTCGCTTATTCTTTTTCAGGAAAAAGGCTTTTATTCATTTTCCATGTTCACATTATTTCATTTGAATCACAACAAAACTACAGAAAAGAATTGAACAATTAGTAACAAATTCCAAAGAAGAAACTCTATGTCTTTAAGTGACTTGCCCAAGATTTCAGGTAGCAAATAGTGAAGCCATAAATGAAGACTCAAGTGCCCTGACCCCTAGACATTTCTGGTGCTACCTGTTCTATGCCATGAGTAAAAGGCACTAGATGAGAAAATGGACTGAGGACTGACCTACTTTTACTTTTGCCATACCAGTCTAGAGCAAACAGCTGTGTGACTACTTAACTCACTATTATTTCTGGCAAAGATTATACATGTCTTAGACTAGCCCCCACTGGCCATAAAGTCACAAAGTGAGGCAGGAGTAGATGAGAGAGATAAAGGAAAAGAGAGGCTCAGGGGAGAAGGAAGAGATGAAAATAAATCTATTAAACAATTTTGAGGCCAGGCATAAGATGCTAAGTATGCAAGAACAGGGACCAAGATGCATCGAGGAATCAGAATCAGAATCAGGAAAAGAACAAATGAATGACAAAAAGAAGCAGTCACACCACCAGATATTCAAATGATCCAAAAGGCTCCAGAACAGGGACTTCTCTGGTGGTCCAGTGGTTAAGACTCCATGCTCCCAGTGCAGGGGGCCCAGGTTCGATCCCTGGTCAGGTAACTAGAACCCACATGCTGCAGCTAAGAGCCCGCATGCTGCAACTAAAGATCCTGCATGTAGCAACGATGATCCCATGTGCTGCAACTAGGACCTGGTACAGCCAAATAAATAAATAAATGTTTTTTTTAAAAAAGGCTCCAGAAGAGATGATGGCGGCTGGCTGATTCCTTGCTGCTTTCTGTGAAGAACCTCTAAGGGCAGAGGCCCTTAGAGAAGACTGAGACAAGAATTGGCCAGTTAAAATCTGCACCCACTTTCTGAAGCCATAAGACAGGGGAGGGAAGAGCCCCAATAAAAGGAAATCTATCAGAATAAAATCAAAACCGTTTGACATGAATCTGCTTGGGACAAAGTGAGTATACCACTCAGAATGCTTTTGGCTGCAAGTGACAAAATCCCAGATAATGCTGGCTTACACAATAAGGAACTGTGTTATCTCACAGACCTGGAAGTTCAGAGGTGAGGCAGACCAAGTACAATACAATCAGAAGTTCAGTAAGGCCATCAAGAGCTCAGGTTTCCTCTCTCTGTTCTGCCATCTTCTAGATCAGCTTCCTCCAAAGCTAGTTTCTCTCATTACCCTAAGATGTCTTGAGCTTTTCTAGCTATCATATTCAGACATAACAGCATCAGAGGAAGAAGAGGCACCATCTCTTTCTTTTATCTCTTTTTAGGGTCAAGAAAACCTTTCCAAGAAGCACCCCGGCCCTCCACCAGGCTTCCCTTCACATCTCATTGGCCAAAATAGGTTACAGGCCATTCCTAACCCTTCATTAGCAGAGGAAATGGGATTAACCATGACTGCTTAGACTCATCATCTAGGGTGGAATTAATGCTGGGTAGTCAGTCACTATGACCATACCACGGGCAAGTTATAATGTTGAGTATTACTGTGACATTGTTTTCACTCCATAACAAACGTATAATTTATTATGTTGCTTCCAAGATCTTAACGATGAGGCATGTGCTTTGCCCAAAATTTAGATAATTACTCTTTGCTGACATTCCATATGTGCCATCATAAACTTTTTTATCAGTTATAAAACATTTTATTACAATTTTCTTGGCCAATCCACTATTTAAAAAAAAACTTTAATGCAATATTTTAGAGCAAGAATGGTAAATAGGTTTGTCACAGCAACTCCAATAGGTACAGCTACTTAGAATCCCATTTCAAGAAAGATCCAAAGATGAGTTTGGATCCAATAAGTAATAGTGCCATGACTGATTAGTGATGTCTACCATGTACTCAGGTTTGCGCACAACACATAGCACATATCTGCCAACCCTGACTTAGAGAAAATCTATTTAAATAACTTCCCTCCAATGACAATGGATCTCTCTGCCTTATTTTTATTTTAGTCAGGAGCCAATCTAATTCCTACCCTCTCTTTATTATTCCCATCTAATTTATATATTTATACACATAATATACATCAAGCGTGAACTCCAAAAATTATTCTATAGATAATCAGAGCGTTCCACAGGGACCCTTTTGTAAATATATAGAAAGGGTTGGCAGAATGGCTTAATTTACAAACTGTCTCACTTAAATAAAGCAGGGGGGGTGTCTTTGGGGCCCAGGCTAGTTGTGGATCTCAGCAGGCTTCAGGGACAGAAGGAAAAAGAGAATGGCAATCTATTCCCAATTAAAGTGGACTGGCCCACAGTTGCAGGTCAAAAGGGAGAAAGGAACCAAAGCCTAAACCTGGACAAAGGTGATTAATCAATAATTGGAGAATGCTTAAATAATGGCAGATTACAAACAGTATGCAGAGTTTATGTGTATAAAATGCATTTGAAAAGATAGGAAAGGACAACAGTGGTTATTCTTGGGTAAATTAATTTATGGCTTTTTTTTTCCTTTTGTCCTTCTACTCGTCTACATTTTTCTGAGTGTCCTGTACTGCACATACACTGCCTTTTTAATGAGGGGGAAAAAAACAATAATGGAAACATGTTTTTATCTCATCCCTTGATGTTTTGGTTGTTCCAATTAACCTCTTATTGCCTTGTAGTTAAGATTGAGTTTGTCCAAGTATGCTATTGTTGGGCAGCTAGGTTGTCTTAACCTTTTGGTATCACAAGCAACAAAGTACTCTTGTAGTTGAAAATTAATTTGAAATATAAAAGAAGAAAAATCAGAAAAATCTCTAGAAAATGGACCAAAAGTGTTTAAACACCCCATAATATACTAAAAGTATCACTACTCAAAAATTAATAACTTAGGATATTCACACCAAATAATTGTTTTAACCAAATTGTCCAGTTGACCAGTTTACTTTCAACTAAATTGTATTTGGACAAAATTGATTTTGGCCAAAATAACTTTAAGTCAAATTGGTATTGGACAGAGTATACTACCAGCATCAGAGGAAAGTCTAAATGCAGAGATAAGAAATAGCACCCCCCCCAAAAAAAGTTTCAATAATAAGCAACAGGCAAGTCTGAAAGAGAAACATCACCTGGGGCAATGTTTCAAAGTAGAAGGAAGTGTTTATCAAGGAGCTATAAAACTAACCCAAGTAGCTTAGAAAGTGCTAGTAAGGATATCAAGTAAATTCAGTTTCAGCTGCCTGTTTGGACACTCTCCCCTAGGTAGAACAATGCTGGGTTTTCTCCAGGTTCCCTAGATGAAAAACTTAATCTGTTTGGAGTTCAAATTGAGGATGTATGTTCCCCAAATCATTCATCCACAATCACTTTCCCAGTAAATGAGGTTCTGGAGCTGGCCACTGCATGATGGGGAATCCAAACCACTTCTTGGGCATATTATGGTTCCCCACCCCAAATTATAGAGGGTAATATCCCATATTGTCAGACAAGCAGAGGTAGCAGATGATGTGAATTTGCACGGAAAGAAGCAATCTGAACTGGATTGCCGCAGGAGTAAAAGACCCAGGTAGTGGGTTTCAGCTTCTAGAATAGCTGGTTAGCATGGCCAGAGAGAGTTAGAAGACATCTCTGACTTGAACAGTCTTCGAAGGAACCAGATTACAGTTAAGATTTCTTTTTAGCCCATTATTGCTCCATGGAAAATCCTGGAGAGCTTTCTGAGCAGCCTGTATGCATTCAAATATTAACTGGTTGTCAGGCTGCTGGTGTTGCTGAGGTAAGCAGAGAGGTAGCAGAGTAGAAGGCAAAGACATCTGTGCCATTAAAGAAGGGATTCTATAGGAAGGAAAACAGAGAAATGCATTTATATTCAGTCACAGCAAAGAAGGTGTGAAAAAACAAGGTAGATGAATCAATTTGTTTCTACTAAAAAGCAAAACAATGTAGAGAGGGACTATTCACAAATGGTGTTGGGGCAACTGAGTAGCCATTTGGAAAATAATTAAATTTGGACCTATGTCTCACACCATACACTAAGAAAAGTGCATCAGAAAACTTAAGTGTAAAATAGAAGCCATAAAAGTAGTAGTAAAAAAAAAAAGTAGTAGTAGAATATGAGAGAATTCTTTTATAACCTTGTAGTGGGGCAGGCTTTTCTAACTATGACACAAAACCCAGAAGTCATAAAAGAGAAGACTGACAAATTCAACTACATTTTAGGAAAAATCTACATGGCAAAACACTACAAGCAAAGACAAATGACAAACTGGGGTCGGGGGGGATGATGCAACTCATTTTACAGAGGGCAAACCTCCATATTATAAACATCAGCTACAAGTTGATTTTCAAATGACCGCCCCCCCAAAAGAAGAATATAAGAGATACTTCACAGAAAAGGAAATACAAATGGCTTTTAAACATATGAAAAAATATTCAAACTCACTGTTAAAAAGAAATAAAAATTAAAACCACACTAAGATAACAATTTTCACTCACTGGATTGGAAAAAATCCAAAAGTTCAATAACACATTTTGTTGGCAAGAACACAGGTAGTCAGGCACTCTTATACATTTCTGATGGGGGTATAAATTATACAGCCTCTATGAAGGGTAGTACCTATAAAATCACTATGAGATACACTCTTTGACCACAATTCCACTTTTAGGAATTTACCCTACAAATATATTTGTACAAGTGTGAAATAATCTATGTAACAAAAGTATTTACTGCAGCATTGTTTCTAATAGCAAGAGATTGAAAATTTCCCAAATGTCTATCAATATGGTACTGATTAAATAAATGATGCTATAGCCACACAATGATGTGGAAGAGATCTCCAAGACATACTGTTAATATGAAATATACCTCATATATTTCTCCACTGTTATGGAAAGAACACCAAGATACACTGTTGAGTGAAAAAGGCAGAATGGAAGCATAAGCTTCCATTTGTATAAAAAAGGAAAGGAAAACAGAATTTATATTTGTATTGGCTTGGGTATGCATTTTAAAACTCTAGGAGGATAGGAACTGAGTAGATGGTGGACAGGAGTGGAAGGGAAACTTTTTTATTTCTAAACATTTTGTTGTTTGAATCATGTGAACGCATTACCTTTTCAAAAGTTAAATCTTAAGATTTAATATATTAAATGTTTAGAAAATATAATTTGAGTTCCTAGATAATATTCTACATTTATGTCCCTCAGTCTATGGGTGATAGATTGTAGACAAGTGACAAGAGGCCTTGAACTGTAAAGCAAAGTGAGGGTTACAGTACGAAATCTGATGACTAGGAGTGAAGAACTCACCAATGAACAGGTTGTACAGACCCAGGGTAGAGACAGTAAAGAAAAGAGGGAAGGACACCATCTTGTGAAAGTATCAGAGCAAAAGTGCCACATCGAAATAAAGAGATAAGCCAGAGATTAACTCTTGAGGGGGTTTAGGATCAAAAGGTGATATAATTCCTTAGGATACTTGAATTCTTTAGTTCAAACACAGATGTCACAGAGTGCTGTGACTCAGGGGTACTGCCCTCAATATGGACAACTAGATGTGTCTGTAGTCTAGTCGCAATGGAGAGACAGGCGGTTCAGAAGCAGCAGCACAGTGATGTACAGCAGGTCTTCTCTGCTGCTCTCTCATGCTGAACCCCTGAGTGAAACTCTCTCAGAAAAGTTAATAAGGCCACGAGGCTGGTTATGATAAAGAAAATAGAATATTTTGAATAAAGCTTCTTGAAAACTGCTTTCATTCATTCATCAAATGTTTACAGAGCACCTATTCTGTGCCAAGAACTGCTCCATGGGCTCAGTAAATTCATCCTCCCAAATAAATATGTCCAAGATAATTTAAACAAAAAGGCATTTTAAAAGATTTTGAGATAAATAGAAGCTTCTCACACACAAAAAATTTAAATATAAAAAGTCACTAAAAAGTTAACTGGCAACTATAAAGTACCATGAAACTATGGTAAATGGACTTCAAATTGTATACAGGTTATCCTGTTGTTTTTAAAAAGTGAAATTAATGACTTAGCATGAATTTAAAATAAGACAATCATTTTCAGAAATTAGAAATAATGAGTAAAATTCAATAATTTTACTAAACTTAAAAAGTATCAATATAAATCTTTAAAATATGGCTTTCTATTCTCATCACTACAATTGATAAAACAGGAAAACATAACCGGAAAAGAGAACTAATTCAGAACAGATATCAGGGAAGAATTTTTCCAGTAGTGAACTGTAAACATGAGTAACAAATAATGAAAAACGTATTATGGCAAAAAATTAGAATCAGTTACTAATTACATGATCTAAGTGAGAAAACAGATACCTAAATATGTAGAAGAGGCATTTAAAAAGTAGCCCTAAATTAATGGACAAACCATGTTTTTACTATCCAAACCTAACTCAGATAATACATAAATCTGCAATGTGTTAAGATTCAGGTATTTCCCAATGCCTACAAAGTCAGCTCTCATTTATCCATAAAAATGTATCCAACAGCAAACCAGCAAGTTTGCAAACAGAATTTATTGTATTCTTCCTGTTTGACTTGCTAACATATTTCCAACTTAATAACTACTTGGTACTTTCCTTTTTGACCTGCCTTCTCAATATCTCACTTTCTCTATCTGTTTATACTCTAAAAGGATGTAAAGACTTACAAGCCCACCATCACCAGCCCTTTTCTAGGAAAAAGCAAAAAGGACAGTTCTGCCTCAGCTGCTACATTTAAGAAGAAATGATTCATGCTTAGCATGCAGTGAGAATCAGAAAAGAACAGGAAGAGCAAACAACAGTATCCATTCCAATGAAAGTTTATTAATTTGTATGAAGTCAATTTGTGACTCATCCATATTCAAATGAATGAACAAAAACAAATTCCAAAGCTAAATATAAAATGACTTTTGGACTATCCAGGTTTCTGCTTGTTTCCACTTTATGGACAAGACAAGGCTGTGATGCTGGCAATACATTAACACTCTCAGGCCACCAAGATCCCACTCAGTGGCTACAGTTATTTATCAAGTAGGTCAAAGAAGTTTAATATAATATTACTACAAATATTACTACTATTTGTATAGTATACAAAAGAGCTACTGAACCTCCTGACTACAGCAATCAAGTAGTGACAGGAGACCAGGCCAGAGCTGACTCACGATTTACATTTAACCAGCCTTAAAAAGCATTCAACTTTAGAACCTGAAAGATCCTTAAAGATCATATAGTCAGCCCAACATTATCCTTTTACAGATGATATTTAGGCCCCCCGCAAAAGATTAATTAACTTACCCAAGGTTGGGCAGCTTCATGGCAGCAAAACCAGCCCCAGGCCTCTGAGAAGCAATCTAGTGCTTTCTGTAAAATACAGCATCCCACTCCTGGAGAATATGCTGAAGGAACTGATCTTGTACATGTGAGGCAATTTTTTTTTTCCAGAGTTGGATGATAGGAAAGGGCTATGTAGTTATATGTGGAGAGATATTTACTTGCTCCACCAACCCTAGCTAAAATGCAGATCTTATTTCATAGGCATAAATAATATCCTGAATTTATCACACATGCGTAATAACTTTTCTCTCCCAAATCACTGTGGCCTTCCAGAGTTTACCAACGACTGGGGAAAACATGACTAAGAAATAAACTATCTTTTTAACCAGATTGCAAGCCTGTCCTGTTATTTATTAATGGATAGAAAAATATTATTTAATGAGATTAAAAATAATATTACCACTTATACTATTTTTTTAAATAAATTTATTTATTTATTTATTTTTGGCTGTGTTGGGTCTTTGTTGCTGCACGCAGGCTTTCTCTAGCTGCGGCAAGCGGGGGCTACTCTTCGTTGCAGTGCGCGTGCTTCTCACTGCAGTGGCTTCTCTTGTTGTGGAGCACGGGCTCTAGGCGCACGCGCTTCAGTAGTTGTGGCATGAGGGCTCAGTAGTTGTGGCTCGCAGGCTCTAGAGCACAGGCTCAGTAGTTGTGGCGCACGGGCTTAGTTGCTCCGCGGCATGTGGGATCTTCCCGGACCAGGGCTTGAACCTGTGTCCCCTGCATTGGCAGGCGGATTCTTAACCACTGCGCCACCAGGGAAGTCCAGCACTTATACTATTAAGTAATCTTTCCCTCTCTGGTTTTTACTCTTTTCTAAAATTTTCTGTAACATAGAAAGTCTTTCCTGATCTATTATTTACTTTTTCCTTGTTAAATATTCATATTCTAATTCACATGAGCCTTTTTCTAAAACTTGTAAGAAATCATAATTCCAAAATCTCTTTGCCTAGCTTACTTCTGCATATACGTAGTGTTATACAAATCTATTTAAATGTATCTTAGAAAAGATAAGAAACTCAAGAATTTATGTGTTTAACTGGTTATACATAGGTGCCATGGTTCTCAATTTTTTAAACCTTAAGAAATTTTCCCAAAAGAAGTTGATATTAACATTTCCTAGCCTACAGCATCCCATTCTTCATTGAGAGGAAGCAGCATAAGTGAAAGTACACATAGAGGGGGAAAGACTGTAGAAAAGTCAAACCAAAAGTCTGTCAGGGAAAAAAAAAAAATCATAGCAAATCTTCCTACACGGCTATAATAGGTACAAGCCAAGCTGCAATTTCCTTGTATCACCATGTGGCTGGCTGGGCCTGTGGTGGGCACTATACTCAATCAGGAGTGTTAAAAGTTGAGGTAAAGAAAACAAACCACTCATGTCAAAAATATCCTAATCCATATAACTGGTTAACTTATGTTATGCCTGTTCTCTCTTCATATTCAAATTTAGATGGGAACTATTTTATGGATATTTACTATCTCTGTTAAGCTTAGGTGCCACAGAAATTTCAAAGATATGTGAGACATGCTTTTGAAGCTTATAGTTCAACAGGGCAATAAGCTGTGGACACAAGAGCACAAAAAGAAGGCAGTAAAATAAGAACTTTATGAAAGACTAAAGCACAATCTGAGTTCATTTCTTGAACTAGTTTTAGAGGAAGGGTAAGATTTCAATAAGCAGAGAAGAAGGGAATGCCATAAAAAGGAAAACTATGAACAAATGTGGAAGGGTAAAAGGATCTCTGAAGAAAAGTGAGGATAACAGTTTGACTAGGATAGGAAAATTCTGTGGAAATAAAGAGGCCAGGATGTGGAGGCTTTGGGGTTTTATTTTGGAGACATATCCAGCTGCTGAAGATTTTTGAGCCCAGGAGTGATATAACAAAAGCCGTATTTTAGGAAGAATAATCTGGCAATGATAGAATTGATAAGGAAGGGATAGTATGCAGGTAGGTCAGACAGAAAACTACTACCATTGTCCCATGTTCCTAAGCCCAGTAATTTAAGTGTATAAGTCAATGTCAGCCCAAGCTACCAAATTTTATATACATATCTTAAATGTAGTCTAGAACTTCTATAGTGATTCAGGAAAACATGGACTTACACACGTGTCTTTTAATTTTCCTTCCTATCTTCACCTTAGGTAACAACTTCTGGCTTGGAATTTTCATTTCACCTTTCCTCACCCAATTTTTGTATCAGCAAGACTCATCATCATTCTTTACATATTAGCAAAATCAACAAGATTTACATGTTAGTGATTAATCAGAAGAGTCTTTAAAGCAATTCTAAATCCCATTTTGTTAAAGTAACTGCTTTATATCACACACAATAAATTTCCCCCAAATTTATATTTTGTTTTCCAAGAGAAAGAGCACTTTCTTTCTTGCAGACAGACTACACCTACAAAACCAAAACAAAATGAAAGATAATTATCAAGTGAATCTGTAATAGTTACTTCATAGAAAGAATTTTTAACAGATTGGCTGCCATAAGTATCATGAAAGCAGAAACTAACTGCTTTCTTTGCTTTGGGTGTAAACTAGGCCACACATGAATGTCCCTCTTCTAGAAAAAGGACCAAACCAGGTTAAGTTTTCCACATTTCACAGATTAAGATAGTCTTATTCTATTTGATTTCCCAAAAGAAGAGATTTAATTATAAAGTATTGTTTCATTTGTCATCAAAAAGGTATTTTATATTACTGAAATGGTCATATTACATAAGCCTTACAGAAAATTATGCCTGACTTTCAGTAAATCAGACTTTTGAAACAGTACAGAACAATAGATATTAATTTGAAAAAGAGAACAATTCACTTGGTTTGAGGTCACCTAAAGAACTGCATATGACTACAGCCCTAGGTTTAAGCAGAGGATGGTGTCCCAGTTTGTAAGAGAGCCTTGTCTCTGCTTCCATGACTTTCCATTTGAGTGCAAAAATGTTGCCACTTATCAGTGACCACTGGAACCTCTCCAACAGTCAGTCCAGCTTCCTACCCAGAGGAGTACTAAGCCAGCTGATTGGCTCAGTGCAATCAGACAACAGCCCTCAGCCTCACAGTAGTCAAGGAACAAAGATTGGTGACCCGATACTCAAGAAGAAAAGGACGTAAAAGGCAGAGGAGGGGAAAAAGAGGCGAGGGAAGCATATAACCAACATAAACGTGCAGAAAGTCACATTCACTCCAAGAGTCAAAGGGAGAAATGCTTTACCTGGAGATATTCAGACAGGAATGGAATTTTTTTTTTAATGTAACATAAATAAGGAAAACCGGTTTGAAACGGTCACTGAGGAAACCCAATTCATATAAACAAACTTAGCTAGAAGCTTTATAAGTACCTTCAGTGGGCAAGGATCTTTTACATACTAACATTTTAAAATGTAGTTTACTCAACAAATTCACTGAAAGATGTTCTGTTTCCTAAAAACTGTACCTAATAACTGTTCTTTTCAGTGATTCCAGTTCTGCACGCGATTTCAAATTGAAGGGGGAATGGGTGGGGTGCAGAACATAAGAAATTTTTACAGCATGGAAATAAAAGTATTTTTAAACCTTCTTGGGGGTGAAAAGTTAGGCAAGAAGTAATACGTGGAAACTGTCAAGTGCTTCTCTACACATCCACCCACCAGATACCATCGCAGCCGGCTAGGGGAGTCTCCCTCTTCTTGCCTGACAGCTTCACTTTCTTTGAGGTCTGGAGCTGGTGATCACACTGGCCCGTCATGGTATTTTCATTTAACAAAGCAGTTACTCAACAGGGGAAAAAGCCACAAAGGAGCAGAGCAACTGCTGCTGCACCCGTGATGCAAGTGCAAGATGAGCCCCGGGCCGCCACCGCCGCCTCGGCTCCTCCGTGACGTCCGGGAGGGGTATCCCCGGCTCTCAGGAAGTGGTGGCCGCGGGCGGCTCCGCCCCCACGCGACTCGGGGCTGGCCGGGCCGCGGGGTGGCTGGACGGCCGGGCCTGCTCAGCTCACACCCACTCACCCCGACCCCCTGCGCCGAGCCCGGCCCAGCGTCGCCGGTCACCAGACTGGGTCGAGCCGAGTCCAAGATGGCGACTCCGCCCCCACCCCCTCCGCACTCCCCGCGGGGTCTGGGCGCCCCTCTGCTCTGAATGGAGAAGGGGCGGGGGTGACCGAGGGGAACCTACTCCGCTATCTGCCGCGCGCTGCGGCGGCGGGGCCAGGCCAACCGCCGAATTTAGTAACATTGCCTGCGTCAATCACGCGCCTCGCGTGCGTCAGTGCCGCGCGGCTCCAGGTCCTGCTACCTCCACCCGCCCGCCTTTGAATGGATGCAATGTAGCAGCGCCCTCCTTCTTTGTGAGACTGGATTGGAACCCGTGGCAGTTCAGAGGCTCTGTTCCTGTCCGCTAGGTCAACTTTCGTAGTACCCTTCCAGGTCTTCTCCACACCACCCTGTCTGAAGCGGAAGTGGAGGCGAAGAAATATACCCATAGCATATGTATAATTCTAGTTTTGTTTCCAAGTTTCTTGTGGTAGCTCGAACCTTCGATTCTGAATTGTGTGCTCCACCCCCCACACACACGCAAAGATTGTGACAAGTCAAAGACATAAATGTCACAGCTGATTCAAGCGGACCACATGGGGACCATGTCTGTCTGCATTGTTTCACTCAAATACTTTCTCCTCCTCAAAAAAATCATTTTTGAAAGAAGTTGTTTTCACCCAGCTGCAATCTTTGGAACTAGGAGACTTTAATTCTGATAAAATTTTGTTTTTGTTTTCAGCAAGAAATTCACACTTAAATTCATCACTTCCAGGAAGAAATTGCTCTCCCTAACAGAATCGCCCAGGCTTTCAGCTCACCATTTCATAACAACTGTGTCCCAGGAGACCAGAGCAAATCCCGTAGCGAGGGACTGACTAATAAATCCTGTTGACTGATTTCGAAATGTTTAATTTGGGAGGTGGGAGGGTAGGCCCGTCTACAACCATCAAAAAGTGAAAGTGCGAGCTGAGAGTTACATTTCTGATGGGAGGGGGTGATTTGCAAGTCAGACCCGCTCAGCTGTTCAACACGTGTGTTTGTTTTACACACAATAAGTAGTTTCTGCTGCAGCGCGCGCGGATGACGGATGTGCACTTAGTTGGGTTATAAAGTCCAGTTAGGAAACCCACATTTAAGTGTAAAGAAATAAAACCTTATCTTCCCAGAGCCATCGGTATCCCTGTGCGAAACACGCACCCAGCAAATGATGGGAGGAGGAGAGAGATTAGCCTAGGCGCAGGGAGCCAGAGAGACGTAAACAGCTTTAGAACTGTTGCTTGGGGAAAGAGCAGCACCTCGGGGAGTCTTCGGACTGGTGCCTGACTCCTGCACCCGCTGCCAGGTCACTCGGAGAAGCTGGCTGGCTCAGCCTTCCCTTTCGGAAGAGCTGTCCTCTCTCTTACCCCCTCGCCCTGGCTCCCTGCCTCGGGGCAGCCTCGGAGGCGCGCCAGTAGCACTCCTCCAACTCTACTCCACCCGAGTCTGACAGCTGGGCGGTCCCGCCTGACCCGCGGGCGGGCCGCTGCACCCTCTTACAGAATAGCGCCCGGGCAAGCAGCGCGGTTGCAAACGGGTTGGCAGCGCGGGTCCGAAAGGCCCCCGGGCCGGGACTGGCCGCGCGGCATAGTTTCCATTGCGCCACCCTGCAAATGGCCGGGGAACGCGCGCGCGCGCGCGCACATGCACACACACCCCCTCCCTCGCACACGCGGAACCGGCTGGGCCAGGGGAGGGAGGAGGAGGGTGACGTAGCGTCCCATGGCGTCACATTGACGTCTCGCATTCCAGGCACTCTATGGAGAGGCCGCTAGGGCTCCTGTGGCATAAATGACGTGCCGAGAGAGAGAGCGAACGCGCAGCCGGGAGAGCGGAGTCTCCTGCCTCCCGCCCCCCACCCCTCCAGCTCCTGCTCCTCCTCCGCTCCCCACACACAGACAAGCTCACACCCGCTCCCTCACTCGCACACACAGACACACGCGCGCACACACGCTCCTCACACACACTCCACTCTCTCCCGCGCGCTCACACCCCTCTCACCCTGCGCCCTCGCGGGTGCAGCGCTGCGCGGCAGGCGGACGCCCCTCCCGGTCTCACTTTGCAACGCTGACAGCGCCGGCGGTGGCTGTGGAGGTGGGAACAGAAGCGGCATCCTACCCCCTGGTCGCGGCCCGAGCCAGGACGCCCGCGGAACCCCTCGGCGGCGCTCTCCCATGAATCGGGATCTCAGCATCCCCTGCCAGCAGCTCACTGCCTCTGGGAGCCGCTGGACTTCTACACCGCAGCCCTTCCGGGACGGCAACTGTGACTCCCACCCCCCCCGCCGCCCCCAGTGCAGATTTCGGGGCAGCTTTCTAGAAACTCGCTCTAAAGACGGAACCGCCACAGCACTCAAGTACGTATGAGATTCGCTCAGTTAATAGGGGGACTTGCTAAAAAGTTGGCGCGCTGGGAAGCTTAGCTTCTGAAATTGACAACTTTGAGTGTGGGGTTTTCCCCCCTCGCCTCCTCGCTCAGGCTTTGCTCGCGGAGTCGCCGGTGTGTTCTGATCTGAAACTTTTCCCCCGTAGCGGGCCTGCGGGGATCTCTGGAGCTTGTGGGATTCCTCTCCCTACCCAAAGAGGCGAAAAGCCTCTAACAAAGAGGAGGACCGGGATTTGTGCAGTAGCAGCTCCAGCGATGTAATTCAGGGTATTTCGGCTCTAGTTGTCATGGTAATGATGCTCTAGGCGGCGGCAGCGGCAGGGAGTTGCAGCTCCGGTGATGAACGGCAGTAATTTTCCTGCCTTTTAACTAGGGTTGAAAATAGGGGCTCCGGTGGGTCCAAGTTAATATGCCTAATGGTGACTCCGAGATGGTTGACTGGGAGGAAGCTTGGGAGGGAAGGGGCCTGGTCAGCAGCGGCCGGAGTTTGCAGCGGCGCTCCGAGGATCTCAGGAAAGAGGGCGTAATTGTAGGAATGTGGCTTATTGTATTGAAATGAGCCTGGGGCTCCACCAGGCACGTCTGCCTGGCGTCGCCGACTTGCCCGTTCACACTTTTCTCTTCAGAGGTAATTGGGTGTAATTGCCGACCCCAGTGCCCCGACACGCGTGGGAACGGTGTCCGTCTCCTCCGGGCCTTGAGTCGGTATGGGAGAGGCGTGTTTTACTCTTAACTGACAGAACTCGCGCTTTTGGAGAAGTTGCTCGTAGTGTTTTACTCTTCATAGAAATGAAAGTTTTCGGTGGTGAGAAGAGAGCGGTCAAGCGGGAGCAGCCTGCGGAGGCTGACTTCCAAAGGCACCTCTCGAACCTGTTGGAAGCTTGGGTCAGTCGTGAGGGAGAAAGCATTTGTCCCTTCATTCCAAAGAACGTTCTTGGAGATTGTCATTTATTTATTATGCCCACGGATTCTCCAGAGGGAAGAGCTGCACGGAGTTGGGTAATCAGAAATCTCGGGCTATTATCCCAGAGCCCTAGGGTGCCAGGAGAGAGGTACAGGGCGCCCTTCAGTCATTTCATCGCGAATCCAATCCTGAATCTTCTTTTCCCACGACGGAGAAATATTTTGTAGAACTGAGCTAGGGAAAGGAACAGCTGCCTAACGCGGCTGCTGAGCACAATGAATGAAGTTTGAGTTTCTTCGAGTTCTCTTATCCGAGCAAGACGCTCGTAATGTGAATGTCAAAGACCTCTTTGAAATTCTCCCCCGCGGTTTGTCTCCTCTCCCTCTGTCTTTCTGAGAATCTCTGCCTTTGCCTTTCTGTCGGTCTCTTCTCCACTCCTCCTGCCCCCGCCCAACCTCCGCCCCCGCTCCCCAGGGTTGGAAACTCCGTGGAGGAGCCCCGGTCACAATGGTGCGTTTCACGGTTTCCTTCACACACTTCACCACGGGGAGGGGAACACGGGGGTGTTCCTTTCGTCTGCCCACGAGAAAGAAAGGGGCTTTGACAGAGGTAGTTATTTCTTCCTAATTTACAACCCCGAGGCTCCGTGCTCCCGGCCGCGGCGGCCGCGAGCGGGAGCGGAGCAACGTGTTTCCAGGCTCTGAGGCTTTGCCTAGGTAACCGGTCGTTTCGGGGCGGGGGGGTAGGGGGAGTGGAGAGAGCCGAGGGGCGCTCGGCTCGGCGGCTGTAGGAAGTGCAGTGTGGCTCTTCCCCGTGAACGCCGGGCGCTCGAGGGGAGCCCCTTCCTTGGGGAGACGCTACCCTCGCCCACCCCAGTCAGAGGCCTATCCTTGGAGAAAGACTCCGCTTGAAAGGCCGCGGAGAAGGGCGGAAATGCGGGCACCTGGAGGAGGTGGTGGGAGGTTGCCAGAGACTCCCACTGAAGATGCGGGAGGGACGGGAAGCGCAAGCTACAGCCGTGGGAAGATCCGCCCTTGACTGCGCTAGGGCGAGCGCAGGCTTTCTGTAGTATCAGCTGGGGCTGGGGTTGGGGATGGCAAGGGAATCCCCCATTTCCTGGCCGTCGAGGGCTCCCCGGATCTGGAGGCTCCGATACCCTCTTTCCTTTCAGGCAAGCCCGGGGCGCAGGGGCGGCGGGAGACGAAACTTATCCGACACCCGCGGCCCGCGCACCCCCGAGGTTTTTGGAATTTTGGTAGTTTGGGGTTTTTTATTTTTCGAGTCCCTGTTGCCATCCGTTAAGCTGCGAGTGGGTGCGGGCAAAGGGGGCGCTATAGGCCGGAGTTTGGGGCCGTGGGATCCTTTCCCGAGGCCCGCCGAAATGAGCTTCTAGCTACAAAGTTTCGCTAAGGCTTTGCGCAGAGACGCTCACCCCAGAGCCGCTCTCGGCGCCCTCCGGAATGTGCCCCCCTCCGGGTCGCCGGATGGCCCCGAGCCTCGAAGTCGCCCACCCTCTGGGATACCGCCCGCTGGGCGCAGGGGGCCTCCCTCCCCTCTCACCACCAGCCGCAAACGCCAACCGCCTTGTGCCTCGTTTCCAGCGTCGGCCTATTTCTACTGTGTCCTTTTGTTTGCTTGACCCCTGGCCCCCGAAACTCGCGGCTAATAGAGGCGAAGCTCCATTAGCATTTAGAATGAAAAGCGCAGACTTTCTTAATTCCTCGGGCCATTCATGCATTCGTTCCGTACCCTGTGCCTTTCCTATGCAACGTGTAAAATTTGTATTTGAGGGGTGGGGGCGGGTGAAGTTGGAAAATATTTTCCGCTCGTGCACACTCACAGACTCCGATTCGGGCAGAACTCCTTCCTCAAGTGTTCTCCATTCTTCGGTTTTCATGACATCGTTAGCTTGGAACCAATTGTGGGGGCAGATAGATTAATTTCTGGGCGACGACTGGCTGCGCGTTTTTTTAGCCTCGGTTCGGGAACCACAAAACCGCGGTGAGCGCGGACAGCCTTTCCTCGGCTCCCCCAAGGCGCTGTGATGTTTGCTGCCCGGGGACTCCGGTCACCTTAAGCACTGCTTTCTTACCCTTCTAATTCTTTTGTAATTAATGCATTTCTAGAGATCTATTCAACCCTCACCGCCATACGCCCAGTCCAGGCCGCGGTGACCCAGCGTGGTCTCACTGTGACCTTTGTCTTCTCTCCTGGTGCCCGCAGAGCCCACTGCGGAAGAGCGCAGCCCGGCAAGCCCCAGCCCTGAGACTGGACCCTCAGCGGAGCCGGGCAGCACCTCCGCCGCTTCGCCCCGCCGGACGTCCCCGCCTCCTCCACTCTCAGCCTCCGCTGGAGAGACCCCCAGCCCCACCATTCAGCGCGCAAGATATCCTCCAGGTAGGTCTGAAGGCACGACCCCTTATTCCTCCCGGGCTGGAATATGTGGGTGGGGGAGCCACATACCCAGCAAGCAGGCTGGTCGACTTGCACAGCGCCAGGACAGCGAGTGACTGACTGCTGGCCGCGAATTTCACGGCACAGGTGGCTTCCTTGCACGAATCTCCTCTGGATACCACACCCTGTTGCTACCTAGTGGAGCAGCCAGATTAAATTAATCGTATTGCTCAAAGATATTTTTCCTGAGAAAAATGCAAATACATCAACAGATTTGGATCTTTTATACATTTTAATGTCTTCATATTTGCTCTATTTTTAATGCTAATGCATTTAAGTTATGGGATCATTTCGAACAATGCAAAGCATTTTTGTTTGTATAAAACGCAAATCATTTGGGTGCAGACATTTGGATTATTGAAGCTCAAAGGGAAAGAGAGAAAGCATTTGAGCTGAAAACCAAGGAGTAAATTTGATTTGGGCAAAAGAAAGGATTGCAGGTTTGGCTTGTAATACCTCTTTATGCATTTGGTAAAGGGATACCAGGTGCCTGGCCAAAGAGATGCAGATAAATAGAACTCAGTCCCAGCAAGCTCATCTTCTATCTGGAAACCTCAGAAAGACACAAAGAAGAGCAATAGGTAGGGACTGGCAAAGAAGAATGATAGAAAAGACTCATGGAGAAATCCAAGGGAGGAGAACAAATGAAACATCAGGCAGTGTTCTTTCTTTTAAATGACTAGCCTTTTATTTCACCCCAACAACTAGACAGCAGGATAAGTGCTCTTTTAACTTCAAACTAATGAGTGTTTGTAGGGTGCTCGGAAAATAAAGGCTTGAACTGGCCTCTCCTCATCACTGCTTCTTCCACCAGGCCCTCAACACCTTTCTACAAGTCAAGATTTCATCCCATACATGTATGACTCAATGAGATTTGGAAATGTGGGTAAGAGAAAGATGTCAAAGGAGATGTTAAGTATTCACTTTTCTATTAGTCACACCTTTTACACCATAGACTCCAAAGACACGTTAAGCACGTGGTTTTCCTTTGGCTCAGAAAAACCAACCACCAGAAACTGCCCAGTTTACTATTTATATTTAGCCATAAAGAAAGGGAAATAATTAGATAAATTATCCACTACATCCAATATTTCTTAGGGCTTTCTCATCCAGTTCAACCTCTCTGAACAACAGTAAGCACTCCAGATATCATTGCTTTGGGGGCTGAGAGAAACTAAACCTATTAAGAAACTGCTTTCTTTTCTAGGGGTGCTAATTCTTCTGTCATAAGAAAATATGTAGATAACTAACCTATTATGACAACTGTAAACTACTGTTATAAAGCAGCCACTGATATATTTTATTTCTTAGAATGGGGGGGAAATACACACACACACACACACACACACACACACACACACACATATAGCATATATGGCAGAGAGCAGGTTTGGTGGGTGTTCTGTTGCAGCTGCTGATCTTTTTCTTTGCAGATGGTGCAAACTCCCCCGAGTCCATTTCCTGGACCTACGTTCCTACCTCACCACCTAGCTGGCTGAAATCATCAACAGGGGTCCAGTTTGAGCAGGCTGCTAGCCTTTCTTGGAGGAGTAGGGAGAGGGTGGGAGAAAGCAGCCACAATGTGTGTGGGTAGCCTCAGTTGGCACTGATAAAATGTTAGAATGTCACTGGGCCAGTAAGTCCCATGTAGGACACCTTTTTTTTTTTTTTTCTTTTACTAACTCATAGGTTTACAAATCAAAGCTTAAAATGTTAGAATGTCACTGGGCCAGTAAGTCCCCTGTAGGACCCCTTTTTTTTTTTTTTTCTTTTACTAACTCATAGGTTTACAAATCAAAGCGTGTGACTTGGGGGACGAGTAGTCTCTTTCACCCAAAAGAAACCAACACAGCATTCACTGGATTTCTTCTTGTCCTCCTAATTTGTGGCCGAGGTCACTTCATTTAATCTCTAGGGCTCAAAACCACTTTTAAAAACACAACTGGGCTTATGAGGGAAGACATCAAAATTCACAGATATAGTGGAGGACAGGGCAAGGGAGGGAGGGTGGGCACAGAAGTCCTCAGGAGGCTGGGTTTTGGCAACCTGTGGCCCCTTTGGCAGTTTGTCAGGGATTCAACTTTCTTCCCAGGGGAAGAAGGAAGGAAGGAAGGGAGGAAGGAAGGAAAGAAGGAAGGAAGGACGGACTCTAAGTCTATGATACTAGAAGGTGAAAAGAATGTCACTTCCTCTCTATTTCCCATATTGGAGAGCGACAAGTCCATTGCTGCCTATTAGCTAGGAAGAGTGCCGACTTGCTTCTGAGAGACCTTATTCCTCTCCCTTGCAGATATGCCCTGTGTGCAAGCCCAGTATAGCCCTTCACCGCCAGGTTCCAGTTATGCAGCACAGACATATGGCTCGGAATACACCACGGAGATCATGAATCCTGATTACTCCAAGCTGACCATGGACCTCGGCAGCACTGAGATCACGGCCACGGCTACCACGTCCCTGCCCAGCTTCAGTACCTTCATGGAGGGCTACTCGAGCAACTACGAACTCAAGCCCTCCTGCCTGTACCAGATGCAGCCGTCGGGGCCCCGGCCTTTGATCAAGATGGAGGAGGGCCGCGCGCACGGCTACCACCATCACCACCATGACCACCACCACCACCACCACCAGCAGCAGCAGCCATCCATTCCGCCCCCCTCCGGCCCGGAGGACGAGGTGCTGCCCAGCACCTCTATGTACTTTAAGCAGTCCCCGCCGTCCACCCCCACCACGCCGGGCTTCCCCCAGCAGGCGGGGGCGATGTGGGAGGACACGCTGTCCTCGGCACAGGGCTGCATCGCACCCGGCCCGTTGCTCGACCAGCCGATGAAGGCGGTGCCCACGGTGGCAGGCGCGCGCTTCCCGCTCTTCCCCTTCAAGCCCTCGCCGCCGCCCCCGCCCGCGCCCAGCCCCGCAGGCGGCCACCACCTCGGCTACGACCCGACGGCCGCCGCCGCGCTAAGCCTGCCGCTGGGAGCCGCCGCCGCCGCCGCCGCCGCCGCGGGCAGCCAGGCAGCTGCGCTCGAGGGCCACCCATACGGGCTGCCGCTGGCCAAGAGGGCGGCCGCGCTGGCCTTCCCGCCGCTCGGCCTCACGGCCTCCCCCACCGCATCCAACCTGCTGGGCGAGAGCCCCAGCCTGCCGTCGCCGCCCAACAGGAGTTCGGCGTCGGGCGAGGGCACGTGCGCTGTGTGCGGGGACAACGCCGCCTGCCAGCACTACGGTGTGCGCACCTGCGAGGGCTGCAAGGGCTTCTTCAAGGTGAGCACTCGCCCCTCCGGCTCCCTCTCCCCTCAGCAGCCAGCCTCCCCAGACACCCGCTCGAGTGAGCGTCTAAGCGGGCCCTTCCCGGTTTGAGAGGTGTACTGGTTATACTGTGCATTTCAGTAGCCTTTCCTAGCACCCTCACACCCACTTTCTCAGGGCTTTTTAACTTGACGTCCATTACAGGAGGCCCAGACGGGCTTGAGGGGGCTGTGAACTTCCTGACTTGGCGTTACCTCCTGCTTATTTTTCTGGAGAGAGCTTTCAGCAGATTCGCAAAGGGATCTGTGACCTCAAAAATGCAAACACCTCACTGTGTTCCTCTTCTGTCCATCCAGGATGTCTGAGGGAATAGGGTCTGTGTGCCAGGCCCTGGGTGTTTGTATCTCATTTAATCCTCCTAGGAAGAGCTAGGACTCTAGACTCAAACAGAACTGACATTGAATTTTGGTCACCCACTAGCTATTTTTACTAACAGCGTCTTGAATGTTTAATTATCCTTGTTTCATAGATGAGGAAATGGAGGCTCAGGGAGGTTAACTGCCCCTGGACACACACTCAGAGAGTGAGATGGAGGCAGGATGCCAACTCATGTTTGCATGACCTCAACGTGCATGCCCTCTTCATAGCTCTGCAGCTGCAGAATAGACAGGGGCAGCTGGTGGATGCAGTTTGGGGCAGCTTACTCTGTAGAAGATGGTAGCTGGGGTCTCATCATTCCACTCCACTTCTGTACCACACAGAGTGGGGACACTCTTCATTATCTCAGAGACCCAAAGGAGAATTTTATAGTGGGCGGGTCTTTAGCCTCCCCCTTATTTTGCCCAGGAGGATACTGAAGTCTAGAGAGGTGATTTAGTTGCACATGGGGACAGTTCCAGCTGGTTTCTCCTGACTCTTGAGTTCAGTGCTCTTCTCACCACTCAGGGGGAACAGGCCTTGTTCTCTTGCAGCTCTATTTTTGCTACTGACTCCCAGACTTCTTCAGACACTTAATTCTGTGCCACCCTCCCCACTCCTCACTCCCCTGGCTATTATGTCAGGCATTTGCAAACCCCTGGATGCTCAATAATCACTTCCTAGCCTTCAGTGCTGGGCAGGGTGGAGGGAGAGGAGAAGCTAGATGCTGATTGGATAATGAGGATTTGGGAGGCCAATAGGATGTATCTGGAAGCATGCTGGAATTGGAGTCAGAACACTCAAATAGGAGTCCTTGATTTGTCACCTACCAATTTTATGATGTTGGGCATGACACTTCCTTCCAGGCCTCAGTTTCCCTATCAGGTGAATAAATTTCAGAGAAAGGATGTGAGTGTTAAATGAGAGAAATGTTTATGAAAGCACTTTATAAGCTTTAAAGGGCCATAAAAGAATAGTTCATTATAAATGAAAATAGAAACATTTATTTAAAAATGCACATGTGTGCATTGGTATACATACCAACAAGCAACAGTTATTTTTGATCTGGAGATAGGAATCATGTGATTAATTTCTGCAGATAAATGAGAAAATGCTTGTGGAAGGATTTTGCAGTATGTTAAATGCCATATAGGAGGTATGCAGGATTATGATGTTTTAAATGTAGAACCATCGGTTTAGCCGTTTTTTTCTGTCTTAACTACTCAAGCTTTACTTTCAAGTAACTGCATTCCTTTAGCAGATTTGCTTTTTACAGCATTTCAGCGGAAATGCTGAAAGGCAGTGAAATGGGCAGCTGAAAGGGGAAAAAGAAAGAAAAACAAGAGAAGTATAAGTAATCCACAAGTATAATCACCCCAGAATTGACCAAAATACAGGAGTGGTGATACATTCCTCGTCTAGAAATGTCAATTAAGTGTTCCCCAACAGCATCCTTCTTCTGCAGCAATATCTTGAAAACAAATCTATACTCGAAAGGGTAGGGGTAGGATAAGGGAGAACCACCCCACAGATCTGTTAATTAAGGGAATGGGAGCAGGTTTTACCCAGTGGCTTTCTACCATTAAATTGAATTCTTTAAAAATGTGACATGAAGTGCAGTTAATGATGGGAATTCAGTGATTGAACCATAACGATCTCTCCCTGTCCTTAAACTATTGTGCAGGCATACACAAAAGTGGGGATGGTTTGAGGTTATTGGGAAAACGTATACCTGAAGCAAAATGCCACCAGCACTGAAACTGGGATATTCTTGAGGACGATAGCAAGAAATAGAGTTTTTTTAATTACTTCATGTTCAATGAAAGAGAGCTTCATTTAGGAAACACAAGTTTCCTACCCTTACAAACTGCTGCGAATTTAAATGGTGGAAACCTCAGAAGTATGTTTATGTTTTGGCAATTTTGCATTTTAAACTAAAATCACCTGCTAAAGCAGGGAAAATGTATCTGGCTTTAAATTTTATATAAGCAGTTTAGAAATGATCTCTTAAAATGAAATTAAAAGGTGATAGAGTGAAAACTGATACAAGGGGGTTGAGAACTGCTGAAAATTTATAAAGATAGAAAGTAAATCTATTTAGAATTTTAGACACAAAATAGATCACCAATCCCAAATTACCTGGATTTTTTTTTTTATGCAGCCCAGGCTTACCAAATAAATTCCAACTTTCTGCTCTATTTGGAGTTGAATAGATACAGGTAATTCCTGAATGAGTGATAAATACACATCCATTTGCACAAATGTTTTTAATTTTTTTAAAAAAATCAAGCATTCTCTTATATTTGGAGCATAAAATATCCTTTATTATTTCTTCGTGTTTCATTTTAAAATTATACATGATTCTGAAGAATACAACATTATTTTATAACCAGGCCCAGGCCCAAGTTTTATGATACGTCTTTTACAGTATGGCTATTTTGATGTCTGTGTCAATAGTCATTTATGAAATAACCAATTAATGGGAATTTTCATTGAAAATATATGGCTCTCATATTCCTTCTTTTATCTCATTCTTTTTGTTTTTTTGGTTTTTTTTTTCTTTCTTGGATTTGATAGCGGTTTTTAGTATCCCGTTTTACGATTTTGCTTTCAAAAATGAGAAATGGACAGTTTACCATTCTTTTAAAAATAGAATACACTACACAAGCTGATTAAGTGATTTTTTTTGCATTAAAACATTATTTCCTATATGTTATAACTAGACAAGTCCTGGTTTTTGCTTTTTATGATTTCATCTCTATTGGGGAACAAAGCCAGTTTCTGTGATATTTGACTTACAATAGTGATATCCAGCAAAGTACATCCCAGATAATTTTGATTTTATTTTAATAAGGTCAGCAATAATCAGGGGAGTGGAACAAGTAGAAAATTGTTCCCAAAGGGATATTAAAAGTGAAGATAATCTAATCCTCCAAGGTATGATATGTTGACCTGGTAATTTCAGATATGATTTTATCATTCAGACTTGGGTGTCTCCTGAGACTTGCTTCAGAACAATCCGAGATGATTTTCATTGTCAGCAGCTAACACTAATAAAATTGTTTTTCCTGCAGGCTAGCGTGTTAGGAAATTAAATTTATCTAATTATACAAATTGCACTGTCGCTTTTCACATTGTAATTAAAATACATCTTGTCAGGTCCTACCTCTTTCCAGAAACTATTAGTTGACTATCTCTGTATTGTATTTCCTCAGAGAACAGTGCAGAAAAATGCAAAATATGTTTGCCTGGCAAATAAAAACTGCCCTGTAGACAAGAGACGTCGAAACCGATGTCAGTACTGTCGATTTCAGAAGTGTCTCAGTGTCGGAATGGTTAAAGAAGGTATGGATATAATGCTTTTTGTCCAGCTTGCTTATAAATATTCTCAGATATCACTGAAAAAGTTAATGTTTACATTAGAATGGTGAAGTTTCCTAGTTTCCCTTTCTTTTCAACATTTTATTTTTATGGTGTGTATTTACATTCAAAAATAGCTGAGGTCTACTTATTCTAATTTCTCAAAATCAATAGAGAGCCTGTGTACATACATCTTTGTTCTATTTGAGAAGGAGACTTTTAGGGCTAATTCATTACCAAATGTAAGTGTGAGGTGGCTTTTATGCTGCTTGTTTCAACTCTCATTAAATCATTGTGTGGCTATTACTCCAAACTTATTGCCACTTTTAAATGGTTGGCATCGGTAATGATTTGCTCAACTGTAAAGTGTTTTGATTCCTTTTTGTGGTTTATGGCTGTTCGTGGATATCTTTGAAGACATATTTTGTTTGTTTCTCTCGGTATCAGTCGTCCGTACAGATAGTCTGAAAGGGAGGAGAGGTCGGCTGCCTTCCAAACCAAAGAGCCCATTACAGCAGGAAGCCTCTCAGCCCTCTCCACCTTCTCCTCCAATCTGTATGATGAATGCCCTCGTCCGAGCTTTAACAGACTCAACGCCCAGAGATCTCGATTATTCCAGAGTAAGTTTTATGATGTCTTGCTCTTGAATGAATGATCAGGGTCTCTATTCATGATAATAGTAATAAGGGTGGATTGAATGACTTTGTGCCTGGCACTGTGCTCAACCGTTTTCATACCTTTTCTCTATTTTTCACTTCACTTAGCAATTCCAGTGCATCCATTGCACCAAATAATTTTTGCCTTATTGAATCTCTAAATGCCTTAACAAATGACCCTGACAGTGCTGCACCTGTCATACCCATTGTTGCAGGATTCCTGATGGTTGTGCCAACGAAAATCTGCACAGGTGAATTACAATTTGTACATTTCTTTCATGCTTTAGACAAAGTGACTACTTTTTTATTCCATATTGTGACCAAACCATCTGGGTAAGCTTCAAGTTATCCTTAAACATTTTACCCAATTGCACCGGCATTGACTGACCTACTGCTTATACTGAGGGATTAAACCATTGATGGAGAGGAGCAAACACTGGCCTTGACATCGGGAGGTGTCAGGAGGACTGGGATGGAATGCTGCCTCTGCTGCTTCCTGCCTGTGTCACCTGGCTCCTGCTCTTGGCTTTCTCATCCTTACAGTGGAGATGATTACAATATTTAACCTCAGAGGGATGTTTTGAACATCAGTCACACAGGAATGACGGTTGAGAAAACATTTGAAAATTGTAAATGATTACCAGTGTTGTTATTTAAGCCAACCAAAATATATTAACACTTTTATTTCATATGGGATATAGTAAAATATCATCAGTTTAAACCCTGCAAATTCCCAGAAATTTGGATAACACAAAGAAGAATGATGAGGAAGGATTTTCTGAGCAAAGGTATAAACATTACTGGAAGGCAGTTTTAAAAGAGACTGAGAAAAGCAGACTTCTAGTAAGACAGGGTCTCACCAAAGAAGAAAAGAAAGGAAAAAGATCTCAATTATTGAGCAATTTCTACGTGCTAGGCATTGTGGTACTTTGTCTCATCTAACCATTGAAAGAAGCATGAACTGTACGAATGGTTAATCCCACCGTAAGACAAGAAAACTTAGAAACACAGTTTACGCACAGATAAGAGAGATACCAGTCCAGGGATCCCCAGTTGGTTGATTTGGCTTGGCAGCAGCTACCAGATCGCCCTCTCCAGGTCCAATCAGTATTTCAAACTTCTGGTTGAAGAGCTGGCCAAGAGTGTGAGAGAGTCTGCCATATGCCCTCCTTTTAGGCTGCAATGTTGACAAAAGTGAAGGGGTGATTTGTATATCTGCTGTGATCTTCCTTCCCTCATCCCCTCCCTCATTTTAGGTTGTGAAGCCTCCTCTCCACACTTGAGCACAAGACTTCATATGAGAAGCATGGTAGACCCTTAGCATCAAAGGTTGAGGACTCTTACTCTGATTACAAGTAGCATCTCTTGACTGAAGTCAAGTCTCAAATAATAGTCTAACAGAATAATGCAGTGATTAAGGGCTTAGGTTTTGGAACCATGCAGGCCTCGATTAAAATCCCAACACCATCATGTACTAGCTGGGTGATCTTGAGCAACTGATGAAATCTTTTAATGCATCAGTTTCCTAATCTGTGTTATGGAGTAATAATAATAATATCTACTTCCCAGGGTTTAACTTCCCAGGGAAGTTTAAATAAGATGATAATTGTCAAAGCTTTAGCACAGTGCCCTGTATGTTATCTCCTTGACCAAAACTTCTTATTCTGTCCTTTGTTGAATGTTCTAATGAGTATAAACACTACACATGTCAGGTGCTATGTAGCAAAACCACTAAGGTAAGTGTTATGATCTCTCATAGATGAGATTAAAACTGAGAAAGGCTAAAGGACTGACTTGCCCAAGGTCACATAGTAATATGTATCAGAGAGAGAATTAGAAGCCAAGTGGGCCCAATTTGGCCCCCAAAGTCTGTGCTCTTAAAACCATAATTCCTTGCATCTCTGGTTTCAGTGAGAGTGGGTGAGAGAAAAGCATTTGGGAATAAAAACTTTTCCACGAGCCAACTCTGGCCTTCCCTTATGCAATTCATCTGAATTAATGAAGCTTCTTGGCACTGCCTTCACTGAGGCTACAGCACACAATCTGACATTGTTCTGGGGCATTTGAAATCACTATTGATGGCCAGTCCAGAGGTTTAGTCCACGAAGTGGTTTGGTGGGTTGGGGGGGCCCAAATTATCCAATTATTGGTCTACATGGCCTAAGTAGTTATTCAGCAGCAAACCCTACCCCGTACTTTGAGTTGTCCCAGATGGGGACTGCCTCACAGTGAAAAATCAGTCCACTGTGTTTGCTTGCTTCTGTACCATTCAGGGTGTTAGGCTGGAGTCATCATGCTCATCAACAAACATTTATCCAATTTAATTGTTAGCTTTGCCCAAAATAACAGATTGACCGTGCCAGAGCCTGGGTCACACTGATACTACCTTTGGGGCCTGGCTCAATTTTGTAAAGCGTATTTATTTTAATTGCATTGTTTTGGAATTGGGTTGAACCTCATAGCTTGGATTCTCCTGCTTTTAGATAGCTTTGCAAAATTATCAAAAATTGGACCCAAATCAATTAAATTAAAAGTCTTTTTTTAATAAAATACAGTGAGTTTCCATCAAAAACTTGGATGAAGGCAGAGAAGGCATGCTGATCACATTTGCAGATGACAGAAAGCTGGGAGGGATCGCTAATATGATGGATGTCAGTGTCAACATTCAGAGTGATTTCGACAAGCTGGAACGGGATGGGCTGAAACCATCGTGAAGAAAGGTCACAAAAATAAGTGTGAAGCTCAGCATTTAGAATTTTTTTAAATGGGAGAGCCTTGGCCTGTCAGTGGTTCATGTTAAGAAGATCTCAGGAGTTTATTCCATACACATTCAGTAAGAACCAACCAAGTGTGCAGTGGAAGGGAGGGATGCAAAATTAGCTTAGGCCTCAGTAGTAGAAGCATGGGACTAGAACCAAGTTGATGGTGTCCCACGGACTCTGTCAGTCCACACTTCAAGGATGGAGTTCAGTTCCAAGCTGGGATTTAAGAGGATGCAGTGTATGTGGATACACTGTTTCTGGAAACTCGAAAAGGATGGTTGGAGGAAATGGAAATACATAGACAGAAAGGGAGAAGATTTGGCAGGATTAGGTCACACTTTGGCCCTGTCGCCAAGAGGACTGTTGCTCCCTAGGGCAGAACTAGAGGGTGAAGGAGGGGGCCCTTCCAGCTCACTCTGAGGACAAGGAAGAGCTCTCCTGGCTATAAGAGCTGCTGTGGAAGCGTGAGTTCATCAACACAAGAAGAAACTAAGGAGAACACATAACAGGGTTCCTCGCAAGGAGAGAGGTTACTTTGACTGATAATAATTTCCTTCCAACGCTAAGATTTTATGATTCTAGGGTTTACCTTACTGTCCCTAAATGCAAGTGAATATATATACATATACATATAAGAATGTGTGTTGTTAAACAACTTGTTACTTCACAAGATTGAATTTGCTTCGTTCTCTTAAAAAAAAAAAAATTAACGTAAAATGAATGAAGCAAAATGAATTTATTGAATGCCTACTTTGAGCCAGGCACCATCACATACATTCTTACATAATTTCACTTAAACCCAGTTTATGTGGTACAATTTATGGTTTCAGTCATTTTTTTAATGTCATTCATTGAAATTCAATTTTCATATTACCTTCTTCTTAAAGTTTTTTATTTATTAATTCATAGAACTGGAGGTGATCTTGAGGTCATCTAATCCAAAACCCGTATTTCAGAAGAGTAAATAAAGGCTTAAAAAGGCTAAGTGGCTTGCCTAAGGTCAGTGGCAGAGCTAGGGTTAGACCCAAATCTCATCACTCAAAGTAATATGTTTCTCTTTCACCATACTGCCACTTCTGTTTAATGGCAATATACTAGGTTTTTTTTAATAGAAGCTTTATTAGATTTTAAAAATTACAATAAGAGTAATTTATAAAAGGCAGACCATTTAGAAGTGAATAAAGTGAAAAATGAAAGTGTCTTCTTCATTTATTCCTGCCTAGTCTATATCATAGTGGTATACATAATTTTACCTTTTAAATAAGAATATGCCCTGTCAGTTTTGAGTCAGACAATTGGCTTGACCAAAACAATTTATTAAAGATGCTACCTTCCCCCAGTGAATCAGAGAAATGAGAAAATGTTTTCCAGGCAGGTATGTTCTAATCTTGTACCTGCCTATGTGTCTTTAAGGTAGTAAGTGAGCATTTTCCTCGTTTGTGGGAAAGGGAAGTGAGGAGTTGTTCCAAGTCACAGAGGGAAGGGGGTTTTCAAGGCCAGAAAGAGGGCTCTTCACTCTGTGAAGCCTTCCTGGCTCTGGGAACTTTTCTTCTCCTTTGGGCCAAACTTCTCTCCTTCAAAAGTGAGCTCAGATCATTGTATATCAGTGCAGTCAAAACACGTCACATTTGATTTGTTTCTCCTTGAAATGTTGCTATTCTGTACCCCACAGTTGCCTTTAATGGAGCATTACAAGTATATATAGATACTGGGCTTGTGTTCAGAGCCTGCATAATTACTAATGAGAAAATGCACTTCACATCCTCATTAGTTGGTCATTTCAAGTATTTTCCAGCAAACTAGGATGTTTTCTGGTAATGGGTGTCACTTAGTATAGTAACAGACTCCAAATACAAGAGATACTGCCCAGATAAAACCAGGCACCAGCAAGTGGCATTTAAATATGTTAACAAGATAGCCTAAGAAACAACATGGTCGACACGTGTTAAACCTACAAAGTAAACAACATGAAGATTCTGCAAAGAGGGTGCTTTCATGAAGCTACTCAGAAGACCCTCTCAAATTGCCACCAACTCACTAGATGATTTCAGGCAAGTTCTGCCCCTCTGTAGGCCTCAGTTTTCTCATCTGAAAGCTGAGGAGATTGGACTAAATGCACTGCCATGATCCCTTCCAGCCTTCTCCTTCCCTGACCCTCTGATTCCCCTATGGGTACAGGTCTGCATTTCCCAAAGTGTGGTGCCCAGACTCTATGTATCAGAAGGAGTCAGCTTAAAATGCAGATTCTCGGGGCCACAGGCAGGCCTACTGACTCAGAATTGGGGGACCGGGGAAGGCAGGCAGGAATCTGTATTCTAAAGAGGACCTTGGATGATTCTTTGGCACACTAAGCCTTGAGAACGATCGATATGGTTTAATAAGAACAACTCACTTTTACCTCGTATCTCCTATTTCCCAACTTTCTTGGGGTTGAGAAGGAATGAGCAATAGAGATAAGTTTAACAGAAAGTAATTGATTCATTTAACAATTCTTCCAGAGCAGTGGACACGTTATTGAACAAGATGCAGCTCCTGCCCGCATGGAGCTTACAGGCAAGTGAAGGAGACAGAAAGTAAACAAATACGTAACTGCAGTGATGCCATTGACGGGAGGAGAGGAGGGTTTTTTGGTTTTGGTTTGGTTTTTTAGAGAGGGGAGGCAATTAGATCAGAAAAGAAAAAATTGGGGATAAAATATATTCATTGCCACTTTTTAAAGTGTCACTTCTTAAAGTGTAAGAACCTAAGAATATGTATACATAGTTTGGCTCATAGAATGATAACATCTAAAATATAAAGAAATATAAGGACCCAGGGAAAAGTTACATTCTAAGTGGAAACAAAGTGTTCTTAGGACATTTTACATATTTAGCCTGGACTGACACCGAGGAAGAGTAAATAGCAGATTCCACTGTGCTATGAAAACATCACATTGCTAAATTTTAGGGCTGGTGTTCACCAAGGGTCTCACGTAATTCCCAAATAACTTATTTTAGGCCTAGGTTGTGGCTGAAATCTGACCTGTATAGCCATGGTATTGCCATTTGAAATGTGCCAACTCAATTTAGTTTAAATAGTATTCATTGTTTTTTGCAGCTCTAGATTCTCAATCTAAGTGCTTTGGAGAAATCTGCATTCGACATTAGCTATCAGTAAATGCAATATTGTGTCTTTGACTAGTGGTAAAACCTGATTATTGATTATTCATATAGGCTGGAATAAAAAGCATAAATAGGAAAAAAAGATTCATTTTTAAAGTCTTTCTCTATTTGGCCTATGTCTGATTAGAATGGTCAATGAACAAGTATTTCTAGATTTTTCTTTGGTGAACCCCAAAGCTGCTTATCCCAGAGACAGAGGGATGTAGGGGAGCACAGAGGCAGAGATGGGGGTCTGGTTCTTCCAACTCCACGTACAGTATTCCTTAGCGAGGTGTTTATAAATTGCTAGTCCAGGCAGAGAAAGACTCTAAAATGTTTTGTTCCATTTCTTTAAATCTTATGTTCAGTAGAGGGGATACTTGATTTGTCTTTTCCCCCCAGCAGTTGATGCTGACCCTCCAGTCACCCCCAAGTTACTGATGGCTCAGGCTGAATCCAGTTTGGCTCCAGAATTCTGAAACATGAACCAGAATCGCTGCAGGTGAAGCTCAGAGGGTCTGGCTGGAGTCTGGCACACAGGGCCTGCTGGCTTTCCTCCCTGCTGGACTCTATCAGAGAAAACAGCATACACAGGCAGCAACTGCATTTCCCTGTGTGCAGGAGGCATGAAATGTGAGCCCAGCAGGGGTGGAGGCCTGCAGAGGACCCTGGGGGAAAGCTAAGTGCTCTGGAGGATTCTGAGCAAATATTGGAAGCAGGGAGATTATTGAGTTGTGAGCCATGGTTTCAGGGACTTCAGTGCAGGAGAGAGCTGTTAGGTCCCATTCCTTGACATTCTTTAGTCTTTTTTTCTCCATTTAACACACTATTTTAAAACAACAATGCTGAATCAGTATCAAATTCTAGGCAATACCGTCACACCTGGTGTGATTAGCAACATTTAGAATCATCAAATGCAAGAGCCATCACATGGAACATTCACCAGGATAGATGATGATCTGGGCCATAAAACACACCTTAACACATTTAAAAGAATAGAAATCATACAGTGTCTGCCATCAATCCCACAAAGGAATTAAACTAGAAATCAGTAACAGAAAGATAGCTGAATGCAAGAGCCAGAAGGAATCAGCTAGTCTAGTCACTTCCAACTTCAGAGGCAGAAACAAACCCAGAGAAGTTAAGTGCCTTGTCTAGGGCTGCACAGCAAGTCAGTGCCAGAGTCTGGAGGAAGTCCCCATGACCTACTGCCTGATCCAACATTCTTTCCTCAACTCTGAATTACCTGGGAGTTTCACATGTAGTGCTGTCAACTTTGTAAAGGTGGTGCTGCCCTGAATTTCATCCTGACCCTGGAGAGCATATGGAGTTAGATTCATATTAGAAGAGAAAGTTTAAAAATAAAATCTTTTTTTTCCACTCTCCTCCAGTTAATAGTATGTGTGCTGGAAGGAACTGGTGGGGAGTGTCTATGACACCAGTATCATGCTGTCATCCTTGAATATCTGTGGGAAGGATGACAGCTTCCTTCTCCTGGACTTTGCTTCCATGGTCCATTACAACACAGAACATCCAGGGCTTCACAGAATCCAGGCCCTGGGTAGATTATTGGGAACAGAGGAGCCAGGGATTTGAACTGGACCTGATATTATGGGATCCTAGAAAAAGTCAGGGCTGAAAATTAGAAACCTTTCAGTTCAACCCCTTCCCCCATTTTATAAATATGGAAGCTGAGGGACAGTGATAACTCCAAGTATCAAAACTGTTATCAGTATCATCACTGTCGTCATGTGTCAAACACGTTCTATGCATCAGGTCCTCTGCATGTATTATCACATTTAATCATCACAACAAAATGTTAAGGAAGATATTATCCCCATTTTACAGAGGAGAAAACTGAGGCTCAGAAAAGTGAAGTAATTTACCCCAGATAACTATAGCAGCAGAGCTACATTATTTCACAAATTAGGAGCCTAGACAAATCTAGGATCAAAGTAGCTTGGTTCCTTGTCTGATGTTTCTTTTGTTATTTCATGATGCCTCTTGGGAAAACACAAAGAAAAAAAAAAAAGACCCAATTAAGACAAGTGCCTCATTTCCTCACACCTGTGTAGTTCTAGAGTGAGCACTTGGCTGCTTATTGGCTGTTTGTCCTCCAGCCAGGTTAGAGTATTGTTGCAAACCTAGGCACTCCCCTGACTGTTCTTTCATGGAATAATATTCAACAACAGTTTATTGAGCGTCAATTATGTGCCAGTCACTGTGTTGACAAAATATGGGACCAAATGAATACATACATGGAGAACTCCAATTAAAGCAAAGCAAAATCCTTTTTAAAACTATCCTACAGGCCACCAGCTAGTAACATCAGACCTATTAACAGCTAGGAGGTGTAGGACTGGAAATCACAGAGCCATGTTTAAGTCTTGGCTGTACCACTGTTGGTTATGTAACTTGGGAAAGTGTATTAACCTTTCCAAGTTTCTTTGAGCCTCAGTTTCCTCATCTGTAAAATAAGGATTAAAATCCATGCCCTTTGAGGATCAACTGAGACACACAAAAGCACACTCAGCTGTTTTCATGTGAAGGCAATGACGTGCATATTTATATGAATGTTTTTGCTCATCTCCTAAGTCTGTGTTGTTGGTTGTCCCTTGATTATTATCTCGCTGTATCAATCTTTCCTGCCTAACGCAAGAAAGATTTTCCTCCAGTGATTCAAGCAAAACCCAGACTCTACCAGCATATCTAAAAGCCGTGTCGAGACTTTATCCCTGTTTGTACCTTTCTTCTCCTGGGGCCCTCTGGATCAATGATGTCCAATAGGGTGTTCTGCTGTGATGGAAGTGTTCTAAACACATGTGACTATTGAGCACTTGAAATATGGCTAGTGTGACTGAAGAACTGGATTTTAAATTGCATTTAATTTTCATTAATTTTAGTAGCCGCGAGCCCTGAGTCTGATGGCACACAGCTGCCTGGGCCCTGCCAAGGACACACTCCTCCCCGACCCCTTCCTTGTTTGTTTTATCCCTCAGAAATCCACCTGCAGCAAGCATCCATCTTCTCGTATTGGTTAATTCCGTGATTCTCAAACTTACTGTGCATGAGAATTCACCTGGAGATCTTGATAAAACAGTTTCTTGGGCCTACCCTCAGAGTTTCTGATTCTGTAGGTCTGGGGCAGAGCTGGAGATTTTCATTTCTAACACATCCCCAGGTGTTGCTGATGCTGCTGGGCCAGGGGCCACAGTTTGAGAACCAGGGGTTAATTAAGCATATTGTTTGGAGACAGCTGTGCCTTAGGGAATCTGTGGATGCTGGAGGCCCATGCAGACACAAACCCCTGGGGTAATGGTTCTCAACACAGCAGCCCTTTGGAATCACCTGGGGAGCTTTTAAAATTCCTGATGACCAGTCCCGATCCCAGACCAGTTAAATTAGAATCTCTGTGGATATGACCCAGACATGAGTGTTTTTTTAAAGCTCCCCAGATGATTGCAGTCAGGATTGAAAACCACTGCACTAATGGGACTTAAGCAAATTTCATTGCCTATTAAGTGGTAACAGAATCCACTCTATCTATGTCACAGGGCTATTGTGAGAATCCGATGAGACTGTGAATGCAAAAAGGTTTTATAAACTGTGGCACCTAAAAGTAAGGATTTAGGTGTTGAAAATCTTGGAAGAGCCAAGCTGCAAATGATGCTGTTATCCCTGTTGGATTGAGATAACGCCGCTATCTGTGGTTTGCATTCTAGTACTGTCCCACTGACCAGGCCGCTGCAGGCACAGATGCCGAGCATGTACAACAGTTCTACAACCTTCTAACAGCCTCCATTGACGTATCTAGAAGCTGGGCAGAAAAGATTCCCGGATTTACTGATCTCCCCAAAGAAGATCAGACATTACTTATAGAATCAGCCTTTTTGGAGCTGTTTGTTCTCAGACTTTCCATCAGGTAATTACTTTTATTTTATCTTCCTCAGTCCACTCCTTCCTTTGAAGAAGTTTGAAACCTGCTGTGTTTGTAACTAAGTCAGCAGTGAAAAGTTTGCTCAAGGTGGACATATGAAATATGACCAGGCATTAAAAAACTGAGCAGTGGGTGGAGCCCTGGGCTGGCAGCCGGGACTCCTGGGTTCTAGTCTCAGTTTTAATACAGACTTGCTCTAAGACCCTGAGCAGGTCACTTGCCTCACCAGAAATTTAGTTTCCTTCTTTGTAAAATGAGAATGTTGGATTTGGTGTTCTCTGAAGCCCCTTGTAGCTCACATTCTGTGATTCCAGGAAGATTCTCATGGTGCATAAAGTATTTCCTGGGAGCAAGTATTTGCTTTGAACATTGCATTTACCTCCCAAGTTTCTATTAAACAAGTTGCTGTTCTCATACACCAGATGGGGCACTGAAGGGTTCCCACAGCTTCTCAACCCCCAGTGTTTACTCCAAGAGAATAGCTTCTGGATCAAAAGATTTGGTTCAACTTATGACACTCAATGACACCAAACACAAAAAGGAACTGATTTTTCTAAAAGCTAGAACCTGGGATCTAAGCTTCTCTCTTAAAGTCTACATTAGCATTTTAAATTTCATCTTCCTTGCTTCCTTTTAGTTATATATTTATAGGAGATGGTACCAACATTTTACCAGTTTTATAGGAAAAATCATCACCTTTCCCCTCTTTGTCTTCCCTACCACCCCCTCCCCAGTTTCACACCGTACTACCAGAAACTCTCACTTAAAGTGCAAATTCCCATGCCTCATTCCCAGCTATTTCGGTTTGGATCTACCTTGAAGGAAGTCCAGAAATCTGCATTTTTAAGTCATGCTCCAGCGATTCTGATGCCGGTGTTCTGAGGTCTGGGTTTTAAGCCCTGAGGGTGAATCATTCACTCCTGTGCGTCCCTCTGTGGAGGGATCTGTGGGAGAGACTGAGGTGGAGTTACTACTAGACTGCCAGTGGTTAGCATAGTTACAGTCCTGTGTGTGCAGGAGCCACGCTGAGCCAGCAATGTGACTACCGTCTATTAGGCAGGCAGCAAAGGTTTAAGTAGGTGATAAGCTCCATGAGAGCAGGCACCATAGAGGCCCTATTTACCAGGTGTTCTCCAGTGTCTGGCTAAGGAACGGCACAGGCTTTGTGCTCAGGAAATACTTTGAGTGAATGAACGAATAAAGCTGTTCATCCAAGAAGCACAATTAAAGAGACATTAACTTGTTAATGCAGAAGGCCAAGAGAGAGAAATATGTGGCAAGAGATTTGAAAATTAAAGGAATTTATGAGTAAGGTAAAAGGACCACCTAGAATTCAGAATTAGTTACACTTGACACTCATAGGCCTCTTATATACCAGGCGTTGTGCATGAGCTTTCAAATCCTTTATTTCATTCAATTCCCACAACATTCTTTGGAGGTAGCAATTATAATTCCTGTTTAATAGATAAGGAAGAGGAAACTCAGAAAGATTAAAGGAGTGCCCAAGGCCCCACAGCGAAGTGGTGCTCACTAGAAGTTCCAGGGCACCTTTCATCAGAAAAGAATGGGATGACTATGGACATAATATAAACTATCTGGATGGGTTGAGAAATAACCCTCTACAGCCCCACTGTTTAAAGCAGAGAATGTAATACAAAATAAGGACTCTTTTTATTTTAGACCACTGTTAGTTTGTCATTGATTTCTGGCGCTTGCAGGAACTTGGTGTTTTTAGAGTCTGCACAATGGAATTTTAGTGTCTAGCCTCGGGCCTTATCAGTTTTTGACATTTAAGGAAATGAAAGGGAAGTTGAAGGAGCAAAGTGCGAAGGAGCACTGAAGGGAACAGTCTCGTGTTCACTGCAGAGAGTACTGGGCACTGGGCTTCACTCCCACCATCCATGAGTCCCAGGATGAGCCAGCAACTGCTTGTAGCAATAAGAGAGCAGACACCCTACCCTGAGCATCCCCAGGGCTGAGGCTCACCAGGGAAGTCAGCAGGCACCTGGTGGTGGTTGTTTATCCCAGGAGCACAGTCTTGTTCATGGAGGGCGTCTGGGCAGGTTTCACAGCACCATGCTGGGTTTTGGATGCTGCCCCAAGACTGTATGGGTGCCTGTGTGTTATGCTGTTATCCCACTGGACAGACTGAACAGACCTATTTAATGTGTCTCTGTCCCTCACCCACCACGACTTTCTCTCGTAGGTCAAACACTGCTGAAGATAAGTTTGTGTTCTGCAATGGACTTGTCCTGCATCGACTTCAGTGCCTTCGTGGATTTGGGGAGTGGCTCGACTCCATTAAAGACTTTTCCTTAAGTTTGCAGAGCCTGAACCTTGATATCCAAGCCTTAGCCTGCCTGTCAGCACTGAGCATGATCACAGGTAAGCACCACCCTGCTGTGACTTGAAGGGACTGTGTCCCCCTCTCTCTCCTTTCCTGGCTTATGGTAGATTCTGGCTTTGGCTGTCACACACACAAGAAATTAGGAAACTGATCGCCACTTTGCTGAAATCTGCTGTTTACCCTAGTTTAAAACAAGAGACAGGGATTTCCCTGGTGGCACAGTGGTTAAGAATTCACCTGCTAATGCAAGGAACATGGGTTCGAGCCCTGGTCCGGGAAGATCCCACATGCCGTGGAGCAACTAAGCCCATGCGCCACAACTACTGAGCCTTGCGCTCTAGAGCCCGCGAGCCACAGCTACCGAAGCCCATGCGCCTAGAGCCTGTGCTCCGCAACAAGAGAAAGCCCGTGCACAACAATGAAGACCCAATGCAGCCAAAAATAAATTAATTAATTAATTTAAAAAAAAACAAGAGACATACACCTGCAACTTATTGTCACAAACTTCCAGGAAAGAGGATTCCCAGTCTATTTGGTTATTGTCAACAAACCCTATATATGAAAATCTAAGTTTCCACAGGACCTCTGTGGGCAGTTGGACTCGCTGCTTCAGGGTTATTTTTACAGGGAGTTTTGAAGGAAGATTACCTTAACCAACCTGTTCCTGTGGGGCAGAGGGACGAGTCTTCCCCTTTCCCCAGTCCTTGGCTAGTAACCCAGAGTAAAACCAAAGAACTGCACACACATAAAATACACCTTTATTTATTTACAGCTTTATTTAGCAACTTTGATTGGCAGAGGACTGAGGAAAATGGATATTCATATAAAGCAAAAATGGTTTAACTCAACGATTTTGGAGGGTTAAAAGCAGAAGCCTAAAATATATTCAACTTCTTTGTTATGCCGTTCTCCCCCTACGTGTCTCTCCCTCTCTATCCTTTGGGAGATAAAGGATTCCAAGGCAGAATGAGAGAGAAAGAGAAAGGCACATTGGGTAAGAGAGGGGATACCATCTCCCTGTGGCTGCTGGAGGCCACAGGCCCCAGCTCCCCTTTGCCCCTTTACACTTTCAGAGTTTCCTGTTCGATCTCATCCTTCTTGATCAAACAGGGGCCTGGTGAGACAGTGACAGTAGATGGAGGCTCCAGAAGAGGCTAGCCAGACCAGGGGTGCACCTCCCATCCTTTTCGTCAGACCCAAGTACGGGCTAGGCCGTTGGACTGAGGATTAAATTTCAGATTCGCGCTACACTCTTGGCCATGGAAAGCATGTTTTTCAGGCAGGTGATGAGTTTCACAGAGGACCAGATGCATCCTGTGGCACCGATGGGCCCTTCTTTCTGATGCATTGTCTATATGCACCTTCTTGGGACATCTCTTAGCTAAAGTGAGATGTGTCTGAGTACCTTAAGAGGCTAAGCTGGTTCATCATTTAATGGTTTACGTGAAGCTCAAGAAGAGTAAAAGCATGTGCCATGGGAGGAGTAGGACACTAGCATGTTCCCTTAGTATTCCAAGTGGAACCTGACTCCTCCTGGTCTTTGATCCTAGATGAGAAACTCCCTTCTTTTGTGAGGGTTCCAGAGACTTCCAAGGGAGCCATTAACAAAACAAAAAGAAACTCTGTCTCCAAGAGTATGGATTTGATTAAGGGGGCTTTCAAATGGCAACGCAAGGGAGCACCTAAAGAAAATAAACCCATTTAAGGCACAGACATATTTCTCCAGCAGTACTGAAATGAAATTGGCTCAAAGGCTACCTTTCAACTAAAGCTCTTCAGTTCAATTTTAAAACCATTCACCTCTTCCTAGGACAGTTAAACCTTCAAAACTAGAAAGTATGAAATTTAGTTAATTTAGAAAAACAGACACAAAAAGTAGAGCCAGCCTTTGCTTTCCGTGAATAAAGCCAGCACATTGCCATGTCTCTATGGAAATGGGTTTTGAGTCTAGTATATCAACAAGTGTCCCCTGATCTAGGTACTCTGCTGCAAGTCAGTGGGTTTTCAGAGATGATAACACACATCCCTAGAGGAGATAGAATATGCAAAAGAATCCATGTGATACAAGGTGCTGAGTGCTATGGTGGGGATGTGAGAGTGGGTACAAAGTGCTGAGAGACCCATGGTAGGGGGTGGTCTTCTCAAAAGAGGTAACATAAAAGAGTCTAAAAAAAGAGTGGATATATGTATATGTATAACTGATTTGCTTTGCTCTACACCTGAAACTAACACAACACTGTAAATCAACTATACTCCAATAAAAATTTTTTAAAAAGAAGTAAATATGTCCAAACCAGGGGGAAAAAAAAGAGGTAATGTGAGCTGGTCTTGATAAAAGCTTACGATGTTTCCAGGCTAAAATGGAAGGAGTGAGAATTCTAGGCATAAATAAAAATGTGCTAAAGCCATTGAAAATATGGCTGTCATACGTTTCAGGAAGGAAATGTGTAAAAAAATAGAGTGATGGGAAATGAGACTGGTGTGATAGGTTAGGGTGGGGCAGGGCATGAAGAAGCTTTTACACTTAGGTGAGAAGATTGGGGGTTATCTTGAGAGCAGTGGGGGATCCACAGAGATGAGCGTCATGGCCAGGCTTGCATTTTAGAGAGGTCTACCCTGATGGCTGGTTTTGAGCACAGATTTTAGCAGGAAAGAGACTAAGAGGGAAAAGGGCAGTCCAGGTGTGAGAGTTGTGGTTTAAGAGGAGGGCCCGAGGCCTACATCTTTTTCTGTTTTACCCTTTAAGTAGAAATTAATAGACAACAGTGAGGTCACAGTATGCAGGTGCCAGGCAATCCCAACCTGGAGAGATGGGCAGTTCAGTGCACGGAATACAAACTAGGAATTAGGAGAAGGTGGTTGCTAGTCTTGTCTCTGCCTCCAGTTTACTGTGTGTCCGGCAGTTACAGCTGCTCATCCACTGCCTATCTATGTAGAGGCATGCTCAGGGAGGAAGCAGTTTGGCATGGCAGAAATTGCAAGGATTTTGGAGACCACCATCCCCAGGTTAGAATCTGGGATCGCGTATTTAATAAGTACGTACTATTGAGAAATGCATTTCTCTGAACTTCAGTTTCCCCATCTGTAAAATGGGGGAAATAATATCTATTGCCTCAGGTGGCAGTAAGAATTACAGAAAATTAGGTTTGTGATGTAGCTAAACTGGATTCAAAATAAGCACTCTTATCCACTCACGTTCCATCCTGGAGGGATGGTAACAGGGACTCCCTCAAATGAGGCACACGCCTGCCCCTTCTGCAAACCCTAGGTGGTCCAAAATCAGACTCAGTGTCATGAGGAATCAGGTGGTGGCCTTAGAAGCAGTGTGTTTGGTGAATGCTTGAGAGAGGCTCAAAGAAGGACAGCGATATTAAAGGAATTCAGCTGCAGTTACTGGGCACTTACAATGGGCCCGGTCCTTGATGGGCTGTATCCAGATCCTGTGCTCAGTCCTGCAGCCTGTGCAGAGCCGGGTGTTACAGGTGCTGTGGTTGTAACACACACGAAAAAGAAGCCCTCTTCTCTCATTTCTGGATCTCACAGCACTCTCTTTGTGATTTGCTGGTTCGGAGGGGGTTTGAAATGTGTGAAAGCATCAGGAAATGGCAGAAAAGGCAATGCCTGAGCAACAGCAGTGCACATTGTTGTGGATATTAATTTTCATTTGAATATGGGCTACCCTGAAATCTTGACTTCTAAATAAGCTCCATTGACCATAAAGGGTGCTTGTCGAATATCAGTTGGGCTATTGACAGAAGAAAATTCATCCCAAAATCTTCTGCTCCAAACCACACAGAACTCATGAAAAGGAAATGGGGTCTTAGACATTTAACCAGTCTTGCTTTCTAGGAAAGTTATGAGAATCTGGACAATATTGGTAGTTTGTACAAACATGACTTTGTTTCCTAATTCTTTTTTTTCCTCTTCCTCCACCTCTCTATATGTGCCCTGGTGAAAAACTAGGTGGTGAGGTGGGGCAGGAAATGGTTTCTTTCAGATCACTCTCCTTTCACACAGTGAAAGGGAATTCCCCACAGTTGTGGTTGTCAAATGTTTTTAGGCCCCCAGTTCATCTACCCTTTTCTAGTGACATATTCCTGACATAGGAGTAATGGAAATGCTTTGCTTCTGATGGAATATCCATGAGGTGGTATCTAGTTGCAGTTAATTATGTATAACAAGTAAGAAGCCCCCCAAATAGAAAGTTAGTGTGGAATTACTATTTTATCAGTATCCATTCACTGAGTAAATACTGAAGACCTACTATATGTGGGGCATGGTGGCAGTCCCTAGGGATGCAAAGATGAGTCATGTGTGAATTCTGCTGTCAGAAAGTGTATGGTCTACTAGGAAGTCATATATGATGATGATGTAGTAAACTCAGTGTGTGGTGGTGAGTGCTCAGGTCCTTAAAAGTGCAGGGGAAGTTCAGACTACTGCTAGCACTTTGCAGGTGAAGGAAAGTGGAGGTGCTGGTCATGAATAGCTTCCCAAGGAGGCGGTATCAAGAAATGAGACCATTTAGAGGAAGGACATTCCAGACGGAGGAAACAGCATAGCAAGGGCATGGCAGTGGAACACTTCAACACATTTTGGGGAAAAGCAAGTAGGGTGGAGTTGCATTGTGTATCTTTTAAATCCTATATATAATCTCAGTAGAAAGAACAGAAAAATTAAAAGAGTACAAGTTATTACATTTGATGATTCTATGTCTTTGAATGAGCGTGAGAGAGAAGACATGAATCCACTGTGGGCCGTGGTCTCTTTGCTTCTGGTGGTGAGAGCTAAGAGTGTGTCCTGCACTTTGGGGAAATGTAAAGAATTTTCAGGAGAAAATATTGATTCTATGTAATATTTACCTTATGGCCTAGAATTATGACCTAACCTCAGAGTAAAATGCATTTTCCATATAGTAAAAAGGGAAATAAGATTGGAAAGGCAATTTTGGACCAGATGGTGGAGGGAACTTGAGTGCCCAAATGCCATTTTGCAAAACACTACACTAAAAGAATGTTCCCCGTGGCTTTCTTTCCCTATTCATGTCTTCCGTCAGGTAGAAAATGCTCTTTTCTTTCTGTAGTCTTTTTCTTTGTCTTATTGGAACATGAATTCTGAGACTGAGGAGGAGGCAGAAAGCAATGAAACAGTGACATGGCAGAACCTGGCAGGTGGCTGATCCTGCCACACCCTCTACCACCTGTCTTCCCAGAGCTCCACTGTTCTCTCTAAATGGTTACCTGGTTACTCTGTTTTTATATCACATATAGCCATCGGCTACATTGCAAGGAAAACTAAGTGTAAAACTTGGCAGGGCCATACTGTTTTTTTTAAAAGGTAGTGGAGAAAGGTTATCATGAGGTTTGGAGATTGGAGAGCTGAGTTCAAGTCTTCACCCTGCTTACTTCCTAGCTCTGCAAGTTTGGGCAAGTTCCTTACCCTCTCTGAATCTCAGTTTTGTCCTTTTTCACAGGGATAATAATGTCTACTTGTAGGTTTCTTGTAAAGATTGAATGAGCTAATGTATACTTTGCAGAAAAAAATATTAGACAAACCTTTATTATTATTATCCTAAATGGTAGGAGTTTTACTTCCAGGAAGAGCTAGCTGTTCTAAGAATCCATAAAAATGTTGATGCATCCCTACAATTGTTTATGCACATCACATTAAGCAATTTCTTTGTGTCTTTCTTTTCCAGCTAGACCCAGGGTTTCTTAAGGGCAGGGAGAGTCTTATTCATCTTTAAAATTACTTTAGCATTGAAAGGTGTCTGGCACAAAGCAAATATTGGTTGAATGAATGGGTTAATTGTGAATAGCAGAAAGTTTCCCAAATTAGGAAAATCTGAATTATTTATTTTTAGCTCACCACTTTGTTAGTAGAAAATAGTTAGAATTCCTGAGAACTACCTTATTTCAATTCAAATTGACTCAGTAATATTTATTGAGCATCTTCTATGTGCCAGGCATAAAATCCCTTACCCTCCAAGAGTTTGTGGTCTCCCTGGGGAGACGGACACCTGCTCTAATAGATCAAAGACAGACAGACAGACAGACTGAAAAGCACTATTACAGCCTGAGCACAGGTTGCTGACCGACTTGTGGTTTCCTGATCAGCGTGGGCTCAGTGTCTCTGGGACTGCCTGTCAGTAAAGGATGTTATTATGACATGAGAAGTAGCAGTGAGATGACTTCCCAGAGAAAGAAGTAGAGCTCCGAGCAGGAAGTTCTGTTTGTTAGTTGGTGTTTGAGTTACACACACATCTCTCCCCAGTTGCTCTCCTCTCCTTCTCCTTTGGCTGGACCTGTATTATTGCTGTTGCTGGGTTGGCCTGTGTGGAGAGCTGCTCAAAATCAAAAGTTGCTTTTCCTTATTGAGGCTCCTGATGGTATCATCACCCCTTTCCTCATCCCCTGATCCTTGCCGTGAGGAAGAGGATTTGGCATTTCTTGTGTGGGTCTAAGAGGCAGATCTGGAAACTGTAGGAAGGCAAAATTTAGCTCAACATAAGAAAAACTTTCTAAAAGACAGAACTATTTGAAATTGGAATAAGCAACCATGGACAGTGAGTTCCTGCCTTGGGGAGTGAGGTTTACAAAACAGAGACTAAATGAACGCTAGTTGTAGACTGGGTCAAACATCTTATGGGGACTGGGGTTGACTATAACAGACCTTCTCCAGCTTTCACGTGCATGCAAATCACTGGACATCTTGTTAAATTGAGGGTTCTGATTAGGTAGGTCTCTGCAAGGCCTGAGATTCTAACAAGCTCCCAGGTGATGTTGGTGCTGCTGATTTAGGGACCACACTTGGGTAGCAAAGACAAGGGAACCTACTGGTAATTAGGATTCCATGAAATTAACAATAACTACCATTTTATAATACTCAGTGCGAGGCACTGTGCCAAGACCTCTGCCTGTGTTATCTGTCTAATGTTCTTTAGTAAGTAGATTTGGAAGGACCTGAGGTGGGTTACAGCAGAGATGGGAAGCAGAGAGACCAGTCAAAAGCTATTAAAACAATATAGGTAACAGATATTGAAAACCTGGTCCAGAGGCAGTGAGACTGAGAGAAGATAGGTGCAAGGAACATTGCAGAGATAATAATCAAAGTTCTTGCAGTGGATTAAATATGAGCCGGGGAGAAAAATTGTTAGAGATGATTGTGAGAGTGACGGGGAGGATTGTGGAATCATTAATAGGCCAACTCAGAAGTGGCTGATTTGAAGGAAAGTTGAAGGGAAAGTTGAGCTGGGGACGTGGAAGATACTTGCTAATATTTATTAAGTACTTACTGTATGCCAGGCATTGTTCCAAATACTTCACATGTCCTAATTCATCTAATTCTCACAACAACTCATGAGGCAGGTACCATTATTAGCTCTATTTTATGAATGTGGAAACAGACCCAAAGTCACCCAGCTGATAAGTGATAGAGCAAGGCTTTACATCCAGGAAATCTGGTTCCAAAGCTTCTGATGTGGTAGGTTTTAGAGTTTGTTAAGTTCTTTCCTGTTGTTAGCTTCTTAATAACTCCCAACTTGTATATTTATTCTGAGCAACCCACCTGTTTAGTATTCATTTAATATAGTTTACAGGTCCCTCCATTAACATATTCACTTAACAGATATTTATTGGGTATCTCCTATGTAGTAGGTTTGGTGCTGGAGATACAACGATGAGCAAGTACAGTCTATGCCCCCATGGAGCTTACATTTAATGGAGGAGGAGGCAATTGTTGCAAAAATATCTGATTTCAACCTGATATCATTCAAAGGGAAAAAATAGAGAAAATGCCATAGGAGAACATGATCTAGACTGGGAGTAAAAAGGGAAGCTTCCCTGAAGAATTATTTGATCTGCAATCTAAAGGATGAATAGATGTTAACTAGGTGAAGAGGGAAGAACATGAACACAAACCTAAATAGCTTTATTATTTCATTCAATCAGTCCCTCCCCCTCTCTCTCCATCTCTCTCTCCCTGTTTCCTCCCTTCTCCCTCCCTTCCTCCCATCTCTCCTCCTCCCCCCTGCCTGCCTTCCTCTCTCTCCTAGCAGAGATGTCTATGGCCTGGATAGCCAGAATGAACAGGAACCCAGCAGTGTCTTTAGATACTAACACCACACAGGTTAGGAGTGCGGTCTGTTGTCTGTCTGCTTTGTTCACTGCTCTAACCCCAGTGGCTGTAACATTGCTTGGCACAGAATACATACTCATATATTTGTGGAAAGAAGCAATTAGTTAATTAGCTAATTAGGTACATGGAAAGTAGGAGAGAGTTACAGGGAGGCTGAGTTAATCTCAGGAAGAGGAGGAACATTCTAACAGTGTTCAAGGCAACCAGGTACAATAGAAATATCTCTGGACTTGGTGTGAAGGAAATTAGCCACTTGTTCATTTTGACCAATGGGCAAATCACTTAACTCTCTGTGCTTTAGCCTTCTTACTCATTAAATAAAGATCATCTTTGTCCTGCCTAATTCACAGAGTTATTGTGAGGGTGCAGTAAAATAATGTAAGTAAAAATGTAATGTAAAGTGCTATTAAATATATTTTTATTATCAGGGTGTAATAGTGAACTGCCAGTCCAGCTGGTGCCAGGTACTGTCTTTGTGGTATCTCATAGTGGGAATTCTTGTCTTAGGAGAAAGTTTGAACTGAATAACTCAAATTCTTTCCAATTCATGTATTCTACGGTTATGACATATAAATCCATTATGTAACCATTTCTATAAGTTGTATTTTAAAGTTTTGAATACATAAAGCTGAGTTAAAATACTGAAGTATTGGGTAAAAATGTTGTAGATCAAAATGCAGAAAATACTGAGAAGTTTGTTTTATTTAGTGGTGGACAAAGATCTTAAGCTGAAATCTGTATATAATTCTCTAGGGAGGGGGAAAATCCGAATGTCTGATTTCCCCTAGAATTTATGAACTCTCTGTATGTCAGCTCTGCAGCCATGTTTACCAAGCTGCAAGATGAAAGGGGGTCCCTTAAACTAAAATGCCAGTGATTGGGGTTTTAAGGAATTTCAAATTACTCGGAAGGTCCCAGACACTTAGTGACTCTCAAGAGATTTGAAAATCTTGCTGACTGCTGGCAGTAGTTTGCCTGGAGACTGAATTTTATCTCAGCCCTTTTGAAAGAGTAAAGAAGCCACAAATCCAGTAGCTGTTCAAAACAACAAAGAAGGTGCCCTTGGCTTCTAACGGGAGTGTCTCTGAATTCCTCAAGGAATTCCAGGCCTAGGCTTGATCCAGCTGGCAGGAGGTATCGATCTCCACTTGAATTCACTGAATAAATAGTTGGTTGCCATAGTTATCGAGCAGTCACAACTGGTTGGAGAGCAGGGAAAACTCCGAGGCACCTTCTGTGAGTTTGGCCATGAGAAAGTCTGGTTACAAGGTTCCATAATCAACCCCCTCCTGAAATCCAGCCCACACATTGCTCAGTTTCTTTATCCTGATAATGAATATGGGGTCTTGAATATAGTGCAAGGCATGAGGCACAGAAAGGAAGGGAAAGCTTAAATCAATGGATCGGTATTTTATTCTGGGAAAAGCATCTCTCCCTGCATTATGAACCTAATTTGATATATTTCAGTATTTAATAGAATTTGCTATCAGCAAGATGACTGTTTGATCGTGTTACAGCAACTAGAGGGGTTCTCAGAGGACCAAATCCCAGTTTGTTCTATTTTAACATTGTTTATTATACCAATAGCATTAACCTGGATATTTAAAAGAAAGGAAAAGAGTTATCTGACAATCTCATGAATATTTTCACTTTTCTGTTTCCTTTCATCCTTCTCTATATGCAGAAATACTTTTTACATGGATGGAATCACAGCTTAGATACCATTTTATATTCTAATCTTTATTTAATGTGATATTATATATTTTGCCATGTCGCTTCACAACCTTCATATTTGTCCTTTTTGATGTCTACAGAATCTTCTATTATGAGAACATACCATTTTTCACTTAACAGTTCCCCTATTCTTCTTCCCTTTATCTTTTTCCATTTTTTAAAATAGATAATGCTACCCCAAATGTCTTCATGCATATAGTCTTATTCTTCTGTTCAGTGTTTTCTTCAGATAAATTCCCAAGAATGGGATTACTTGGTGAGAGGCTACGAACATTTTATAGCTCTTGAAATTTACTGCCAAATTTGCAGCCAGCTTTTTTGCTTTTGGGGGAAAATAAAACTTTAGGCAGAGCACCATTGCAGTTGAAGTTCACTCTTGAGTGCTTCTTCTGAGACTAAAACAAGGGGACTATGTATTTAGTAAACATAAACCATAGAGGACAGCTTTGCACCTGGGCTGATTAGTTAATAGCTTCCTAGGGGAAAGCAAAATCCTGCACTGCAAAGCTTGGGAGTCAGGGGACTTTATCTCCTTTGTTTGACCCTGCAGCTGCCAGCCATTTGCCATGTGTCAGGTATTGTCTTAGGGGCTGACTGTGCCATGCATGTAGCACTCTACAGTTGGCAGAACACTTTTATGTAGCATCTTCTTAGCTGAACCTCACAATAAACCATGGAGGCGAGCTTTATTATAATCATACTTTTTCTTTCAATTCATTCTGTAATATTTAAGAAACACAGAAAAGAATGAAGAAGACTACAACAAAGACTTGTGTATCTACCACCCTTTAATCCCCATTTTCCTAGGAGGATGTTGAGCCTTAGAGCAATTAGGTCACATGATTAGTAAGTAACAGAACCAAAAATGGAACCCAGGTCTGTCTGACTCCAAGTTCAGTCACCTTTTCTCTATATTATGTTGCATTGAGATGAGAGACCTGTAAGTTACAGCCCACTGAGATGCTGCTGGCAATTTTCATGGTTGTACTTTAATATAATTACAAATATATACAAATGTGCATCAGAGCTGGAAGGGACCTCAGAGGTCATTAAATCCAATCTCTTCCTTTTCATAGGGGCTCTAGAGAGGAAGGAGCTCCCCAAGTCATACACAACTAGCCAAGCTGGGGAAGAATGCAGATCTCCTGGTTCCTGGGCCTCCTTTTATTTAGGGCAAGAGAAAAAAAAAAGTGTCTAGATAGTTGCTTCATTCTTGCGATGATTTTGGGAATTAACTTTTCTAACAAAAATATTCCCAACTAAAAAAAAAATTAATGTAGGAAAAATTAAAAACTAGTACTTGATTTCCCATTGGATGGAGATCTTCCATCTCTCAAGAATTATTATTTTACATGTAAATATACCAAGAGATGAAAACTTTGACTAAGATAACAGGGGCCAAGCTCTTCGCTCTTTCTCTTCTCTCAGAAAGAGACTCTGATATCTACATGCTGAGGGAGAGCAAATTGATTTGTACTGGATGTCATGCTCCTTTCTGTTTGCAAGGAGATGCAACATTGCTCTGGAGCAAGAGGACAGAGTCTGCCTCAGAAGACTGGGTTCAAATCCCAGCTTTTAGCAGCTGTGTGACTTTGGGAAAACCATTTAACCTTATTTACAAAATAAGAGATCATAATATTTAACATGGGGATTATTTATATATTATTTTATAAAATATAAGATACTGGTGTTCATGTCTTGCCACATTATAAAATGCTTGCACCACCTCCTCTGGGCCTCCTCTCTTCTCTTTGACTTTTCCGTCTCCACAGCAGAGGAACGTGTGTTTTGTACCAGGTATAGGTCAGGTGTAGGTGTGTGCCAGGTGTAGGTCAATAGGAGTATGGGGCTGGGAGAACAAGGGAAAGAAAATCTGGATTCTTCTCCAGCTGGTTAGCATGAAAATACAAGAATGCTCTTTGTATCAGGTCTTGCAGGGCAGCCTTTGCATTAACAAATGGAAATTACAGCCACACTTACCAACCCAGTGTGTCAAGATGGGAACATTTTTTCATTTGCCTGGATGTGTTTCCATGTCACTCTGAAAAAGAGTTGCTTCCTGATGGGGCTTTTGTAAGACCTCAGTCAGATAATGTGTGCAAAATAGTAACCACCCTGTTACTCACTCAATGTGGCTCTGTGACGGGAACTGTGTACTTCATCTGCATTATACGCCCAAGCTGATCCTCCCAGAAACCCTGTATTGGGTATGATTATTATCTTCATTTTATAAGGAAACTGGGGCTCAGAAGTTAAGAGACTTACTCAAGGGGACACAGTGAGTAAGTGACAGGACTGGGATTCAATCCCTGTTGTTGTTTAATACCAAAGGCCATGAACTACCTCTAAGAGAGAGGGCACTTTGACTGTAAAATGCCATCCCAACTGGCAGAACAGGACACAGGCCTCCATTAGGGATTCAGGGTTTGTTTGTTTGGGTTTTTTTTAAATTTATTTTTGGCTGTGTTGGGTCTTTGTTGCTGCACGCGGGCTTTCTCTCGTTGTGTTGAGCAGGGGCTACTCTTCGTTGTGGTGTGCGGGCTTCTCATTGCGGTGGCTTCTCTTGTTGCGGAGCACAGGCTCTAGGTGCGCGGGCTTCAGTAGTTGTGGCACACGGGCTCAGTAGTTGTGGCTCACAGGCTTAGGTACTCCACGGCATGTGGGATCTTCCCGGACCAGGGCTCGAACCTGTGTCCCCGGAATTGGCAGGCAGATTCTTAACCACTGCGCCACCAGGGAAGTCCAGGGATTCTGGGTTTTTTAAGATGTAACTGCCTCCTAAATTTTTCTATCCTTTTCTAACCCTCTGCAGAACGACATGGGTTAAAAGAACCAAAGAGAGTGGAGGAGCTATGCAACAAGATCACAAGCAGCTTAAAAGAGCATCAGAGTAAGGGACAAGCTTTGGAGCCCACTGAGCCCAAGGTCCTACGCGCCCTGGTAGAACTGCGGAAGATCTGCACCCTGGGCCTCCAGCGCATCTTCTACCTGAAGTTGGAAGACTTGGTGTCTCCACCTTCCATCATCGACAAGCTCTTCCTGGATACCCTGCCTTTCTGAACAGGAGCAGCCTGAGCGGGGAGCTGCCTCATCCGCTAGCAGCCGCTTGCTAAGCAGCGGAGGGATGGGTCTGGACACCTACCATTTTCTGTCCTTCCTTAAGAGAAAAAGCAAGCTCCTGTAGAAATGAAAGACTTTTTTTTTTTTTTTTCTGGCACTTTTCCTTACAACTGAAAGCCAGAAAGCTTACAGAGTATTGTGTTGGGGTTGTGTTTTATATTTAGGCTTTGGGGTTGGGGTGTGGTGGGGTATAGTTCATGAGGGTTTTCTAAGAAATTGCTAACAAAGCACTTTTGGACAATGCTATCCCAGCAGGAAAAAAAAATAATAACTGTTTTAAAACTCTTTCTGGGGAATACAATTATAGTTGGTTTGTATTTAAAAACAAGAACAACCAAGGGTTGTTTGCCAGGGTAGGATGTGTCTTGAGATTGATCCCTTTAGAGTACACTTCTTGTATCAAGGGTACGTATGTGGTGCAAACAAAGCAGAAATTCCCTCTTCCTAATTTCTTTCTTCCTTATTTTATTTTAACAAATGGTGAAAGATGGAGGATTACCTATAAATCAGACATAGCAAAATGATAATGGCTGTTCGCTTCCATATACAAGTGCAATTTTTAAAGTGCTGTCTTACTAAGTCTTGTTTATTAACTCTCCTTTATTTTATATGGAAATTGAAAGGAGGCAGTCATGTTAGCAAATGACACATGCTAATTTTCCTAGTAGAGGCTTTGTCCACCTGCCCTTTAGAACCCTTCTGAGGTATGGTCCATCCAAGAATTTAGGCCGTTCTTGATGGATACAGATCCCTGCCCTGACTGTCCAACTGTCCTAAAGGGGGCTCAGATTATAAGATGGATTGCATACAGCTTTTTTTTGTCATGTTCGGTAAATCCAGCCGGAGTTCCCTAAACTTTCTTCAATTATAGAAACCGACTGACACATTCATTCAGAAGGCCCAGGAGCATTCAATGAGTTTTAAGCGTTTGAACCCTAGATGAGAACATGCAAATGAGTAGGAATGGATCATACAGGGTAAGCACCAGGGATAATAAGGTTTTTAAAATATATATAATTTAATTTTTGTTATCGGTTAAAGAGACAATTTTGGAGAACAAGCAAGTCTTATTATAAAAAAAAAATAGTGTGAATGTAAGTACTTAGAAAGGATTAGTGGGCTGCGTTTCAACATTCCGTGTTCGTACTCCCTTTTGTATGTTTATACTGTTAATGCCATATTATTATGAGATAATTTGTTGCATAGTGTCCTTATTTGTATAAACATTTGTATGCACGTTATATTGTAATAGCTTTGCCTGTATTTATTGCAAGACCACCAGCTCCTGGAAGCTGAGTTACCGAATACTTAAATGGGGTGTTCACAGTGAACTTGGATACACCAATTAGAAATTAAATAAACAAATATATATATAAATATAGCAGGTTACATATATATATTTATAATGTGTCTTTTTATTAACCATTTGTACAATAAATGTTACTTCCCATGCGGTTATTTTATGGTTCATTTGCAGTGACTTTTAAGGCAGTACTGTTTAGCACTTTGATATTAAAATTTTGCTTATGTTTTGCCAAATTCAAATAATGTTTGAAGATTTTTAGGTCTAAAAGTCTTTATATTATATACTCTGTATCAAGTCAAAATATCTGTGGCCACTTTGCTAAGAAACAAACTTTGAATGTCAAACTGATGTCACAGTGGTTTTTGTTAGCTTTAAATCATTTTTGCTTTAGTCTTTTTAAAGGAAAAAGAACAAAACTATGCTGTTTATATTGTCATTAAATTATACAATCAAACAAATGCCAAATGAATTGCCTAATTGCTGCAAAGGATAGCCGAGATAGCAAATCATATATGTTTTTTTCCAAGAGTCATTCTGATATTTGATCACGTATTATGTTTGTGTGAGCTTTTGTGAGAGATTATTATTTTTATATCAAGATGATAGGATCTGGAATGTTAGGATCTTGGAATGTTAGACTTAGAAGGGGCCTGACTTGTCAACTAGTCCGCCCACCCTGAAATTCATAGAGGAGAAAACTGGGGCCCAGCAAAGGGCAAAGAGTTACCCAAGTCAGACAGCTGGTAACAGAATGAAGACTAGGACCTAATTCTTCTTTCCATGGTCTTTTTACTTAATTTACTGCACCTATAGGGAAACAGCCTTTTAGAAATAACCACTAATATTTATTTACATTTTACCATGAAAAAGTAGTACTTTTGCAGTAATTTTTTTAGCTTATATGCAAACATAATAAACATTATTAAATATCAGGAAAGCTAACGTTTCATACAAGGTAGCTTCAGACCAAATTCAAAATGAATTTGGATAAATTAGAAATACTGTGCATACATATAACCCTTTTGTGCACTGTTAGTCTTGGAATGTTAATCCTTGTTTTTTTGTCATGTCTGTGAAGGAAAAACAAAACAAAACAAAAAAACAGAGCCCTAGAGAAATGCTGTCACTTTTCATTTTTACACCCATCAGATTTAAGGAAAAGACTTTTTAGCCGATATTGATTGGTTGGAAGGAATGAAGGTTTTTAGTTATAGGTCCAGACACTAGTGCTGAAAATAAAGATTATAGCTAGTGTTCTTCTGTCTTCCATAGTTATTACAACTATGAGAGCCCTCCACCAAGTCATCTGTCAATTCAAGTCTCTTTTTTTACCTTAATGTTGACACACAAGTTCATACAGAGTGGATGACCAAACTAGCTCAGATGAGGACAGCAAGAATTAAAGCAGGTGATTCTTCCCTTGTGGGAGAGCTCTCTCAGTGCGAACATGCCTTCTGTGGGCGGAAATCAGGAATCCACCAGCTGTTAATGGAGAGTGCCTTGCTTTCATTTCAGAGAGCAGAGTTTTCCAAAGTTTCTCTGCTCCTCTAACAGCATTGCTCTTTAGTGTGTGTTAACCTGTGTTTGAAAGAAATGCTCTTGTACATTAACAATGTAAAGTTAAATGATTAAATTAAATTACGTTTTATCAATGGCTGCTGGTGTGTTGAATAAGCACGCTTCATTTAACAGTATTTTCTTAACCATTTATATAATGGTATTTGCTGTGAACTCTTAGACATATCCCAAATGGATTTTTTTAAAGGCTTACTAATACTGAAAAATTAATAGACATTCTGAATTGGAAATATATTAAACCTCACTGATTGGGAAGAAAGACATTCTAAATTCAATAACCATCTATTGACTACTTCCTGCAGGCAAAGCACAGTTGGGTGCTTTGAGGAGATACAAACATGCACAGTGTATGAAGTTTTTGCTTTCAACTGTATATAACATAAGTGGAGCTAACAATCTGTTGCCTAAACTTGTCATTTAGGGGTATGAAGGATTTATTTCTATATCAAGATGACAGGATATCAGTTGTCTGTGAACCAGAATTTACAAGAATCAGTGTAAGAGTTCGCAAAGATTGATTGGGACTCTCTGCCTTTTTGCTGAAGCCATTACTACTACATTGCTTAGAAACCCCTCTGTGGGCAATGCAAATACAACTTTCATTCAGCTCTACCCCAGACACATATTCCAAGTTAGTACAAATATTTTTTTGTGTGTGCACTGATAGCTCAAAACTAGAAACGTGGGAGCTCTCATGATTTTCTTCATTAGTTCATGCATGAAGTATTTTCTAAGTGCTTTGTGTGGTCTAGGAGCCAAACCCTTCTCCCTGCTTCTTGCCAGTGCCTTCATTTCCTCAACTATAAGATACAGTAAGAAGAGAATGAGAGATACAGCGGAGCACCGTCTTGCATACAAATTCAAATATAGGTGCTTGGCCCAAAGGGAAAAAAGAAAGGGGGGGTGGGGAAGCTCCTTTTTCGGGGACTCTAGTGGCAAAAGTTTGGTTTGAATGGGGAGGGAGGCAAGGAAGATCAGTTCTAGATAAGGGGCATTTATTTGCCTTCGGTTGAATTTGCATAAGTCAAATGCACAAAGATAACGCAAGAAGCTAATTGTTGACTTTAAAAAAAATTGCGGTAAAACACACGTAAAACTTATCATTTTAACCATTTTTAAGTATCCAGTGATGTTGAGTACATTCATATTGTTTAAACAATCTGCAGAACTCTTCAGCTTGCAAAACTGAAGCTCTGTTCCCATTAACAATAACTCCCCATTCCTCCCTCCCTCAGCCCTTGTAACCAATAGTCTTCTTTCTGTCTCTGTGAATTTCACTACCCTAGGTACCTCACATGAGTGGAATCACACCGTATTTGTCCTCTTGTGTCTGGCTTATTTCACCTAACATAATGTTCTCAAGAGTCATCCATATTGGAGCATGTGTCAGAATTTCCTTCCTTTTTAAGGCTAAATAATATTCCATACCACGTAATATACCACATCTTGTTTACCTATTCATGTGTCAATGGACACTTGATTTGCTTCCCCCTTTTGGCTATTGTGAATAATGCTGGTATAAACATGGGTGTACAAATATTATCTTTTCAAGACTTTGCTTTCAATTCTTTTGGCTAAATGTTGACCTTTGAGCTTAAAAGTATTATGTAAATTATTTTCAAAGATAATCTTGATTATATGTGATTTTATGGTTTGTGGGTTTTTTTTGCCTTAGGCAACTGATTTCAGACCCTCCCCATTTCCTTCTCTCTGGTAGCTCCACGAGCAAGCTGCTTATAAACCTTTGTTCTAGGACTAGGAGAAAAATGGGAAAGACTAAAATCAAAAACAAAGACTGAAATTTAAGAGTATTAAATGGTCCATCATCTTGTCCAAATACTTTTCTTTGAAAAAGCCCATACTTTTCTTTGAAAAAGCCCATACTTTCAGCCCAATGGGTTGAAAATCTCATCATGTTTCAAAGAGGATTTTTGCACCTTCTATTATATGACACCCCTCACCATGAACAAAATTCTTCAAAAGATATTTAAGAAAATTATTCCTCAGGGTCATCGCTGAGTTGTGACACTAACAGACAATACTTTTTGTTTGTGTGTTCTGTTTGGTTAGTGTTGCAAGCACACTCATTCCTGTTTTATTTTTTTAACTCTGCTCATTTCATGGCTCCAACTGGGAGCCAAGGATCACTGGCCCCTTACCCGATTAACTGCTATGATGCTGGTCATCCTCCAGGCTGGGGCTCTAAGGGCATTTGATTCAAGGAGAAGCGGAGACTCAACATTTATTAGGCATCTATTATGTGTGCCAGATACTCCAGTAGATATGCTCATACATGATCACACTTAATGCTCACTACTTCTGAGAAGGTGTCATTATTCCCTGTCTGAAAATGGGGAAAGAGGCTAGGAGAGGGTGAGTACCTTGCCCAAGAGCCCATGGGATTTGAATACATGTCAATATGGCTCTACAACCCCTGGCAGTCTTCCTGGTGCTTGGCAATCATTCAACCCCTCACAACTCTTTCCTGCCCCAGCCAACTTCCCAATTTCCAGCTGATTTAAAACTTACACTGAGGCGCTATAGTCAACAGCTTAAAGGTTGTCCTCCTTCAGGTTCTACAACCTCCTCTCTGTTCCCTTCTGACCACGTTCAGTAAACCCACAAAGACCAGTCTCATCATCCCCATAATCTGCTTTCCTTGTCCCTGCAGAGAGTTGCTGGAGCAATGCAGAGAACCAGACAGTCCTTGACCATCTCAGAGTTGTTCTCTTCCCAGCAGCCTGGCCTTCATTTTGCCCATTGAACATATGAGTCTCCTAACACACTTTCCACCTTTTATTCCTAAAATCCTAATTTCTTCCCCCCCGATCATTTCATCCTTGAACATTTTTCTTGCCAGTTTCTAATCAATTGTTCAGAATTATACAAAGGTGTTTTAAAGTATATATTTAAAAAGACACATAAATATACTAACCTAACATAGCTGCTTTCATATGTTTCATTGTCCATATGAACATACTTAGGTTTTTCTTCTTATTTAAAAAAAATAAAGAGTACATCCTTATATATTTGCATTTTTGCTTCCTACATTGCCAAGAGATTCTATGGGAAACTAAAATAATATAAAATTGGAAAAATAAAACCGATTGAAAAGAAAAAAGTAAAATAATTCATATATACAAAAAATGAAACTGACTTAAAACCAAAAAAATAATTATAAAATGATTTATACATACAAAACAATACTATAACCAACATCTATGAACTTACCACCCAACTCTAGAACTGTTGGAATCTCTGTGCTTCCCTAATCGTATTGCCCTCTTCTCCCCAACAGCCTGAATTTTGGTTTATCATTGCATATGTATATATTCCTAAACATTTTACTGTTTAGAGTTACACTTTTAAAATTTTATATTAGTTGTATCATAAGGTATATATTCTTCTGCAACTTGTTTTTCTCTTTGCTCAAAATTATGTTTATCTATCGACAGATGAATGGATAAAGAAAATGTGAGGCATATATATACATACACACACACACACACACACACGCACCCACATAGGAATATTACTCAGCCACAAAAAAGAATGAAAGAATGCCATTTGTAGCGACATAGATGGACGTAGAGATTATCATACTAAGCGAAGTAAGTCAAACAGAGAGAGACAAATATCATATGATATCATTTGTATGCAGAATCTAAAAAAAAGATACAAATGAACTTATTTACAAAACAGTAGTAGACTCACAGACATAGAAAATAAACTTATGGTTATCGAAGGGGGTAGGGGTAAATTAGGAATTTGGGATTAGCAGATACAAACTACTGTATGTAAAATATATAAACAACAAGGTCGTACTGTATAGCACAGGGAACTATATCCAGTATACTGTAATAGACTATAATGGAAAATAAGCTGTATATGTATAACTGAATCACTTTGCTCTACACCAGAAACTAACACAACATTGTAAATCAACTATACTTCAATTTTTAAAATATATTTATCCATGATATCATATGGCTCTAATTCATTAATTTTCACTGCTTTGTAGTACTTCTTTTAACACATTATAATTTCTTTATTCACTGTCCTGTCAATGGTTATTTAAGTTGTTTTTAAGTTGTTATTTAAGTTTCCATGTTCTTACTATTACAAGCTATAATATCAGGAACATTTTTGTACACATCTCCTGATAAACATAGGCAAGAATTTTTCTAGTCTGTGGTTTTCAAAGTGTGGTCCCAGGACCAGTAGCGTCAGCATCACTTGGGAACTTGCTAGCAATGTAAATTCTCAGGTCCCACCCCAGACCTACTGAATCAGAAACTCTGGGGATAGGGCTTAAGAATCTGTGTTTTAATAAGCCCTCCAGGTGATTATGATGCATGCTAAAGTTTGAGAATCACTGTTCTAGGATTACCAAGAAGTAGAATTGCTAGGTTATAAGGTATGCAAATCTTCTCCTTTACTGGGTTTAACAATATTCTTCAAAAGTGGTTGTACCAATTTACACTCTGAACAACATTGTACGAGGGTTCCATCGGTTCTACGTCTTCCCCAACACTTGAATTCATCAGGATTTTTTATTTTTGCTAACTCAGCGTTTATAAAATGGCACCATGTTGTGCTTTATACAATTATGAATAGAGCTGCCTATTTACCTACAGACCTTTTTGTGAACATGCTTCATTTTTTCAGAGTAAATACCTAGGAGTGGAGTTGCTGGGTAGGTTTAACTTCATAAGAAACTGTCAAACCTTTTTACATAGGAATAGAATATTTAGCCCGGCACATAGCTACTCAGGATAAACACATTTCTCAGATTTCCTTGCAGCTAGGGGTGGTCTTGGCACTGTGTTCTGGTCAATGGAATATAAGTGAAATTGTCGTCTGGGTACTATGTCCTATATGCCACTCTCTCCTTCCAGATGGCATTTGACAGTGGCCTTCTAGAGACAACATTATTATTGTCTGGCCCCAAAAAGTGGCTTTATGGGTAGAAATTTCAGCTTGGTGAAGAATCAAGAGTAGTATCATAATAGGTGATATTTTAGGATGACTTGTACCTAGGGCTGGTCCCGGAATATGTCTGATTGGTATTGTAACCCACATGTTAGCTGGGGCCTCTTCTCCTTAGGATCTAGAAGGGATTGTTTTGAACTCCCTATTCCACAAATAGTGAGGTCCAAAGACCTCCTCAAGATATCTGTCAATTCTGCCAATTTTTACATTAGCTCTGGTTTCAGGTTCCCAGTTCCGTTTGCTTAGCTCTGTTAATGGACTGTCTTGCTGTACTGATGATGTCATCCTTATTCCTGGTGTTGCTCTAGAAGTAGAACCATCTCCCCACCCCATTGGTTAACTGTGGTTGAAGAGGAACATGCATTGACCCTTCAGAAAATATTGTGACCTGAATAGTTTAAATCTGAAGGGGCTGTAAATATAGTGGCACTATAACTATCATGTCTAGTGTAGTAGGAAGCTTGACTTGGCTCATGAAGCCATTGTGGAGGGTAGTTTTGGTAGAATCATCCTTAGTACCTAGCACAGTGCCTGGTTCACCAGAAACCCTTAGAAATGCTCACGTAATGAATTCAAGTTAGATATTCATTGATGGAGGTGGGAGATGGAAACCACATCAAATTCCCAAGAGATAGACTATGTCATGATTTTTGAAGTTGGTATCTAGAGCCAAAGTGTCGAGTCTCATATTTTTCTGAACTTCAATTCAAAGACAGAGAGAGAGAGAAAGAGAGAAAATCAACACAACCCCAAGGAAGGTTTGTTTTTTCCCTCCCCTTTAGAAAGCAGCTGTCAGTTTAACTTATCCCAAAATACTGTCAGTGATGAGCATGACTGAAAATGTGTTTTATCTGTAATTAGAGAGATTACATTAAACACTATTATTTGCAGACACACATTGAATTAACCCTAATCGAGGCTAGCAAATAGTAGAGCCTGCCTATTTTTCACCTCAAAATTTTTAGAAAATTGTGACAGTTGACACACGAGGGACAATGCTGACAAGATTTCTTTCCATCAAATGCCAGACAGTAATTACAATTGCCTTTAAAAATGTTTTAAGCAGTTTCGTTAGTAAATCAGAAGTTGCCACAAATCATGCTGATAGTTTCTAAACATGGAGGTTGTTGACTGTGCATTCCAATATGAGTTTAATGAATTGATTTTCTAAGGAATTTAACTTTTCATGTTTTCAGGTGTAATTAATTCACTCTGATTAATGTGATTAGCATAGATATCAGTGGATTACACATGATGCCCTCTATTTATTCACTTATTTTTAATCTGCCACACTGTCCATTGGGAAATTATATATGTGTCGTTTGGGGGAAACATCTTGCTCATGGCTCTGATCACATTGGATTTCTGCAAAGCAGAATCCTGGTAGGAATTCATTGATTATTTACAGGCTATGCAGCAATGTATTTTTGTTTGAGGGGCCTATTAAGGTTTACACAGTTCCGGGCTTTAAAGAGCTTATAATCCAGAGGGGAAGATGAGACAAACATTCCGATGCAAGTCACTCACAAGGAAGAATGACTGTCCTCAAATTCTTCTTTTTCTGAGCACCTCTCCCCTCCTCCCCTTAAATAATGCTATTACTCAATGGCTCTCCTCTTCTCCAGTGCTTCCCACAATCCTGGGTACTCTTATTTGTGGCTTCAACTACCACTCCCAAATCTATATCTCTAACTCAGTCCTTGCAGATGCCTCCAGGTAGCTTCACCTGTATATCCCACAGGTACTCCAAATTTAACATACCAAACCCCAATCTCCATCCAAACATGCCCCTCCTGTCTTCCCAATCTCTGTAAATGCCTCCTCCATCCATCCAATCAGCCAAGCTATACTATTATTGTGAGTCTCAGGACAAGAAGAAATTCATTTATTCCCCATCATTCTCAAAATTTAACATTCATTTTAACGTTCATTAGAATCATCTGGAAAGCTAATTTAAAGCACAGCTTCCTGAGACTCGTGCCCAGAAATTCTAATTCAGCCGTCTGGAATGGGATCCATGAATTTGCATTTCTAACAAGCTCACATGTGACACCAATGCTGTTGGACCAGGGGCCACAGTTTGAGAACCATTGCCCTAGATAATGAATATAACATAGACACATTTCCATGAGCCTTCAAATCCCTACTCGGTGAACAATCATTGCCAGAGAATGAAGGCCCAGGAAGTAAATCTCCTCTGGAGAAAGCCTCTCTGCATCAGTCAGAGGCAGTATGAATTAATGAAAAGGCATGTGATTTAATTATTCCTTCATCCATTAACTATGTATGAGTGCCTACTCTCTGCGAGGCACAGTGCAAGGCACTGAGCTCTTCTCTGAGATACAGTGCTGAGTAAAACCATGACACAATCCATGTTTTAACAGGTGAACTCAGGCACTCCATTGAGACTTAGATAATCTGTAAAATGGGGACTGTACAGACTTTATGAGAGATATCAAATAGAGGACTAAAGTAAATGCCTAATTCAGCACCTGGCACACTGATTCTCAAAAAGGATGCTGAATAATTGGTAATTAGTTCTTATTTTTTCATGTGAGAATTAGCCACTCTAAAGTGCTATACAAATGCTAGTTGTAATTATTTTTAGCATTATTTCGTAGACTCCTCAATGAGTTTACCCAGGTAGTTTTTGATTTAAAAAGAGTATTGGTTTATTTACTTATGTGCATATACATATAAATAAGTTCTGGAAAGATATATAACAAATTGTTAACAGTATTTATTTCTCTGTGGAATAATTATGATTAATCTCCAAAGAGTAATCTATATTTTCTAGATTTTTTTACTTCTTTCTCTTTTTCTTACTTTTTAAAAATTGAAGTACAGTTGACTTACAATATTATATTAGTTTAGGTGTACAACATAGTGATTCAGTATTTTTATAGATTATACTCCATATGAAGTTATTATAAAATATTGGCTGTATTCCCTGTGCTGTACATTACATCCCGGTGTCTTATTTATTTTTTTATGGCTGTGTTGGCTCTTCATTGCTGTGCACGGGCTTTCTCTAGTTGCAGTAAGTGGGGTCTGCTCTTCCTTGCATCGTGCAGGCTTCTCATTTCTGTGGCTTGTCTTTGTTGCGGAGCATGGGCTCTAGGCACGCAGGCTCAGTAGTTGTAGCTCACGGGCTCTGGAGCGCAAGCTCAGTAGCTATGGTGCATACTGTCACATGTGGCCTCTCCCGTTGCGGAGCACAGGCTCCGGACGCGCAGGCTCAGCGGCCATGGCTCACGGGCCCAGCCGCTCCGTGGCATGTGGGATCTTCCCGGACCAGGGCACGAACCCACGTCCCCTGCATCGGCAGGCGGACTCTCAACCACTGCGCCACCAGGGAAGCCCCTATTTTTTAACCTAGAAGTTTATACCACTTATTCCCCTTTCTCTATCTTGCCCCTTCCCCCACACCTCTCCCCACTGGTAACCACTAGTTTGTTATCTATGAGTCTGTTTCTGTATTGTTATATTCGTTCATTTGTTTCAATTTTTAGACTCCACATATGAGTGAAAACATACAGTATTTGTCTGATTTATTTCACTAAGCATAATAACCTCAGGACCATCCATGTTGCTGCAAATGGCAAAATTTCATTCTTTTTTAAGGCTAATATACCATAATATATATATTAATGTATATTCCGTTATAGCTTCTTTATCCACTCATTTATTGGTGAAAACTTGGCTATTGTAAGTAATGCTGCAATGAACATTGGGGTGTATATATCTTTTTGAATTTGTGTTTTAGTTTTCTTCAGATATATACCCAGTAGAGGAATTGCTGGGTCGTATGGTAGTTCTATTTTTCATTTATTGAGGATCCTCTATACTGTTTTCCATAGTGGCTATACCAATTTTCATTCTCACAAACAGTATACTAGGGTTTCCTTTCTCCACATTCTCACTGACACTTGTTATTTGTTGTCTTTTTGAGAATAGCAATTCTGACAGGTGTGAGGTGGTAGCTCATTGTGATTTTGATTTGCATTTCCTTGATGATTAGTGATGTTGAGCATCTCTTCATGTACCTGTTGGCCATCTGTACATCTTCTTTGGAAAAATGCCTGTTCAGGTCCTCTGCCCATTTTTTTAATCAGCTTGTTTGTTTTTGTGATATTGAGTTGTATGAGCTTGTTATTAATCCCTTATCAGACGTATCATTTGCAAATATCTTCTCCTGTTCAGTATGTTGTATTTTCATTTTGTCAATGGTTTCCTTTGCTGTGCAACGGCCTTTAAGTTTAATTAAGTCCCATTTATTTATTTTTGCTTTTGTTTCCATTGTCTGAGGAGACAGATCCAAAAAGATATTGCTAAGACTGACGTCAAAGAGTGTACTATGTTTTCTTCTAAGAGTTTTATGGTTTCCAGGCTTACATTTGGGTCTTTAGTTCATTTTAGTTCATTTTGAGTTTATTTTTGTAGATGGTATGAGAAAATGTTCTAATTTCATTCTTTTCCATGTAGCTGTACAGTTTTCCCAATACCACTTATTGAAGAGACAGTTTTTACCCCACTGCATATTCTTGTCTTCTGTGTAATAGATTAATTGACCATAGGTACATGGGTTAATTTCTGGGCTCTCTCTTCTGTTCCAAGGATCTATGTGTCTGTTTTTGTGCCAGCACTATGATGTTTTGAATGTTAATGTTGGTATGCTTGATGTTGTCCCAGAGGGACTCATTTTTTTAAATTTGTTTCTCTTTTTGCCGTTACGACTGGGTGATTTCCACTATTCTATCCTCGAGATCACTTATGCATTCTTCTGTATCACCTAATCTGCTATTAATTCCTTCTAGCTTATTTTTCATTTCAGTTGTATTCAGCCTCTGACTGGTTCTTTTTTATATTTTCTAGTACTTTGCTGAATTTCTCACTCTGTTCATCTATTCTTTTCCCAAGTCTAGTTAGCATTCTTATTAGTATTGCTTTGAACTCTTTATCAGGTAAATTATTTGTCTCTGTTTCATTAGGGTTTTTTTTCAAGGACCTTATCTTGGTCTTTTATTTGAAACATCTGCCTCTGTTTTCTCATTTTTGTTTACCTTTCTCTATTTGTCTCTATGAAATTAGGTGAAACAGTTACCTATCTTGGTCTTGAAGGCACGTCCTTGTGTGGGAGGGTCCCTATGCAGTCTGCGTGTCTCCAGCGGCTTTAGTGGGAGAGCTGGATCTGAAGTGAGCATGGGCCATGTCTTCCCCCATGCACTGGCAGCCACCACCTTGATGGGAGGTAGGGCTGGAATCAGCGGGGCTGGGTGCAGAGAGCCAGGTGCCAGCACCAGTTTCTCCTAGGCTCAAAGGCAGTCACCGCCCTATCGTGGGTGGGGCCAAGGCCAGAGGGGCTGGAGCAGGAGCCCTGAGGAAGTTGGGTTTCTCCCCAGTGTGATGGAGTCTCCACCTTGATTGGGAGCATGGTCAGAGCCTGAGTGCTTGGGGCTGCACTTCTGAGCTGGTTCCACTTTTCCCCCAGTGTGTGGAGCTTGGTTAGAGGCTGGGCTGGGGTCAGAGGTGTTGGAACCGAAGGGGTTGGAGACACGCTGTTCATCTGGTTCTGCTCCCTCCCCGGTGTGAGCTCTTGCTGGCAGTGGCGGGCTCCTGCCTGGCTAGAGGCAGGGCCACAGCAAGCTGGTTCATCTCCCTCCAAGTGTGAGCACACTCACTGACAGTGGTGGCCTCAGCCTTAGCGGGGAGCAGCGGTGGAACAGGAGCCTGGTATGGGGTGGGGGGCAGGCCCTCAGAGCACCAGGCAGTTTTCAGACAGCTGCCTCCACGCTGGGACTGGGAGCAAGCAAGTTCGTGCACGTGACCTTTCAAGAGCTGTTTCTTACAGCCCTCCGGTAAGCCCCACTTCTTTTCAAACCAGCTCATGTTCCTAGTGTTGAACCCCAGGGCCGGGGTGCCTAATATGGGGCTCGAACCCCTCACTCCTTAGGGAGGATCCCCAAACCTGTGATATCCCTGTGCTGTTCTGGGTCACCCGCGAGGGGTGCAGGTCCTCATTGGATCACTTCTCCTTCCCGCCTACCAGACTCTGTGTGGTCCTTTCGTTACAGCCTAGGTCGTAGGAGAGTCATTCTGCCAGCTTTCATGTCATTCTCAGTGAGAGTTGCCCAATATGTAGTTGTAGTTTTGATGGGTTCGTTGTGGGGAGGTGAGCTCAGGGTCCTCCTATTCCACCACCTTGATCCTGCCTCTTGCATTTTCTAGATTTTATTAAACAACCATATATGATTGGTGTAATAAGCATTTAGCAAAGGGAGAAAGAGAGAATGAGTCCACAGGTCCTACAAGGAACAGGTAAACACGTGGAAGCCCTCAGGCAATGTTTCCAAACTTGGCTGCATATTAGTATCAGCTGGGGAGTTTTTAAACATCTAATGGCCTGGCTGCCCCCAAGACCAATTCAATATAAATCTCTGGGGCTAGAACCCAGGCTTCAGTAGTGTTTAAAGCTCCCCAGCTGTTTTCAATGTGTAGCCAAAGCGGAGAACCCCTGCCTCAGGAGAACTCCTGCATTTTCTTGTTCTTGGTAGGTCCTGGTAGTCCTGGCTTATGGGGGGGCTTCCTGGGTCCCTACAACCAAGCTCATCCCCAGGAGAGACATCAGTGTTCCTTGGCTCCCAGTATGAACATAGTTTTGTTCAGATTTCAGAATAAATGGATGAAGGATGAAATGAAATGGATCAGGGCTAGAAATGACTTTGGCCACTGGATGAATATAGGGAGAAATAGTTGAAAGAAGATGTGAGTTAGAATATCTGGGTTCTTTGTGAGGTCTGTCATCCAACAGCTATGTGATCTTAGGTTACTTTTCACTGAACCTCAGGTTCCTCATGGCTCTGCCTTTCTGTGATCTATTAGGATTAAATGAACTAAAACACATGAAAAGAGTTTTGTGAAATGTAAGGTACTATATAAATATTATTATTTTTATTTTGTAACTAATAATATGAAGAATGTGCTCAGAGAAAGATGATATCTGAGGAAGACACCAGAAAGGTTGAATTACCCTCCCATAGGAGACTCAGGCCTCTGGATGGACAGGGAGAACTAAGTTCAAAGCGAATTAAATAAGGGGCAAATCCATGGACTGAAATGAAAAGCAACTTGACATGCTAAACACGAAACACTTCTTTCTCAGAAATCCAGAGAAGAGACTCTGAGAAAGATCTTCCCTTTGCTTTTATGATGGCTTCCAGGAATTTATCCCAAAGTGGTGATGTCTCAGAATAAATAGGTTTTCTTCTCATAATGAAGCCAGAGGTTCTGGAAAAGGGCTGAGCACAAGGCTGAATTCACTACCGAGATTGCTTGCAGTTTAGCTTAGGTCCCAATGAGGCGGTCCCTATGTGTCACCAAAAAAAGAATCCTTGCATATAGCTTTTTAAATTGGTGGTGGTTTTCCAGAATCCTTGCATCTGGACAACAGCCTACTTATGTCTCTAGACTGACTTTATTTTCCTCTGAAATTAATTTATTCTTTGAAAATAATAGGCCCTGGAAGGAACTTTACTGCAGCACTCTTTGTGGGAGGAGCTTAGCATTAGAAAGGGCCATCTGAGATATCATTTGATGTGGGTCATGATGAAGAGAGCTGAGAGCCCCTTAAGCACAGGGACCATGACTTTTTCATCTTGGTATCCCCTACATGTGCAGGACCCAGAAAAAGTACACAGTGGATCAATGCCCTGGAAGCATATCCTGTAGGCACAGTCCCTAGTCCATGGTAGGAAATTAATGAATATTTGTGGAAAGAATAGCATTGTCACCAGGTCTAACACACTGACAACGTCCGCTATCGTGCAAGCATGTTTTCCTTTTGTTCATCTCAGCCCACTATCAGCTGCAACTTCTCCCATAAAGTGGAGATCTATTGCCCCACATTCTCAGGGTTAAGACAGATCTATACTGAAAATAAACCATAGCGTTTGTATGGCACATTATACTTGTGTTACTTTTTTATAATTATTATAGACATTTATTTAAAATAATACATTTACAGCCCAGATAGTTCTACATTGTATATTCCAGGTTTAACCAACTTCATAAAAATACTTTGAGAACGGCTGCATCCACAGATTTTTAAACTACATGATTATTTCTTTGCCCATTCTTCTCTCTCTTTTCTTTCCCGAATAACCTCTTTCAGATATGGTTCAAGGTAGAATTTATCCTCCTCATATTTTGTCCACTGCTCTTTAGGCAAGATCTGCTGCCTCATGGTCAGGTCCAGTGCTCTCAACGCAGAACACCCTGTTGTTATAAAGGTTCTCAGGAAGCCTTCTTACGGATTCTTTTACATCGTCATTCTCATATGTTGTATCATCTCACATTAAGCCCAGTTTATTGAACCCGGCAGCATTGTAATACCGTTTTCAAATACCCTCCAGCCATTTGCTTGACGCTGCAACAGCAGGCTTGCTCGCCATTTTGACCCGAGACCTAGCTGTATTATTGAACTGGAGCTTCGCAACTTGAGGAAGAATGACTGTTGCAATAATCATTGCAGGCAAAAAATAAAGGAAACCTAAGCAAAGAGAGTGACAGGTTTCTGGCTTGGGCACCTGAGTGGATGACAGTGCTATTCACTGAGATAGGAAGGAGGTATAGTTTTGAGGGGAAATAGGACACATTTAGTTATAGACCCACTGAGTTGTAGGTGCCTATCATCCAGGTGGCGGCACTGGGTAGACCACTGAATATGCAGGTATGAAACTTGGGAGACACCTGGATAGATATATTCTTGAGCACTATCAGCATATAATAGTTATAGAAATCCAGGGGAAAAAAATGAGTATAGAGAGAAGAACAGTGAGAGCAATTTTAAGGGGAAGGATGTGATAGGCCAGTAGCAGAGGATTGAGGAGAAAGGTGAAAATGGACACAGCATGAAAGAAGAGAAAGTAGTGTGGAAGGGGCCAAGAGGTTAAGGGAGAGATTTTTTTTTTTTAACATCTTAAGGGAGATATTTTTAAAGATTGGAAAGACATGTTTAAATGCTAATGGGAAAAGACAAGATGGACCTGCTAGGCACCTCTGCATCTGTTCATCACCACATTTGACCACAATAACCCTCAGAAAGTGTTGACTTCAGCCTTTCAGACCTTTAGCACAAGTTCCTCTCTTAGCCACCTCTAACTCATACAAAAAATGGAATTCTAGGAAATGAAGTTCTCAGTTCATCCAGGTTGACATATCACAATCCAGCATAGTTCATCCCTTGTCAACTTGGTGTCTACACACACTCTTTAACTATATTTAATTTCCAAATAAAACCATCAACGAGACCATGCTTTCGTATAACATGATTAAACTACTCTTCACACGACTGAAAACATGTTAACCCTCTCCTAACCAAAAGACACACAAAGTCCACTTCATCTATCCTGAAGAGCAAAGTTTTGCCATCCATCAGGCACTAAACTGAATCTTCAAAAGGCTATTACATAATTCAATCAGGTGAGCTGTTTCTAGGTTATGGGAAGACTACTATTGCCCTCATTTTCTGTAAAGTGAGTTCCCTGGTCAGCAATAATGCTCTGTGGGATACGATGACGGTGCATAGGGCTTTCTGTAAGTCCATACATAGATGGGTGTTTAGGGAAGAATCACCGAGGAGGGGAAAGCAAATCCATATGCAAAGTAAGTATCTATTCTAGTAAGAACAATACACTTTCCCTTCTATTATGGAAATGGCTCTGTATACTCAGCCTGGTGCCAGGTGAACTGAGAAACAATGTCATATATTTGACTGGTGTCGGTCTTTGCTTTTGGCAGTTAGGGACTCAGTAGTGGAGGTAACCAGACTGGCTCTTTAATCAGCAACATGGGCAACCTCTATCCCTGTAGCCATGGCCACTTTATTTATGAATGCCTTGGTCAAGGACAGGAGTGACTGGGGAAAGAGGCTGACTGACATCCACAAAACAGGTCATCTTGTCTACCTGATTAAGATCTTGCTCTTTGGTTAGCATTCACCTAGGACACAAATATCATATTCTGTGCTCTTTCAAAGAGGTCTGTCCTCATACCTCTTCTCCAGAACTCACTGCCTCCAATTCTCCAGTCATCTTCCTTCCAATCCAAACTCTTAGTGATTTGCTCATGAATTAATGTAGAGCAATACTTTTGTTCATTTCCTTCCAGGCAAATTAACCAACCAGGTGTACTGCTTGGAGTTTTGACCACCGAAGAGATTTCTCTTCAACACTGTCCTTCATAGTCACACTGAGTGGAGCTATAGTGCTGCAGGCATCCAATTTCAATTTCTGCCAGTATTTTTGGTGTTGATTTGGAATGAGAGACTGAAGAGGGGTGTGAGCTTAGAGAATAATTCTGGAGGGAGGGGAAAGAATTTTGAAGAGAAAAGAGAGCTGCTGTCCACAATGGAAAACTGGGGAAAGAACAGAGATATTTAACAGATTTTATTAATGTTTAAAATATAATTTTTCAGTATAGAACCTCTTCCCCTAGTCCCACGGGATTTTCGGTAAAGTATTCATTTCTCATCCATGCATGAAAGAGGTGGGCCTACAGTGGGAATACATCAAAATGCTGAGTGCAGTCTCAATAGTAGGCCTGGAGCAACAGCTGTAGCTGCTCCCAGGAAGCCTGCTACACCCCTGTTATACTGGCGAAAACCAATGCAAAGCACTATTATTATTAAATTGCTGTGAGCAGTTTCTGCCCTGCAAGAATACACTTTGAGGCAGATTGTCCTTTGTCTCAGGAGGCTAAAGTCCTGAACTGGCCCTTTAGTTACCCAAAGTTTCTACCTGTTTTTCTTGGGAAGATCTGTTGTGTAACCTGAATGCAGATATTTTAGCCTAAAAAGCTAAATGACTGTGGTATAATATAAATTGTCCTGGCTAGGTTTTAGCAGCCAAAATTATGCATCTACAGATTTCGTTGCTTCTTTTTGGAGAAATGTTCATTTTCTTTGTAGACAATTAAACTGGATGTTCTTCACCTAGAAGTGGTTACTTACTCCTGTAAAGATGCATGTGCCCTTACGTGCAGAAATAGGAAGCTGTGAGGAAGAGAAAGGCAGGAGGGACATGTAAGTAAGGTTTTCACCTCACCCTGGAATAGTCCTTAAAAGCTGGGCTTGGTTTGATGCATGCCAGCTGTTTAATGTCTTGTACATGGGACACGTGGTTAAGAGCATGGGCTCTGGGGTTAGATCACCTTCATCTGAATCCCCCCTCTACCATTTACAGGCCGTCTTGCCTTGAGCAGATTACCTAACTTCTCTGTTCTTCATTTTCCTTATTTTAAAATTGGAGGTATAATAGTTGTTACTCTATAAGGTTGTTGAGAGGATTGAAATGAGTATGTAGACAGTTTAGCACAATGCTTGGCATGTAGTAATATCTCAATAAATTTTAAAACAATCAAGAAAATACTGATACTGGGCTATCAATGCTATGATTGTTTTGTAGGAGCCAGAAGGTGAGGCCACACTCCTTTGGGTAGGCTGGAGTCTCTTCTGGAAAGGTACAATTCCTACTGGCACTCATCCCAAGAAGATATGGATTCCAGGAGCAGATGATGGAATGAGAAATCAAGGATAGGTAACATGAGAAATGGGTCAGAAATGAGTGAGGCAAAAGTATTTACAGTGAAGGCGCAGATCTTCTGGGGGAAATGGAGAAACAGTCTCTGAAATTAATAGTGGGGCTTCTGACCAGAAGTAAGACCCCCGAAAACAAGAAATGAAGGCTGTCAAGCTCTGGTCAAGAAAGATGCTTCAAGGGCTTCCCCGGTGGCGCAGGGGTTGAGAGTCCGCCTGCCGATACAGGGGACGTGGGTTCGTGCCCCGGTCCGGGAAGATCCCACGTGCCGCGGAGCGGCTGGGCCCGTGAGCCATGGCCGCTGGGCCTGCGCGTCCGGAGCCTGTGCTCCGCAACGGGAGAAACCACAACAGTGAGAGGCCTACG